>NC_060148.1:146947064-147259169 GCF_021461385.2 Schistocerca piceifrons
GAACAATTATTCAAACAAACAATTCATGACTGGCTAGTCCTCCACCCATTCAGTGATGTAAGAGAATTTATCAACTGTAATATAATACTATAATGTTAACAACAAACCTGTTGTTTCTTTCAAACTATTAATGGTATTTTAGTATGTATATGACGTTGTCTATTGATGTAATGGCCAAATGACAATAAAATGATTGTTGTTATTATTATTATTACAACAGGGCTGCCATATAATTTGCATTTTCAAGGAAAGGAATCCCCCATATGCATTTAGCATTACGAGGTTGTACATATGTGGAAACAAATGTACAATCAAAGTTGATTTTATGTTGTATTTTGAATTTTCTGTAGTTTTAGTTGTTGTGAGACACATTTAGAATCTCAGCATTTATCTTTTATTACTGAAGTTGCTATAAGTGAACATTGATTCCAACTATTTATGATGAGACTGCTACGTGCTCGTTTCAGTTATTACAGCAAAGGCTATACATTCGCTATGCAGGTCTCAAGAAGTGTGCAATTACTATAATTAATTGTTCAAAATAGATAACTTGGAGAGCTGGGACTGTAGATGGGTCTGAGCTGGTGTTGTGAAGTAAATAAGCATATTATAACTAATCATTCAAAATAGGTAATTTTTGGAGAGCTCAGACCAAATCAAGATCCGAGCTCTCCAAAAATTGAATATTTTTGAGAATAAGTTGTGGTGCTGCACTGTATCCCGCATTGGGAATATACAGCCTTTGCTGTAATAACAGAAACGAGCACGTAGCATTCTCATCATAAATAGTTGGAATTAATGTTCACTTATAGCTGCTTCAATAATACAATATAAATGCTGAAATCCTAAAGTGTGTCTCACAACAACTTATACTACAGAAAATTCAAAATGCAACATAAAATCAAGTTCCGGTTGTACATTCGTATCCACACATCTGTTGTTCGGGTTTAGCAATAGATGCCAGGACAAGCCTCGTAATGCTAAATGCGTATGGGCAATTCATTTCCTTCATTCCTTGCAAATGCAAATGCAATGGCCGCCCTGTTGGGCACAGTAGAAGGCTGTTTTTGTGTATTGTTTGTGGGAAGAAACTAAAATTTTAGCTACAAAATTCCGAAATGGGTTGCTGTGCTGTACCGAGTTGTTCTAACAGTTCGTCTAAATAGTTCAGGGCATTTAGATTTAGAGTGCTCCGCCATTTTTGTCTCCCTCGACCTCGAAAAGGCCTACGACCGTGTCTGGCATCCCGGTCTCCTGTTTAAACTCCAAACCTATGCCCTTCCTATCAACTACATCCGTCTGATGGCCTCCTTCCTCTCCCACCGCACCTCCTCTGTTACCATCCATAATGCCACTTCCCACACCTTCTACCCCTCTGCGGGTGTGCCCCAGGGCTCTGTCCTCTCCCTCTTCTCTACCTCCTGTACATGGCCGATATGCCCCAACCCCCCCCCCCCCCCCACCCGCCCTCCTGTACACCTCTTGCACTATGCTGATGACACCGCATTCCTCGCCCTCGCTCCTACCCTCCAACGGTCCCAACGCCTTCTCCAGAATCACCTTCACCTTTTTGCCGCACGGTGTAACCAGTGCCTCCTGAAAATCAATCCTTACGAGACCCAGGCAATCATCATAGGTCGCACCACTCGCTCCTTCCGGCTCCTGGATTTCTCCCTTACTGTCTGTGCCTGTCCTGTCCGCCTCACCCCCACCCTCACCTACCTTGGCCTCACCATTGACCGTCACCTCACCTGGATACCTCATCTCCGCTCCATCCAATCCAAAGCCCACAGCCGCCTCCGACTCCTCAAACTCCTCTCTGGCCGGACACGGGGGTTGCACCCCTCTACCATCCTCCACACCTACAAATCCTTAATCCGTCCCATCCTCTGTTATGCCAGTCCTGCCTGAATATCTGCCCGCCCCCCCCCCCCCCCCCAAATTCTATAAGTCCCTCCAGATCCTTGAGCGTCATGCACTCCGCATCGCCTTCCCTATCCGCCTCCCGTCCCCCACGCGGATCCTCTATGATCTCATTCCTTTCCCCCATCTGCTCCTATTCCTCGAACATATCCGCATCCTCTACACCTCCCACCGCCTTGAACCCCCTCACCTCCTGGTTGCTCCTCCCATCCCCGCCCCCTGCCACGTCTTCACCGTTGTGTCCCCCCTACCCTCCATCTCTCCACCCTACATCTCCTTTCCCAAGGTGGCTTCCATCAACTCCCCCTCCCGGATGATGCCCTCTCCACCTCCATTTATCCCTCCTATCAACTCTGCTCCTCAGCCCCCTCCTTTCCTCCATCCTTTTCTTGGGCTCCCTCTCCCCCCCCCCCCCCCCCCCATTTTCGTGCAGTGTTTACAGTGAGTGTTCAGTGTTGTGTGTCTTCGCGGAAGAGTTGCGAACGGACATCATACTGTCACTGGGTGTGATTTTTATATCTCTTGCGAACAGAAAGCAGACTGTCGCCATGTTTTTTTTAATTGTTTGTCTACTATGTTACTTGTCTGATTCCTGTGTATTTTATTAGAATTGCAAACCCTTTGCTTTATATTTCAACTTTCCCCAGTTTTTCCGCCGTTTTACAATTTAAGTCACCGTTTTATTGCCTTTTTATTGTTTCTTATCTTCTTCTTACGTTTTAAAAAGTCTGTAAGTTGCAGAGCAGCATAATAAGCTGCTGCCAGCCTGCCCCATTTGGGGGGTAATCGAAATTCAATAAGGAAGAAAAAAAAAAAATAGATTTCGAGCAACTATACATCAGAAAGCAACATGATTATAGACCTGTAGAAGAGGTAGAGGAGGTAGTTAACCAATGAAAATTACAGCTGAAATATCGTGTTTTTTTGTATAATGTGTAGGGTTACGATTTGTTTAAGTTTCACTTTGAGGATGCTCAGTTGGAGTTGAAGAGTGACCTGCTGGAAGAGAACTGTTAAAACGGAAAGCAATTCCCATGAAATTCGAGGTTCTAAATCCTTCAAAATGGAAATAACCAAAAGCAAGGATAGTAATAAAAGAAGATATTAATGTAAGTAATATTTTCATCAGTGTCTCACTGTTTTCAAGTATCCATGTTTTCGATAGAAAACAGTTGCTATCTTTTATTCTAGATTGTGGAATGTTGGATATTGATTAAGAGCTCTGAATTAAATGGTGTCGTCCCTGTTTAAAACACAACTGCAGTGTAATTTTAGTGTATGTTGATCATCAGTTCTGTCATGCCTTGCAGTTTTTTGACAACATGGGTTTGTACGTTTTGTGGCTTCCTTTTGTAGTCAGTGAAAGATAGCAAGCGTCTCACCAGACATACCAAGTCTTTAGGTTACGCATGTACTGTAGGTGCAAGTACAATATTGTGGTTGGGAATGTTGTAAAGAAACAAACCATTGTTTCATTGCATAGTGCATGCAGGTGGTTAAGATGTCATTGATAAAACGAAATACTTGTGACTATAATGTTTAAGATCTGTTGACATGCAGATCTGTTAAAGGCAACGTAGGCCAGGTTCTGGTAAAATGACTGCTGAAAGCCCTGCTTAAACTTTGATCGTTATTTGAACATTTTTAATTGTGAATATAGAGTTGTGTAACCACATTTTCAGCCATTGAACCGTTTGAGGAAGAAACATCAGAGTGCAACAAGAGACCTGCACTAAATTACAACTGCAGGTATTGCAAATTTCAAGTTGCTGAATTTGGGACTGAAAGCAATTGAGATTTTTTAGTGATTTCATTGTTATCATTAATAAGAAACACCTGCAAGATATCTTACGGTAAATGTTATTTGCGTAGTATTAAATTGAATGGAAGGCCTATATAAAACATTTTTGTCTGTTCACAGGTGGTGGTGGTGGTGGTGGTGGTGGTGAAAGAGAAGGTAGCTGCAACCAACAGCAAGCTGAACACATTTTTACATTCAGACCATATCCTTATAAGCAACCAAATGAAAATATGATTTGCTCTGTAAGTGAAATTTTTTGATGGTACAAATGATTATGAAATACAGAGGAGCACCAGTTACCCACAGCTGAAGGCAAGAACACAGCAGAAGAGGACTGAAGCCAGATACAGAATGAAGCTAGAGTTTGAAGATTGGCAGGAAAAACTGTGTACTTTCATTAAATGAAATCCAATTAGGCATTTTGTTGAAGTTGATAAAGATTTAAAAAGATATATGTATTATTTGTATGTGTAGAGTTACGCAGAGCTGCAGCTTACAGGCCATGCTTTGGTTTTTGTGGTGTGAGCTTCACGGTCACTAGCCTGTGAATCTGCTTAAAAAATGAATTATTTTTCATCTTAAAACCATGTTTAGAGTTTTTTGATTTAAACTGTGGTTAAGAGAAGTGAACTGGACATCAGGAAGTTGTTTAAAAATCAGTCTAGAGATTTCTAGTGTCTGTCCATCCGAACGTTCTCGCTGCCTGCACATTTCAGTGATGTCAGACTCCTGTTCAATGAACACATACTACGCAACTGTTTCTCCAGTTTAAATCCCTGTTAGAAGATACCATTTGTGATGCTCACATGATATCTGTGTCTGTCTTTGGTCTGAGAGTGTTGCTTTCCTTACAAAGTTTTCATGTAGTTTGCATTGCTGCTATTTAGTCATTCTCAACATTTATTATGCGTATAATTTTTTCAATGTGAGGCAGTTAACAGGTGTGACGTTCAACAATTGATACGAATATAATTTGGGGTTTACTATGAGATGGGCACTGTTGGTTGCAACTGATTCCAAAAGAGTGGCTGAAGCTGAAAAGTGGGATCTTGAGGCAACTAAAGGTACCATAATAACAAGGAGAAATAGGAAGAGCAAGTGAGAAGATGAGTAACATGTAAAGCAAGAAAATTATGCAACTGCAGAGCATATTGTGAACAATAGAGCCGAGTATATAACTTTATGTTGAATTTTGCAAGAATTAAATTCTCTTAAGTTTTTATTCATTTAATTATGTGTGAATTGACCAGTTAGGATTATACTACAATTTCATTTCCTCTCTGTGTGATGTTTCTTCTTTCTCCAGTACTCCTTTATATGGACGCTGAGCTGTTGCTTCTGTTCATCTGTCCAGGCTTTTCCAGTCTTGGTTCTTCTTTTCATGTGTAGTCATGGTCCACAATGTATCCTTATTTTACATCTGAACTTTCGGAATGTTAGCATTTCCAGATCTTTTCGAGCTTCCTCAGTCCTTATCGTTGTTGTCTTCTTGTTCCACAGGTAGTCGAATATCCTTTTGGTTAGTCTGGTTTTGTCCATTCAGTACAAGTGTCCTAGAAATGATTACCCCCTCTAGTTTGTGGTCTCTGAAATTTTCTCCGCCTTTTTGTAGATTTTATTGTTGCTCCAAAATTTTCAGCTAGTTTCAACCTGGGTTTGACCCATGATTTTCCCATAATACTCATCTTTCTAATAAGTCCACCTTTCCCAACTTGTAACTCATTGAGGCATTCACTGGCATACAGGCACACTGTTTTTACCAGAGCACTGTAGTGCTGTATTTTGACAATCCAAGAGATGCACTTTTTGTTTTAAAAGTTTGTAGTAAATCTGTAAGCTCTCTCCATTTGTGAGATCTGTTCCCCCACAGAAGCTTTCTCCAGTCCTTTGTCTTGTATGGCTTCACCGAGGTATTTGAAATTTTTTACCTTCTCAATCCACCCAATCTCCGTTCCAAGGAATTGTGGTCCATGTTTCTCACTTGTCATGAATTTGGTCTTCTCTTTAGAGATCCTAAGTCATGGCATGTCATGCCAGGACTAATGAGCTGAGCAGTTTGCTTTCTTAGGAATTCACACACACTTCCAGTCTTGCCAGTCATCCTCTCTAGTAGGTTAGTGTGTGTGGCTGCTTCTCGTAAGTTCTCTGAAAGTGTCACAAAATCATCAGTGAAAGCCCAGCAGTTTACTTTAGTTCTGCCTGATTTTCTTCCTAGACAGATCGGGCCAATCCCTTGATTTTCAAGTTCAGAATTCCAAATTCTCACAATCTTCTCCAGGATACAGTTAAACAGTATTGGTGATAATCCATAGCCCTGTCGCACACCTGTTCTCCCATAAACTTCACTTTGGAAGTTTTGCCTGTTAAGATGTATGTGATAATGTTTGCCAGCTTGTTTCTGACCCCAAATTCTGTGATGATCCTATCTAGAGTCTCTCTATCCACTGAGTCAGTTCTATTCAGCAGTATCCTTGGGAGGATCTTGTAGATGACTGGGTGTAGTGACATGCCTCTGTAGTTGTTTACAAGTAGGAGGTACCTTTCTTATGTAGTGGGTAGATCAATGCTGTTTTCCATTCATCTGGCAGTTTTACTATCTCCCATATTTGCTGAAAGATTTGGTGTAGGTCATCTAGGATTTCTGTTCTGCCCATTTCAGCATTTCTGCTGATATCGGGTCTTCTCCACTGGATTTCCTCTCTGAAGTTATTTGGAATGTCTCAGTTGATGTTCATTGGGTTACTCTTATACTTGACCACTATGGGTGGCTCTGTTTCATTTTGGTGCGAGAAAATGCATTTTAACTTTGTACAGGTAGTGATCAGAGTCGAATTCACTGTCTGATTACTTTAACATTCATCTCTTGTCTAGTGTTTTTCCTGGTTATTGCTACATGGCCTCTTTGGAATTCTCCTAGGTTGGGATTTGGAGATACCCAAGTCTTTGCTTTTCTTGGGTCTTTCCGAAAATGAGTTGACATCACATTCAACTGGAAAGTTTTTCAGGGTCCAGTGAGTATTTCTACTGTCTGATTTGTTCTCCCGTATGCTGAGCAGCCTCTTGCTCTGTCTTTATATTTTCTTTCTCTCTCGATCTGTACGTTGAAGTCACCTAGAAGGATTTTCTACGGTTCACAGGTATCCTGGAGATTTCTGTTTCCAGTAGATCCCAGAAGTCGTCTACTTTTTGGAGGTTGTTCTTGTTGTCTTTGTTAATTGGATTGTGGCAGTTTATAGGAGTATATTTCTTGTTTATCCACTTGATTCTCAGTAAGGATAACCTTTCAGATTTTGATGAGAAGTTCATGACATTGTTAACTATGGTTTTGTTTAGGTAAAAGGCACTCCCCAGGATAGGAGTGTTAATCAGTATCTTTATTGCTGGCTTTCCTTTGAATGCTCTATGGTGTTGTGAGTCCACAAAGAGCTCATCTAGGAATCTGGTCTCTCATACAGCCAAGATGTGAATTTCGCTGCCATACAGGAGCTTTTCCAATTTTTATTGTTTTCCGACTCGGAGGAGTGAATTTACATTCACGGTCCCAGTTAAGTATTTCTTTCCGAATTTCAGTTGGGAAAGTATTTTGACAGCCTCCAACACACCTCATACATAGGTTCCTGATGCATTGCACATAGCAATGGTGGATTCCTTTTTCAAGTTTCCACCTGAGGTAGTGCTCTCACTAGTGACAATTCCATTCTGGATACAAAATTGTTTTGTGTAGGTGGAGGAATTCAATTTCCAAGTAAGATCAGATTGTTAGCCCAAAACGATTGATTTTCGTGGTTTATTCCCCTACTTTCTTCCACTCTCTCAGCTGTTGGTAACAGAGATTCCTCTTCCACATTTGAGACTGTTGACAGGGTTTCACCTAGTGAGCCTTACTGTGTTCCACCATCCGAAGCCCGAGGGACCCAGGTTTCTGTACGAGGTTGTTACTCCTTCCCACCTCCATCCTCATCTCTTGTAAATGAGGCTCTGGGCTCAGGACTAGCATAGGAGACTTCTGACAATTGTTTTTCCCACAATAAATTTATTTCAGTGAGAAGTCTAAAATTTTTTGAATGTTTCCAGGAACTATTCGGAAGAAAGAAGACTGGACACTAATGTATATTCTACAGGAAGGAAGATATGTACTGATTAATTATAAAACAGTGGTCTTAATTTTGATTATCAGGTGTAAATATTTGTAGGATAAAAACTTGTTCCTGAAATGACATGAGTGTGTGCTGCTCTCTTGATAGATATGTCGTTAAGGTGTAATTAAAGTTTCAAGCATCGAAGTAAATTAGTCAGTCAGTGCCTAGATTCCAAGTAGGGATTGGCATATATGAACATAATTTGCTGATCTTCACAAAAAGTTGTAGTAAAGAAATTAAGTGAACTAATGTTATTAATCGCAGATCAGTTTTCAGCAACAATCACTCCTGTTGTCCTAAAATTTTCATCGTATTAAGAGTTTGCCTTTTTTTTGTGAGCCATGTAAACTTTGTGAAAATAGTTAGTATTTTTCCATCCGTTCACAAGAAGTTAATTTATGCAGGTTGTGGCATAATTTTTAACTGGCAACTTTGCAGACCCAAACAGTCTTTGGAATAGCCTGTCGAAGGCAGTAGATTGTTTGCATGATCAAGGAATATTAGTGATGTGTATGTAAAGTGATGTGGGTGATAGCAGTGTTGTCATATGTGGAATTCTTGGAGTTCTTTCTATTTGCAGCCAGATGAATTGTAAAATTAGGAATTCCATTTTGCCTGTTGACAATTTGTGTTATCCTACAGAAGTGCATCACATCTTAAAAAAACCATTAGGAATTGTTTATTGTTACAAAACATATTGTCCGAAAGAAAGTACTAAAGAGTCGCAACACAGTTTCACTGAATCCTGTAGAATCTTAGTGGACTGTATTGACTTCAAATTTGACCACTGCGCACGTTTTGGTAAAAAAAAGAAGTAGTGCTGATGGCTAGAAACTTGTTGAATCATAATGGGACTGTCAATTAATGTTGAAAGAACATTTAAAAATACTTAGCAATAGAATCTCTGACTTTTTGTGTATCAGGGCAGTTTATTTTGCATATATTCATTCTTTTATTAGCTGTGGCATAATTTTTTGGACACTGAATAAGAAAAATACTAAAGCTGTTGTCAGACTGCAAAAGAGAACAATATGTATAATGACTAAGAGTGGAATTATAGCTCACTGACTCATACTTTTTAAAATGCTGGTAATATAAACTGTATCATGTAAGCATATTTTGCGTACGTTAAAAAAAGTATTAACCACTACACTAAAAATTGCTTAGTACATGATTGTAAAAGTATAAACTGCTACAATTTGCATCTGGACAGAAAAAATTAAGTTAAAACTCAGCAGACTTTATTGTACAGTGCCATTACATTATATAACAAAATTACCATGACATATAAAAGACACAGGTACTATCTACTCTTTCCAAACAAACTGAAATGAAAGACTATTTACAAAATAAGTTTTTGTGTGATAGTGGAGTACCTAAACAAAAATAGGTTACCTATGTTAAGAAATACTTTTCATAATGTGAATATAGTTATAATAATTAGGTAAGACTTTAAAAAATGTAATAAGTTTTTAAAAATTCATTGCCAAATACTGTGTAAGAAATTAATTTTAAGCCATAAAAATTTCAATGTTTTACATGGCAAAATTCATAGAATGGAAATTGTTTCATGGATTAATACAGTGCCGGCCAGTGTGGCTGAGTGGTTCTTAGCGGTTCAGTCTGGAACCTCATGACCGCTACGGTCCCAGGTTCGAATCCTGCCTCGGGCATGGATGTGTGTGATGTCCTGAGGTTAGTTAGGTTTAAGTAGTTCTAAGTTCTAGGGGATTGATGACCTCTGATGTTAAGTCCCATAGTGCTCAGAGCCATTTGAACCATTAATACAGTAACTAGTCAATATAAAGGAGTGAAATGCTTGTATTTGGATTCAGAGCACATTCACAAGAATATATCATCTCTCTCTCTCTCTCTCTCTCTCTCTCTCTCAAACATGTTTTGGTGAATACTACTTTCTCCACTGTATGGAAAGCAAAGAGATTGCAGTAGATAGATTTATTGCACAGTATCAAAGATGGATAAGTGCTCATAGCTCGTAAGACAACCGACGTTTAATAGATGTGTTTTGTTTCAAATGATCGTTCCTATCACAAGCCCCGAATATCAACCATTTGCACTGGGACACACAGTATGTCTACTTACAATTTTAGTAAGTTTAGTCACTACACAATGCCAATGGCCTCATAGCAGTGTTAACCCGGATTCCCATCAGATCACCAAAGTTAAGAGTTGTTGGGCTGCGCAACCATCCAGTCTGCTGGATGCTGTTGGCAAGCGGGCTGCACTCGACCCTTGTGAGGCAACCTGAGGACCTACTTGATTGAGAAGCAGCAGCTCGAGTCTCGCAAACTGATGGACAGCTGGGAGAGCAGCTTGCTGACCGTGTGCCCCTCCATATCCACTGACACCTGTGGGCTGAGTTTTGGTGTTTCTCTCTTGTGTATTACTCAGAATAGTATGACAAGTCTCAGTTTTGTGTCTTTATCTGTCCAATAGTAAGTCTGACATGAGCCATTCTCATTGGCAAATATATATACTTATTTTCATTGTACTTTTATAGCCGCATTGGACAACTTCAGTCAATCATTTGCTTATACCTTCTTTTGTACATGCACATTTTATGTCTTCCAAATTGCCCAACATATTTTCGTTCATTGTGAACTTTTCCGTCTTTTGTCACCTGTAAATACCCTGCTCACTGTCTTATCATTTGTCTACTTTTGGTTTAAATGACATTGTATTCCTTTTTCTTTTTTTTTTTTTTTTTTTTTTTTTTTCTTTCCTGAGGTTTTGTATTGGAGATCATCCATTGTTATTTTATATCTTCCATGTCCTCTCTCTTTTCCTTGATCCATCTTGTTGTTTCAGATTCCAGAGTTTATTTATAATTTTTCTTGTAAACTGGTTTCTAGTGTCCTCATGAAGTTGTCAAAGAAAGAAATCCTCTTTTTACATATATAACATATCTATAATAAGCTCTAGTTCCCTGGACATCACTCTATTTGGCACTTTCATCCATTCTCCATTTTTTATTTTATTTTTTTATTAATACATGTTCTAGCTATTCTGTTCTATACTCTCAAGATTTTGTCCATTCCATTTTCCTCAGCAACTTTAAAAAGAATTTCACTTGCATATGCCACCTCTCTGAAGTATTGTCTTCCACTGTATTAATATGGTTTTGACTGAATGACACAATTTATTGTGTGTAGACTGTGTTAGTTTTTGAGCCTTTGTCAATTTATTAGTTCTTCCTTGTCAAGTGGGGTTTCATTTATGTTGTATGTTACAATTTCTCCAATGTATTTAAATTGCACCAGTATGTTTCCTTCTCAGTTGTTTACTGTCTTAGACTTTACTAGTAATGGATGTGTTACAGTCACTTCAAACTTTTTGAATGGTATGTGCATTCCTATATTTTGCACTGTATTGTGGAGGCTTATTATTTGATTTGTGGCTTCTGGTATCTTATTAGCTAATAATCCTATGTTGTCTGCAAATTGAAAACAATTTCAGAGTGTTTGTCCCTCCATGGTTCCTGTTTATATGATTTTAGGAGTTTTGTTGCAGCAGTTTCTCATCAGGTATTTCAAAGCACAGTTGAAGAATATCATTTATCATTTTATTAGTAGGGAAAATCAGAAAGTAATGCAAAATAATGTAATTACCAAAAGTGTATTATGTAAGTAACCAGATAGAATCACAAATGAACTTAGTGTATATCTTTTACATACTTTTCTACATAGTCACCAAAGCTCTTAAAACATTTGTTCCCATTGTGATAACAGTTTCAATATGCCCTATTTATAGATGTCCATTTTATTGCACTATAGCTATCGTGGTCTGCTGATTTCACATCCTAATCTGTCGTTAAGTGTTAGCTGGTCAGAAATTTCATCGTGAGACCAAAGACATGAAAGTCCGAAGGTTCAAGTTTTGGACTGTACAGTATATGCTGGAGAATTGCTCACCATATTTTGGCAGTTTTCCCATGAACAATAACAGAGCACAGGGGTGAGCATTGTCACAAGAAGTTTGACCCCGTCAGTATTAATGTTGTGGCATTTGTCATGAACGACACAACACACTTTAACCACAGTTTTAACATAGGCTGCAGGATTCACAGTGGTCAGTGGATTCAGCAAACTCCACCAAAGACACACCATTCATATGCCACAAGCACCTTCCTAGTAGACTTAGACATTTTGAGTTTTTTCCAGATGAGAAACCAGCATGTTTCCACTCCATTGAGGCCTGCTTGGTTTTGGTGGTGCAGTGGTAGGCCCACGACTCAGCACCAGTGAAAATTCATCTTCAGAAATTCGTTCCCTTCTGTGGCATAATATGTTAAGTGATTTAAGCTTGTCATCAATTGCTGGCCCTTGTGGATGTCTGTCAGGTTCTTAGGCACCCAGCAAGCACATGCTGGTCATTCAAAATTGCTGCCTCAATGTCTCCAACATTCTGTGGAGTTGGAGCTTTTACCGGCCTCTCAGAGCTTGGTGAATTGCTGATGTTCACACGGCCCTCTTGGAAAAATGCACACCACCACGAGACATTGCTATGCTCCATACATTGTCCCCATACATGCCATGCATATCCCTGTGAATTTCACTCAGTTCATACCCTCTGGTCCACAAATATCAAATTACACTTTGCTGATTTTCACAAGTTGATGACAGTAACACGTGCCACATCTGTTTGGTAGTTCAGGCTTCTCTCACTAGAGATACACATGAATACAATTTATCCTGTGTAGTGCAAACTTCTAACTATATTGCTGTGAAATTCCAACATTTCAGCTGCAATACAAGGGGAGAAAAAACTGATTGTATGTTGATTGATTTTAACAGGAGAGCTAAAACAGCTCGGGTCTGACCCACCACTGTCCACTCCGAAACTAGGTTTATTGAGCAGTAACGCCAACCAGTGCCCTTAAATAATGCAAGGAGTCCCTCTACCAGTTTTTGTTAGACACAATTTCTTCAGGTCTAGTTGTCCCAAAGATTCTGTATCTTTTACTCTCCAATGCCAACATTGAAGACCTGTGGATACAAGCACAGGCTTTTTGAAGTCTACAAAGTGTGTGACTTGTTTGTGTCTTGTTTTGCAGATAGCCATTACTAATTTTAAGGTGATTATCTGTTCCAAGCAGATTCTCCAGGGTCTAAATCCTCCTCAGTAGTCTCCTTCCTGCTGCCCAAGTAGATTTTTACAGAAAGTTGTACAAAATTCTTGAAAAAGGATTTATTTGTGCAATTCTTGTGCAGTTTTCGGGGTTTGTTTTTACTCCTTTTTGTGTAATGGGTATATTATTGCTGTAGTCTAATGGTTTGGTTGCTCTTCTATTACAGCATGCATTGCTACATACTTCCAGAGTTCCGCAAATGTTTGTTCTGGGTAGTTCTCTCGAACCTTTCTAGCCTTTTGAATTATTGGCGGGTCAGTATTTGTTTGTTTGTTTTTCTTTTATTGGGCTTTCTGTGTTTATTCGAGACAGAAGCTCATGCTCTTGTCAGCTGCTTCTAGACTGTGGGTCTCCAGGATCAATTAGAACCTGGATTGAAGCTTTTCTACTTTCAGCACCAGGTGATTGTGTAGGCCTAATCATTCATCTTGTTACCACTGGACACACAATCTGTCAAAGTCGAATCCAATAGAAAGACTTGCATTAGGCAGCCAAACTACCACAGACAGGGTCTCATGACTAATAATGCCATACAGTCTTTTCCATTTTTTGTATTTATTTTAAGAAGTTCTGGGTACTTTGCAATATAGTGTTTTGTTAATTTTTTTTGTTTTTCTCTGTTTTTGTGCACCATCTTTAATCAGTATTGCTGTAGGTTTAAATCTTTGGAGCTATCAACTAATCGTTTTGTAATAATCCCATGAGCTATTTGTTCCTGTCATTAAAACAATATCTTTTTCGTATGGTATTAATGCTCAATATTTTTTGGTTTTCTTTCCTTGGGTTTATTTGGAATATTTGTTCGAACTGGAAATTGTTTCCTGCAGATCATCTGTTATGTTAGTTTTATATTCCTAGTTTGTTCTTCACATTCCGTGTTATTTATCTGTTTATGATCGCCATAGTTTCACCTCTTTTTGGGGTGGGATTTTTTCTTTCATCAGTGTGGTGAAATTAGTGTGTATTTTAATCAAAGAATTATCTGAACCAGCATGCGTTCCTATCAGGACATTCAGATTGTAACTTTCCCTGGGTACTTCTTATCTATGCAAGTATGATCCAGCTGCTGGTCTCCTTTTTCCATTTTCCCAGTTGAGGTGTTTCCAGGTCTTGAAGTTATTTGTTCCTCTCAGGCAATATGTTGACTTTGAGCTCATGTCAGGGTTTCTGTTAGGAATCCATGAAGCTTATGCCGTTCTAGTTTGTTCTTCTTTGTGATGACCATTTTCCTATAACACCATTGTAACACTCTTTCCTTCCTAGCTGCCTATAAGTGTCCCCAGTAAAAATTTTGGTATAATTTTTGTTGCTTCCCGATCCAAAAGCTCCCAAAATCCATCTACATGCTCTCTGTGATTTTTCCTATTATTTTTATCATTATTTGGGGAGTGGGATGATTCCACTTTGAATTCTATTATGGAATTTATGTTGAGCAATATGATGTACCACGCGAGTGTTTTGTAAGCAATCTCCTTTGTAGGCTGATTGCATTTCACTAGTTCTCTACCTATGTGATCATTCTATTTGATATTCCGACCAACTGATATTTTAGTCATAGGATAGTGCTTTGATTTTTTTTTTTTTTGTTTTTGTTTTGAAATGTGGATAATATTACATTTCTGAACATTTAAAGCAAGTTGCTAATCTTTGCACCATTTGGAAATCTTAAAAGGACCCCAAATTCTTTCAGGCAGTATTTAATTATGGATAACAGCACCATCTGTAACAGGTATGAGGTTACTATTACTACTGCCTGCAAGTTCATAAATAAACAGCATGAACAATAAGTGATCCAATCCCTATCGATGACTGTCCGTACCAGATAACTTCCTGCATTCCCTTACCAAGAAATCCTCAGTCCAGTCACAAATCTCACTCAATGCCCCATACAGTCACACTTTTTATAATAAGTGTAGGTGTTGTAATGTGATGCCTTCCTCTAGCATTACCATTTTTTTTTTATAGAAGTAGTCGATACCAAGTAACTTGTATTGGTGAACATTACCTCAGCTGTTTCACTAAAGAATTTCATATTATTTTGCATACAATATATTATATTTCAGGCTAAAATGTATAAAAAGAAATTAGTTTCTTAGTACACTGTATGCACAGTTACAATTATTCTCCTTTTAGAAATATTTGAAATTACAAAATATCTGGCATACTTAAAATTACAATTATTAATTGCACAAACTGATGATAATTATTAAAGTTATTTCTGGACTCATTTATGAAATAAAGATATGAGTTGGCAGAAATTCTTCTTTTGTCAAGAAAGTTTGTAAACTCATTTGCTTTGTAAACTGTTTGGAATATTTAGGGTACTGCAGAATATTGGTAGTAGTGGCCGTGCCTCTGATGGGAGCAGACATAATTCTAATCTTGTCAACTACAATGTGAATTTATGTTCTGAAGTGCAAATTGTATAGTCAGTGTGAAGTTGAAAAATGTAATAAAAAATAAAATGCAAGAGTAAAAGAGACAAATCTTCAAACACTATTCTGATCAACAGGAACCAAAAAAATCAAAAATTCATCCTCGAGAATGTATCCCTCGATGTGAGAACCTCAGTCAACAAATCAGTTCCTATTTGAGCTTTTCTAGGTCAAGTTTGACTTGTGTTATTCCGGGTCTTCTTGACTTGACCCCATGTATGCATGTCAGATTTCTGTTGGTGGTAGCCTCCTGATTTGCTCGTGGAACTTTAACTTCTTTTTATTTTTTTATTTTTTTTATTTTTTTATTTTTATTTATTTATATATATTTTTTTTTTTTCTGCTCTGTGATTTTCCTAGTGTTTAATCTCAATCCCTCTTCTGTCAGCTTTTGGCTTAGTATTTTTCTTATGATTTTGCATTCTTCCTTCAGTATGCTTTCCACATCAATTGTTCATGTGTAACAAGTTTGATTCACATAGTGCATTAGTATCCCATTCCACCACCACCAGCCCCAGCATAGTCCACAGTGAAAACGGCTACGTTTACTGGAGCTGAGCATGCTTGCTGTGTGTTTTGTTTCATGAAACAAACTCTGCATCAACTGTTGGCATAAATTTTGCACCAAATATGCAAAAGAACTTCAACTTGGCCTACAATGTACTGTTGGCACAAGAACTTTTTTGAGACACGTTGTTCACTGCGACATGATAAATCCCAGGTCACCCGCATGTTGACAATTGTGTCGAACAGGTTAGAGAGAGCTTTGCCCACAGTCCAAACAAATCAATGCATCATCTGTCTTGAGAACTGGCCGTCCACAAATGACTGTTTCTCGAGTACTGCATAGATGTCTACACTTGAAACCATACAGACTGACAATGGCACAGCACATTAGTGATTTTGATAAGATTGCTCATGGGGAATCCTGTGCAGAAATGTTGCATCGGATAGAGGATGATGAGACATTCCTGAACACAATAATCTTCAGTAGTGAATCAGCATTTCATATGCAGACTATAAGGGCAGAGAAAATCCATATACAACCGTGGTACATGTTTTTGTATCTGGATATGCTTGGAAACTTTTTAACTTCACAGATCAATGAATATGACCAAGGTGGGGTGGGTTACTATCAGCAGCATGGTGCAGCACTTCAGTTTCTCACGGAAGTGTGAGGTTTCCTCGATAATCCCTTCTGAGTGTAGTGGATTGGCCATGAAGGGCTAAATGCATGGCTACCTTGCTCCCAGACATGACACCACTAGATTTTTCTCTCTGGGGCTTCATTATAGACCCTGTGTATGTTCCTCTCCTACCAAACAACTTAACTGACCTGAAAAAACAAATCTTTGCTGCCACTGCACACGTTATTCACAGTCTGCTGCACTGAGTGTGGGAAGAAACTGATACCAGTGGAATATTTATCACCTCACAAATAGTTGTTCGCATTGAACCAAAATGACTCTTGAGATGAATATGCAAAAGAGTAAATTAATAATAATGTCAGTGTACATATCACCATGTGGTGATCCTGAATTTTTTACAAATAAGTTAGAGGCATTGCTCAATATATTACATGATAATAAGTCAACAATAATTATAAGTGGAGACTTTAATGTCAACGTGTTGACTGAAGGTGCATTGAAAGATCAGTTCCTGAATGTTTTACGGAGCTTCAACTTGTGTCCGCATACAAGAGTAACAAACTATACAGATGTAATAAATGTTGACCTAGGAATATCTGATCACAGTGCACTCATCCTTAGATTTCCCATAACCCCTGTGACCAAAAATAGTTCATAAAAAATATACACAAATAGTGGCAGTCACTTCATAAAAACACAGCTTAACCAATCAAGGGCAGAAGTGCTGTTACAAACTAGCAAAAATGCTGCATATAATGTTTTTTCTTGACTATTTATGTCGAAATCTGAAATGTGTTTTCCTAAAAAATTTGTCATACCAAATTCATATGGGCAGTGTCTGTGCATGTGCGGATGGATATGTATATATATATGTGTGTGTGTGTGTGTGTGTGTGTGTGCGTGTGTGTGTGTGTGTGTGTGTGTGTGTGTGTGTACCTATCCTTTTTTTCCCCTAAGGTAAGTATTTCCGCTCCTGGGATTGGAATGACTCCTTACCCACTCCCTTAAAACCCACATCCTTTCGTTTTTCCCTCTCCTTCCCTCGTTCCTGATGAAGCAACCGTTGGTTGCAAAAGCTTGAAGTTTGTATGTATGTTTGTGTTTGTTTGTGTGTCTATCAACATGCCAGCACTTTTGTTTGGTAAATTACATCATCTTTGTTTTTAGATATACAAATTCATATGGGCGTTTACATGATAACTCCCGGATCACAACATGTATTAGAAATTCCTCCAGGACCATGAAAATGCTTAACTATAAACTGAAAAGTTGTACTGACCCCAAGTTTAAAGCACATGTAACAAACTACAAAAAATATATAGAAAAGTAATTACAAAAGCAAAATTATTAAGTAATGATAAATTAATAAGAGAATCGTGAATAAATCAAGAACTACTTGAGAAATTGTAAAAAAGGAAACAGGTAAGGGTCTCAAGGATCAGGAAACAGCATTCAAAAATAGTGAAAATATGGAATTAAAAGATGAAACTCTTGTAAATTTCATAAGTAATTACTTTTAAAGTGTACCTGTCTCATTGAGTAAAAACTTTAATAAACATGAGAAATTAGATAAGATAATGTAAGATAAGATACTTTATTGTCACATAACATGTTTTTATACAATCATTCAATTGAGAACATTGGTGACTCGTCAGTCTTTAACCTAAGTTGTTACAGTATTTTATATACTACAGGAAATACATCATACATACATTGCTTATTATAATAAAAATACAACATTATATTTTAAATCTTTTCGTAACTCATCCAATCATTACTATAGCCTTCACACACCTATATGAAGTATAGATGTACTGAACGGGATACAAACCGCCATATAATTCTATATATAAACATGAATATAAAGTGAACGTGTATACTTTGTATCTATATGGCTTCGAAAGTATACCATTTGTACTTGCATCTTTACTCCCTATTCCTATCTATAAATTGTTCTAAACTATAACATTGCTTTTTATTCATTTAGAAATTCTTCTAGACTATAATAACATTTGCTTTTTAGGTATATGCCAATGGTCTCCAATGTGGATGAAGATTCGAAGGAGGTTTGTCTTTTCAGCACCCCAAAATATTATTCCATATCTTATAAGTGTTATGAAATATGCGTATACAGTTTTCTTCATTGTTAAATCCGTTACTTTGTGTAGTACCCTCATTGCATAAATTAAACTATTTAATCTCTTCAGTAAACTGTCCACATGGTCGGTCCATTGCAAGTTTTTACTTAAAGTTATCCCAAGAAATTTTACAGAATCAACTGTGGTCAGTTCTTTACCTGAATATTCTATTTGAGATATACATTCAGTAGTTTGTTTGGTCCTGAAGTGTATGATTTGGGTTTTTTTCAAGATTTACCTGAATATTCTATTTAAGATATACATTCAGTAGTTTGTTTGGTCCTGAAGTGTATGATTTGGGTTTTTTCAAGATTTAATTTCATAGCATTATCTTTTATTCATTGTTCAAGTTCTTGTAGAGTTTGTTTCGATTAACAGCCCCAAAAGTAGAATGTAGTACATTGATAACACCCACAAATGATAATGAAATATTAAAGGTGATAAAGAGTTTAAAATCAACAATGTCTGCAAGTGTGGATGAAGTGCCTGTGTCAGTAATAAAAAACATTGCACAACAGATTATAAATCCCTTGGTACATATTGCCAATTTGTCTTTCAGTGAAGGTGTGTTTCCTGAGAGGTTGAAAATTTCGAAGGTTAGATCTCTGTTTAAAAAAGGATATCCACACAAGGTACTAAATTATAGACTAATATCCCTCCTCCAATCATATTCCAAAATTCTAGAGAAATTAATGAGAACCAGACTCATAAATTACTTGATGCTTACAAACATCTGAACTGCAATCAACATGGCAATTGCTTAGGCCATAGCACAGAATCAGCTATCGGTGCCTATACTGAAGAGATTGTCAGGAATCTTGACACTATAAGATGTGTACTGTGAATTAACTTGACTCTTTCTAAAGCTTTTGATACAGTAAATCACCAAATTCTATTAAACAAGATGGCGGCAATAGGTGTAAGGGAAGTTGTGAGGCAATGGTCTGAAACTTACCTTCAAGATAGAACTCAGGTGGTAGAAATTATTGCAGAACGTAAAAAATCAGAAAATCAAGTGTGTTTCAGATGCAAAGAAATTGGAAAAAGGTGTCTCACAGGGCAGTGTTCTTGGTGCCTTATTATTCTTGCTTTATACAAATGACATAAAAAATCCAAATATTTCTACCAAAATAATGTTGTTCTCAGATGACACGAGCATAATTATAAGTGATAATAAAAAGTCATTAATCACCACAACTGACGTACTCCTGAATTATATACAATGGTTTAATGCTATTGAGTTAATAGTTAATCTGAGTAAAACAAATTATATACAGTACGACAAAACAAACCAGATATGGACCTCCAGTTAAAATTAATTGATAAGGAGATGGAGAGTGTGCAATCCACAAAGTTTTTGGGCATGCACATTGTTCAAATCTTAAGCTGGAAAGACCATCTGAAGTATTTATCCCACAGGCTCAATTCGGCATATTTTGCATTGAGGATATTATCTAGAGTATGCTGCACAGACTGTGCTAGACTAGTGTATTTTACTTTCTATCAGCCCATCATATCTTATGGCATAATGTCCTGTGATAAAACTAAATCAAGCTTAATAGATGTCTTCAAATTTAAGAAAAGAGCTATATGAATCATAACACACAATTCTCCAACAACTCATTGTAGGCCCCTTTCCAAACAGCTACAAACACTCACAATATCATCACTATATGTATCTAAAAGCACTCCTTGTACAAGAGCACATACGAAAAATCTAAGGACTGCCACAATTATAATACTACAGGGTGTATACGTGGACAAGGGAAAAAAAATTCCTGATTTCTCCCGGATTTCCCGGTTAAAAATACACTTTCTCCCGGGTGAAAACATGCTTATTCCCTGTTAACTGACAGTATATTTTCTCTCGGAACTGTATAACTTATCAGTCCTTTGAATGATTATGGTTTTATTCATGGTCATAGAATTTCCCAGCGCTTAAGAAAACTAAGCTTTTGTAAGCCAGTCATAGCTCATGTCATGAGATCTCACCAGCCGATGACTGCGGGTATTCAGAGCTTAGGACACGTGATGTAGTCAGCCAATAGCAACAGCACTGTTAAGTAGTGCGAACACACAAACAGAAAAAGTTAATGGTTTAAATTAATATACATAGTGTTGCTACATGAAACGAAAAGCTTTCACATATGATATTGGTCTATACGATTAATAGGTTGCAAGAGAAGCTAAGCTTTCACATATAATGTTGGTCTTTTGGCGCGTATTACAATTTACGATATATCACACAAATGTGCCAGTAAAATTTTTGATAACGACATAAATGTCTGATATTCTGGGCTCTAAATTCATCTAAATGGCTCGTTATCAAAGAGTTGATTTTTAAATGAGAGTCAAACGCTCTGTGATTTAGGAAATTCGTCGTACATTCTCACACATAGTTCAACTTGCGTAAGAGGAAATGTGCTTTGATGGTAACGCTTTTGAAACCACCATTCGGAATATTTTTCCGCGACCTGTTAGAAACAGGTTCGTTTCCGCAGTTGCCAGAGAGTGCCAGATGGCAGGTGTCACCGCGCTTGCGCAGCTATGGTGACGTAAGGAGCCCGTATGTTCGTACGTGCAAAACATTAAAAGATCTTACATTATGTCATAAAAGAAACAAGACATCAGAGGATACTCCAAGAGCATCGGAATTTCGTGACCCATACTAAAATGTGCAGATTTAAAGTGCACATTCGTATGTCCAGATTCCCAGTGAAGTAGGCCACGACCTGATATTAAGCTTATCAATGTGGTTTTCAGGATGTAAATTTTCTTGGAGTACCAATACTGTGTTATCTCATGATTGGTTGTTTGTTTGTTATGGCATAGCGCCATACGTGCTAGAAGTTGAAAATGCGCACTTGAAATGCAGCGAACACTGTGTGGAATTAAACACTTCGTTTCAAATATATTGTCTGCGTCAGTGGAAAAGATTAATAAAAGAAAATTTCCTTAGCAAACTGACAAAAATAACTTCATTGTTGTGCAAGGCAATTACTGCTTGACTGTCAGGAAGGTGGAAATAAAATCAAATCTGCAACTACCAACACATTTTAGCCTTCCATAATTATGTGAATATATTTTAATTCACTTGATAGCTCCCAGCCCCAGAAATCTGTTTTGTTTTCATTTGATGTGAGAGCAAAAAAATTGTTCAAATGGCTCTGAGCACTATGGGGCTTAACTTCTGACGTCATCAGTCCCCTAGAACTTAGAACTACTTAAACCTAACGAACCTAAGGACATCACACACATCCATGCCCGAGGCAGGATTCGAACCTGCGACCGTAGCGGTCGCGCGGTTCCAGAGTGTAGCGCCTAGAACTGCTCGGCCACCCCGGCCGGCACGTGAGAGCAGTAAACAAAGAGGAAACAGCAAAATCACTAAATGTAAACACGGGTTACGTGGAGACTACCCACTGTAACTCAGACTGCTCTGCGCATCAGCCCTCGGTTTATGATATTTCCGAACCGGGGCAATACCCCGCCACTCCTCGAGCGTTTGAGACAGGACGTCAAAAATTGCAAAAAAAAAAAAACGAATTTTCAAAAATACGTTCATTTTGTAGCGCTCAGCTTTCTGAAGAGTCTGAAAACATATGTGTTCAAGGAAATGTAAAAAGTTATTTGGTCTAAGTGTGCCAAAGTGCAGTGCCTCGCCTCCTCACACAGAATTCTTCTATCGCATGCCACTGCACTTCGCTCTGTCGAATTGAAACATGTATATTTTGTATTTTGTAATGGATGCCATCAAACCATATTCAGGACAATGGAAATTAAAATGACCTTTGGTGCCTCTCCTCCTTACAGTCAGCCGGTTTGAAATCCTGTCCCTCTTTTTATTAAAAAAAGAACTCTTCAGAAAATATGCACTCTTTATTCCCTATCAGCTAACAACTTGCTGCTTTGTGTGACATAAAATTAAATATAGGACACAAAGACCCAGTAAAGAGATGAGACAAGCAAGACAATATACAATCCTTAGCCCCTAGAACATTTTTCTCTCTAATCTTGCTACAGCTTCATATGGCGTGCTTTCCTTTCTGCGAAAGTTCGTCAAACGTTTTGCTACATGAAAAATCGAAATGTTGCTCTCTAATACTGAAAAAGCTGTTAATACAAATAGGGCCCAAGACAGGTGTGGTTTCCCGATCTAATTACGTCTATTTTGTCACAGCAAACAATTGTAACATACACTAAATGAACGAGACTGTTTTGGCACGAACGGTCTTTTTTGTAACGACAGAATTTAATTCACAAAGTACCAATATCAAATGCCTATTAGGCCTACTACAAGCAAAAAGCTTTACGTTAGGGGATAGTTTCACACTTCATTCATACGCTCCAGTTTCTCAAACATGATCGAAAAGTAGTAGTACGGAATTTGTATACAAACTTGGAATCGTCATATTGTTCCATTATTTGTGTAATGTCCCTGTTTCTTCTCCTTCCTCGTTCTAACAAACAGGCTTGTTATCACTAATTCTGTAACTATTCCTGCCAATGTCAAAGCTTTTTCACAGGTTAACTTCACTAACTCTGCTAGAATCACCGGTTTAGTTATTCCGCGATTATTCTCTGGTTAGGCGTTGTTACATGTTTGTACAACGTATTTTCCGCACTTCTTCCAGATTAGAACTTAAAGCGGCTGCTAGCTGGGCACTGTGCAACTGGCCCTTACTAGTATAGCGATCTGGCCAAAAATTTTCCGTCAAAATTTCATTTTCTTCGATACACCGAGAAGGGAATATGTAATCTTTATTACCTGTTATTCGTTTATTTCCACTTCTGTAGTCTGAATGTATGGATTTCACTAATTATTATAACAATGCTCATCATTCGCAAACCCATTCAACCAATCAGACAGCGGTTGGCATTCAGCCATTCGGCTCTCCTCCGGTCAGCTCGTATAGCCGCTTTTGTCTGTAGGAACGTTTGTTTCTACATGCGACGAGGATTGCCCTGACAGAGTCATCATGTACACTATGCACGCATTCACAAATCAACTTATGATTCATTCAGAAATCAACTTATAATGTGTTCAAAAAGCGACAGGGATGCGTTTCAAAGTCATATGAATAATCGATAGACTTAAGTGCGCTGGATGCTAGTCGCTTTGTGAAACAACGTTTTTTCCCCCTCAAGAATATGAATTTGCCCACACCCCTCCCCCTCCTAGACCTGGACCTGCTGCGCACGCATTAATCTGGCAACTTGGGCGCTCCAGTAAAATTTTTCCCGGTAGCATCTAGCTGCTTGCTGCGTCTGCTTACACAGCCAACAGTCACATTTCTGTAGCCAGAAGCGGGAGAAGGTATTACTCAACTGCGCATGCGCTTGATCCCACTCGTAACTGCTAAAACGAATCTAATGTAAACAGTTGTGACGGCACGCTCGTCGCAGGCAATTTGTTGTTACGAAGCATCGCATGGTCTTCCTAAAGCCTTTGACTCATTTTGCTGTTGGAAGACGCTTGTATGAGCACTGTGTTTTGTTGCTGTATATGGTGCATTTCCTTTGCAATTTATGTTTTATTTTCGTTTTTTCTCTCGTTCATGTCTTATTGCTGCAGTGTTATCTGTAGTAGCGGGATACAGTAATATCCTTCGTTAGAGTATCAGTTCTTACCAGTCACAATTACAAAAATTTAACGGAAAACAAAAAAAACGAAAAATTCCCAGGTTTTCTCCCGGATGAAGAAATTCCCTGGCTTTTCCCGTATCTCCCGGTTGTCCAGGGTCGTATACTCCCTGTACCAGAAGTCGTAAGAATTTGTATATAGAAAGGGTATGGACATAACAAACGCAAAAGCATGTAAGTTATTTGGAATAAAACTATAGAATCCCCTTCCAGTGTACATAAAGGAATTAATAGATGAAGTAAAATTTAAGACTGAGCTTAAAAAATTACCTTTTAAGCAAAACTTTCTACGACATAGATGAGTACTTTGAATGCGTAGAAATTTATTGCCAAAAATTTGAATTTATATGTCTAAATTTGTACTTTTAAAATGCCTTAAAGTGATAGTCCATTATTATGTTTGTAGTATTTGTACTTGTAGGATCACTTTGTTGTGACAATTCCTACATCATGTAAATGATTTACAGGAAGATAATGAAATGTCTTGGCGTGCATCCGTGCGTCGCTGCGGTCCGGTCCCAGGTCGACGGGCACGTGCACCTTCCGCCGACCACTGGCGACAACATCGATGTACTGTGGGGACCTCACGCCCCACGTGTTGAGCAATTCGTCGGTACGCCCACCCGGCCTCCCGCATGCCCACTATACGCCCTCGCTCAAAGTCCGTCAACTGCACATACGGTTCACGTCCACGCTGTCGCGGCATGCTACCAGTGTTAAAGACTGCGATGCAGCTCCGTATGCCACGGCAAACTGGCTGACACTGACGGCGGCGGTGCACAAATGCTGCGCAGCTAGCGCCATTCGACGGCCAACACCGCGGTTCCTGGTGTGTCCGCTGTGCCGTGCGTGTGATCATTGCTTGTACAGCCCTCTCGCAGTGTCCGGAGCAAGTATGGTGGGTCTGACACACCGGTGTCAATGTGTTCTTTTTTCCATTTCCAGGAGTGTATTAATGACGTCACTTGTATTCAAATGTATTTGTCTCTGTATCTCCTGTGGTATTACATTGCAAGATCTTATCTCCATACCAATGGCTTCATACTGAAAATCTCATGCCCCCACTGGAGGGGTGCCTGCAGTCAACAACTGGATTCAGATGGGCCATCCATGTAAGTACAACCCACACCATTATCGAACCACCACCAGCTTACATAGTGCTCTATTGACAACTTGGGTCCATAAATTCATGGCCTCTGTGTCACACCCAAACCCTACCATCAGCACTTACCAACTGAAATTGGGACTCACCTGACAAGGACACAGTTTTCCAGTCATCTAGGGTCCAAATTATATGGTTAAGAGCTCAGGAGATGCAGCACAGGTAATGCCGTGCTGTTAGCAAGGACACTTGCATCAATTGTGTGCTGCTGTAGCCCATTAATGCCACATTTCGCCCCACTGTCCTAATGGATACATTTGTCATACACCCAACATTGATTTCTGCAGTTACTTCATGCAGTCTTGCTTGTATGTTAGCACTGATAACTAAGAAAATGGCACCGATCTGTCCATAAGTGAATGCCGTCAGCCACTGCGCTGTCCATAGTCAGAGGTAAATCCTGAAGTCTGACATCCTCGGCACACTCTTAGCACTTTGGATCTCAGAATATTGAGTTTGCTGATGATTTTCAAAACTGAATGTTCCACGCATCTAGCTCCAACTGCCATTCTACATTCAGAGTCTTAATTCCGATCGTGCGGCCATAACCACTTTGTAAATCAAACTTCCTGGCAGATTAAAACTGTGTGCCCGACCGAGACTCGAACTCGGGACCTTTGCCTTTCGCGGGCAAGTGCTCTACCAACTGAGCTACCGAAGCACGACTCACGACCGGTACTCACAGCTTTACTTCTGCCAGTACCTCGTCTCCTACCTTCCAAACTTTACAGAAGCTCTTCTGCGAACCTTGCAGAACTAGCACTCCTGAAAGAAAGGATATTGCGGAGACATGGCTTAGCCACAGCCTGGGGGATGTTTCCAGAATGAGATTTTCACTCTGCAGCGGAGTGTGCGCTGATATGAAACTTCCTGGCAGATTAAAACTGTGTGCCCGACCGAGACTCGAACTCGGGACCTTTGCCTTTCGCGGGCAAGTGCTCTACCAACTGAGCTACCGAAGCACGACTCACGACCGGTACTCACAGCTTTACTTCTGCCAGTACCTCGTCTCCTACCTTCCAAACTTTACAGAAGCTCTTCTGCGAACCTTGCAGAACTAGCACTCCTGAAAGAAAGGATACTTTGTAAATCATTTCACATAAATGACCTGAGAACAAATGACAGTTCTGCCAGTCCACAGCCCTCCTATGCCTTGTATACGAAATACTACCACCATCTGTATATGTACATATCACTGTCCCATGACTTATGTCACTTCAGTGTAATGAAACGGCAGAAGCTTAATTGAATTGCTGTTTGCATGATTAAGATTCATGAAGTTAACAATAGTCTCCTACATCTCCATATTTCACATAAAATATTAGGGAGAGGCTCTCCATAGAAGCAGCAACAAAAGCAGCTCACTTCTGAAGGTAAAAGTAGATGAAGCAAAAGTGTATTATCAATTTGTACAGAAACAAGACTGCAATTATAACAGTTGAATGATGTGACAGGGAATCAGTAGCTGAGGAGGGAGGAACATAGTATTGCAGTCTCTCCCTGTTGTTATTCTGTCTGCATATCGAGCAAGCAGTAAAAGAAACCGAGCAGAAATTTGCAGAGGGAATTAAGGTTTAGAGGGAATAAATAATAACTCTGCATTTTGCTGATGCCTTTGTAATTCTGTCGGAAACAGTAAAGGACACAAAAGAGCAGTTGAATGGAATGGGCAGTGTCTTTAAAAGTGGTTTCAGATGAATACAACAAAAGAAGGACAAGGGTAATGAAATTTACTCAAAGTAAATCAGGCAATGCTGAGATAAATAGATTAGGAAATGAGACACTAAAACAGCAGGCAAGATTTGCTGTCAGCGGCAAAATAACTGATGCTAATCACAGTAGACAGGAGTGTTTTGTTCGGAGGTGGTGGTCATTCAATTAAAAATTTAATAGATCAGACAGGCACACAACAACTGATTTGTTTTTTTCATTCACATCAAATGATCTATAAACACATTAATAGCTCAAAACTCTGCACAATTCCTAGACAAATATTTATTTAATTTACAGTAGTGTTACTGAACTATCAGTCTGATGTAGCACACAGCAGAAAAGCAAATACCTCATATAATTGATAGAAATGAAGACCAGGTTATTAAGTAAAGTTAAGTCACCAAGGTCATCGATGAAAAATCCCTAGTTAAGTGATTCTGAACTGGTGCCTTCACTTTTTTATGTGGTTGGAGATATTTACTTTGATATGATTGTACACGGACTTGGTGATCACTGTCACTTTAATAGATCTATTCCACTCCAACTGACTCCTCCTGCTGAAATTTGCTATTTTCTTTTTTTTTCCTATGTGAAAGGCATTTATTTACTTTATACAAGTTTTCGAAGAAAGATACTATCCGTGAGTCTATTCCATTCTGTTCTGAAATATTTTGCACTTAAGATTTTCCTTGTATGGCTAAATATGGATCTGAGGAGGGAGACAATGGAAGGTAATTAGCTCAAACCTGTCCTCAGATGATCTATCTTCAAACACATGGAAGTCCTGACACAAATACAGATGTAGTAATGTTATGAAATTGTTCATCATTTACCCTGCTTTACAAGAGTTGAGGCCTCATATAGCTTGTGAATTTTCCTCAGCTATTTTTCACCAACTTCGTTACCGTTAAAAATCTTTTGCACTTGAATTCACTTCAAGAATGAATAATACTAAGAAAGCATTTTGGTACTGAAAAATTTCCATTGGATGTAGAACAAGCTCAAACATGTTGTGGGGAGACGCCTGGCAAGAGGGTATATAAAATGAAGACTTGAAATAGTGAGGAAAGTATTTCTGAAAAGAAGTGGAATTTGTTAACATGTATGCTACTATATAAAGACAAGTTGCTGTTTAACATTGTTACCAAAAATCTCTAAGAGCACTTGCATAATACATTTTAGATTTTTAAACAATACTCTGATAAACATTCAACCTCTAATGGGACATCCTTCCCTAGCATTAATTTTCCTCAACAGCAGTTGTTGATACCACTATTAGCTTCCGAATTTTGGACAGGTTAATATTATCTCAGTTGCTTTTCTGAAAACTTTCATCTAATTTTATTTGCAGTATGCTATATTTCTAGATAAAAGTAATGAAATGGAATTACTTTATAAAATATTTTTGTTTCAATATCAGAATTGATAAGTATTAGTTCTGAATGTACACCTGAAATAATATTTTTGGGGAGATTTGAAATTATGATATACTTGCAGACTTAAAATGTCTATTCTTAATTATGCAATAATATACTGTTTACTGTCTTTATTTCTTGATTCATTTATGAAATAATAATCGAAATTAATAATGTAACAAAAACTAGAAGGAATTCATTTGTTAAGACAAGAAGGAACTCCAAGAATTCCACATATGACAACACTGCTATCACCCATATCACTTTACATACATATCACTAATATTCCTTGATCATGCAAACAATCAACTGCCTTCGACAGGCTATTCCGAAGACTGATTGGGTCTGCAAAGTTACCAGTTAAAAATGATGCCACAACCTGCATAAATTAACTTCTTGTTAACGGCTGGAAAAATACTAACTATTTTCACAAAGTTTACATGGCTCACAAAAAAAAGGCAAACTCTTAATACGATGAAAATTTTAGGACAACAGGAGTGATTGTTGCTGTAAAGAGATATGGAATTAAAATAACATTAGTTCACTTATTTTCTTTATTACAATTTTTTGTGAAGCTCATCAAATTACATGTATATATCCCAATCATTACTTGGAATCTATGCACTGACTAATTTACTTAGGTGCTTGAAACTTCAAGGACACCTTAATGACATATCTATCAAGAGAGCAGCCCACGCTCCTGTCATTTCAGGAACAAGTTTTTATTCTACTAATATTTACACCTGATAATCAAAATTAAGGCCACTGTTTTATAATTAATCAGTACATATCTTCCTTCCAGTAGATAGTACATTAGTGCCCAGTCTTCTCTCCAGTGAATAGTACCTATTACCTTCCAAACTGAAATTCGGAAAGAAATACTACACTGGGACCGTATGTAAATTCACTCCTCCGAGTCGGAAAACAATAAAAATTGGAAAAGCTCCTGTATAAATGCGAAATTCACATGTTGGCTGTATTAGAGGCCAGATTCCTAGATGAGCTCATTGTGGACTCACAACACCGTAGAGCATTCAAACGAAAGCCAGCAATAAAAATAATGATTAACACCCCTCTCCTGGGTAGTACCTTTTACCTAAACAGAACCATAGTTAACAATGTCATGAGCTTCTCATCAAAATCTGGAAGGTTATCAATACTGACAATCAAGTGCATAAACAAGAAATATACTCCCATATACTGCCACAATCCAATTAACAAAGACAACAAGAACAACCTCCAAACAGTAGACGACTTCTGGGATCTACTGGAAACAAATCTCCAGCATACCTCTGAACCGTAGAAAATCCTTCTAGGTATCTTCAACGTACAGATCGAGAGAGAAAGAAAATATAAAGACATAGCAAGAGGCTGCTCAGCACACGGAAGAACAAATCAGACAGTAGAAATGCTCACTGGACGCTGCAAAACTTTCCAGTTGTAGGTAATGTCAACTCATTTTCGGAAAGTCCCAAGAAAAGCAAAGACTTGGGTATCTCCAAATCCCAACCTAGAATTCCAATTAGGCCATGTAGCAATACCAGGAAAAACACTAGACAAGTGATGAATGTTAAAGTAATCAGACAGTGAATTCGACTCTGATCACTACCTATGCAAAGTTAAAATGCATTTTCTCGCATCAAAATGAAACAGAGCCACTCATAGTGATCAAGTATAACACCAACCCAATGAACATCAACCGGGACATTCCAAATAACTTCAAAGAAGAAATCCGCTCATCTAGAATAGACCCCTGGCAATAACTCCATACAGAGATCAACGATGCCGCAAAGAAAACACTGTCAGGCAATGACAAAACGGTTAATCTGGTGGAATGAAGAATGTGAGAAAGCACACGAAGTGAGAGTCAACACATGGAACAATTCAGAAAACAAAGAAAAGAAACAGCAAGGATATCCTGCAGAGTCAAACGATCATTTGAGAAATAAAAATTAGAAACTCTCAAGAACAGCTACACAAAAAATAACAACAGAGACTTTTTCAAACTTTCAAAGATCGGATCAAAGGATACCAGGTCCCAAGTGTAAGCTTCAAAAATGAACAGGACAAAATTGGATTGAATAATGAAGAAAATTGCACTCTACTAATCAGACACTTCTACAAGCTGCTCAACTGCCCACCTCCAACCACCAAACTGGAACTTCTGGCTCCTCCTCAAAACCTAGAGGATGACATACCACCAACAGAAGAAGAAACAAAGGAAGCCCTAAAAAGTCTCAAAAACAACAAGGCTAGTGGAGAAGACCCGATATCAGCAGAAATGCTGAAATGGGCAGAACAGAAATCCTAGATGACCTACACTAAATCTTTCAGCAAATATGGGAGATAGTAAAACTGCCAGATGAATGGAAAACAGCACTGATCTACCCACTCCATAAGAAAGGTAGAAACAACTTGTAAACAACTACAGAGGCATGTCACTACACCCAGTCATCTACAAGATCCTCCCAAGGACACTGCTGAATAGAACTGACTCGGTGGATAGAGAGACTCTAGATAGAATCATCACGGAATTTGGGGTCAGTAACAAGCTGGCAAACATTATCACATACATCTTAACAGGCACAACTTCCAAAGTGAAGTTTATGGGAGAACAGGTGTGTGACTGGGCGATGGATTATCACCAATACTGTTTAACTGTATCCTGGAGTAGATTGTGAGAAATTGGAATTCTGAACTTGAAACTCAAGGGATTGGCCCAATCTGTCTAGGAAGAATATCAGGAGGAATCAAAGTAAACTGCTTGGCTTTCACTGATGATTTTGTGACACTTTCAGAGAACTTAGGAGAAGCAGCCACACACACTAACCCACTAGAGAGGATGACCTGCAAAACAGGAAGTGTGTGTGAATTCCTAAGAAAGCGAACTGTTCAGCTAATCAGTCCCGGCATGTCATGCCATGACTTAGGATCTCTAAAGGGAAGACCAAAGTCATGACAAGTGACAAACATGGACCACAATTCCTTGGAACGGAGATTGGGTGGATTGAGAGGGTAAAAAAAAAATCAAATACCTCGGTGAAGCCATACAAGACAACGGACTGGAGAAAGCCTCTGTGGGGGAACAGAGCTCACAAATGCATAGAGCTTACGGATTTACTACAAACTTTTAAAACAAAAAGTGCATCTCTTGGAATGTCACAATACAGCACTACAATGTTGTGGTAAAAACAGTGTGCCTGTATGCCAGTGAATGCCTCAATGAATTAGAAGTTGGAGAAGCTGGACTTACCAGGAAGATGAGTATTATGGGAAAATCATGGGTCAAACTCAGGTTGTAACTGGTTGGAAATTTTGGAGCAACAATGAAATCTACAATAAGGTGGAGAAAATTTCAGAGACCACGAACTAGCGGAGGTAATCATCTCTAGGACACTTGTACTGAATGGACAAAACCAGACTATCCAAAAGGATATTCGACTACCTGTGGAACAAGAACACAACAACGATAAGGATTGAGGAAGCTTGTAAAGATCTGGAAATGTTAACATTCAGAAAGTTCAGATGTAAAATAAGAATACATTGTGGACCATGACTACACATGAAAAGAAGAACCAAGACTAGAAAAGCTTGGACGGATGAACAGAAGCAACAGCACAGCGTCCATATACAGGAGTACTGGAGAAAGAAGAAACATCATACAGAGAAGAAATGAAATTGTAGTACGATCCTAACTGGTCAATTCACACATAATTAAATGAATAAAAACTTAAGAGAATTTAATTCTTGGAAAATTTAACATAAACTGATATACTCAGCTCTTTTGTTCACAATATGCTCTGAAGTTGCATAATTTTCTTGGTTTCAGTGTTCCTCATCTTCTCACTTGTTCTTATTTCTCCTTGTTATTCTGGTATCTTTAGTTGCCCCAAGATCCCACCTTTCAGCTTCAGCCACTCTCTTGGAATCAGTTGCAACCAACAGTGCCCATCTCATATTAAACCCGAATTATATTCCTACCAACTGTTGAATGTCACACCTGTTAACTGCCTCACACTGAAACAATTTATACACATAATAAATGTTGGGAATGACGAAATAGCAGCAATGCAAACTACATGAAAACTTTGTAAGGAAAGCAACAATCTAAGACCAAAGAAAGACACAGCAATAATGTGAGCATCACAAATGGTGTCTTCTAACAGGGATTTAAACTGGATAAACAGTTGCGTAGTATGTGTTTTTTGAACAGGAGCCTGACAACACTGACGTATGCAGGCAGGGAGAATGTTAGGATGGACAGACAATAGAAATCTCCAGACTGATTTTTAAACAACTTCCTGATGTCCAGTTCACTTCTCGTAACCACAGTTTTGTTCAAAAAACTCTAAACATGGTTTTAAGATGAAAAATAATTCATTTGTTGGGCTGATTCACAGGCTAGTTACCACGAAGCTCACACCACAAAAACCAAAGCATGGCCCGGAAGCTGCAGCTCTGCTTAACTATTCACATACAAATCGCATATATAGCTTTTTAAACCTTTATCACCTTCAACAAATTCTGTATCTGGCTTCAGTCCTCTTCCACAGAGTTCTTGCCAACAGCAGTGGGTAACTGGTGCTCCTCTGTAATTCATAATCATTTGTACCATCAAAAAAATTTCACTTACAGAGCAAATCATATTTTCATTTGGTTGCTTATAAGGATATGGTCTGAATGTAAAAATGTGTTCAACTTGCTGTTCATTGCAGCTACCTTCTCTTTCATCATCATCATCACCTGTGAAAAGAGAAAAATGGTTTATATAGGCCTTCCATTAAATTGAATACCACGTAAATAACATTTACCGTAGATATCTTGCAATTGTTTCTTATTAATGATAACAGTGAAATCACTATAAAATCTCAAATGCTTTCAGTCCCTTATCCAGGAACTGGAAATTTACAATATCTGCAGTTGTAATTTAGTGCAGGTCTCTTGTTGCATTCTGTCGTTTCTTCCTCAAACGGGTTGATGGCTGAAAATGTGGTTACACAACTCTATATTCACAATTAAAAATGTTCAAATAACGATCAAAGTTTAAGCAGGGCTTTCAGCAGTCATTTTACCAGAACCTGGCCTACGTTGCCTTTAACAGATCTGTATGTCAGCTGATCTTAAACATTATAGTCGCAAGTATTTCATTTTATCAATGACAGTTTAACCACTCGCATGCACTAAACAGTGAAATCATGGTTCGTTTCTTTACAACATTCCCAACCACAAAAATGCACTTGCACCTACAGTACATGCATAATATAATGACTTGGTATGTCTGGTGAGACGCTTGCTATCTTTCACTGACTACAAAACGAAGCCACAAAATGCACAAATCCATGTTGTCGAAAAACTGCAAGACAGAACAGAACTGATGATCAACATAAACTAAAATTACATTGCAGTTGTGTTTTAAACGGGGACGACACCGTTTAATTCAGAGCATTTAATAGGCCTACCAAACATTCCACAGTCAAGAATTAAAGATTGCAATTGTGTTCTATCAAAAACATGGATACTTGTAATCTGTGAGACACTGATGAAAGTATTACTTACACTAATACCTTTTTTTATTACTATCCTTGCTTCTGGTTATTTCCATTTCGAAGGATTTAGAACTTCGAATTTCTTAGGAACTGCTTTCTGTTTTAACAGTTCTCTTCTAGCAGGTCGCTCTTCAACTCCAACTGCGCATCTTCAAAGTGAAACTTAAACAAATCGTAACCGTACACATTATACAAAAAAAAACACGATATTTCAAATGTGATTACTTTCAACGGTTAACCACCTCCTCTACCTCTTTTACAGGTCTATAATCATTTTGCTCTCTAATGTTTAATTGCTCTAACTCAAAATGACGTGAACTATTTAGACGAACTGTTGGAACGAGTCGGTACAGCTCAGCAATCCGTTTCAGAATTTTGTAACCAAAATTTTACTTTCTCCCCACAAACAATACACGAAAAAAGCCCTCTACTGTCACCAACAGGGCTGCCATTGCATTTGCAAGGAAAGGAAACACGCATATGCATTACGAGGCTTGTCCTGCCATCTATTGGTACCCTCGAACAACAGATGTGTGGATACGAATTTACAACTGGTAGCTGATTTTATGTTGCATTTTGAATTTTCTGTAGTATTAGTTGTTATAAGACACACTTAATGATCTCAGCATTTATTTTTTTATTATTGAAGTTGCTATAAAGGAACATTAATTTCAACTATTTATGATGAGACTGCTACGTACTCGTTTCTATTATTACAGCAAAGGCTATATATTCCCTATGCGGGCATAGATGATGCCGAATATTCATCCTGCTAAATATCCCTATTTTTGGAGAGCTCTGATCGTGGTTCGGTCTGAGCTGGTATTGCGAAGAAAAGTAGTTTCACGGGTTGTTGCTGTTATCGTTCGATTGACTTGAAAGATTCGAGTATTATTCGTTTGTTTGACGCACAAACTTTTCAGAGCTTGACATATTTTCTTAAAGGAAAATGGAGAACTTTGTTATTCATCATTAGTTATCTGCTATATTAGCTGGTCCTTTGCATCTCCATTTTCTGCGGTCCATTGCTACCGTCTTAGGCTACTGTATGTTGTACCATCATGTCATCCAGTATCTGGAATCTCTTCCGTCCTCGCTTCCTTTTCCCGTCTACATAACCTTCTAAAACTGTTTTTATCAGCTCGTCATACTTTCTTAATATATGCCCAACCCAATTTCTTTATCTTCTCTTTATTACATCTAGTAACTGTCTTTTCTTTCCCACTCTTCATTTTTTACTCTGTCCATCCAACTTATTCTTTCCATCCTCCACCATGTCCAGATCTCAAAAGCCTTTCTCTTTTTTGTATTTCCCCATAGTCCACGTTTCAGTGCCATATGAAGAACACTCCATACAAGACATTTTATGAGTCTCTTTCTGAGTTCTCTGTCCAAACCGCTGCAGAAAATTCTCCTTTTCTTATAAAACGCCTCTTTTTGCCATTGCCATCCTTGTTGTAATTTCTGTGGTGCACTTCCAGTCAGTGTCTATCCTGCTTCCAAGATACATAAAATTTTGCACCTGTTATAGTATTTCTCCGTTCAGCATAATTTTTGTTTTCTCCTAGTGCCAATTTTTTTGTTTTATTTGTGTTAATTTTCATTCCATATTTTTTCCGTTAGTTGCAATGGTGTCCACGAAATCCTGTAATTCTTTTTCCCCTGTGGCTAGAAGGACCATGTCATCAGCAGACCTCAAACACCCTACTCTTCTTCCTCCAATTTCTACTTCTTTGCATCTAATGAGCATTGGTCAATCATATTTTCCAAGTAGAGGTTGAAAATAGTAGGTGAGAGACAGCATCCTTGTCTGACTCCTTTTCCTAGTCTGATCCAGTTTGTACTTGCTCCTCTCACTCTAACTGAAACTTTTTGATTAAGATATAATGAGTTTATGTCTACTGGTTTTCCGATACACTCTCTTTTACCTCATTATAGTCGCCAGCTTGTCCCAAACCACATTGTCAAATGGCTTTTCTAGATTCGTAGGAGCCCTATTGCATCTCTGGTGCCCGTATTCCGTCTAAAGCCAAACTGCTCCTCACCAAGATTCTCCTCCATTACTTTTTCAAGTCTTTTATTAATTATTCTTAACATCACTGGCTGGATGTGAAATGAGACTGATTGTCCTGTGTTCGCTGCATTTCTTGGTTCCTTGTTTTTTCGGTAATGGAATCATTACTGTTGTCAGAAAGTCCTCTGGCCATTCACCATTGTCATATATTTTATTACATAACCTCAATATTTCTCTTATTCCATGTTGGTTCAAGCATTTTAGTATTTCTCCTGGTATTGTATATGTACCTACCGCTTTGCCATTTTTCATTGCAGCTATGGCAGACTTTACTTCTTCCAGTATGGCGGTTGGTCCTTTCTCGTCACCACTTACACTGTTGTGTGATTCAAGTTCCAGAGTTTCTGCTTTCCTATTTGTGTCATATAGCTCTTTTAAATATTCTTCCCATCTCTGGAGGACATCGTCACGATCTTTGTACACTACCTCTTCGTTTTTACTAAAAATTTCCACAGTAGCACTTCCTGCTCTATTTTGTTCCCATGTCATAGTCTTCACTCTGTTGTATAGTAAGTCGTATCTTCCCTTCCTGTCCAGTTCTTCAATTACATCACATTCCTCTTTTAGCCATTTTTTCCTAGCCCGCTCTGTTTCTCTTTGCAGTTTATTATTTAACCTTCGGTATATCTTTCTTGCATTTTCAGTGTTCTTTTTCTTTTTTCAATTTTCTTGTCTCCTCCATCTTGGAAATCATTTCTTGTGTGACCCATGGTTTTTTTTACCTTTTCCCTTTTACATATCCTATATTTTGATGTCCTGCTTTAATTATTCCTTCTTTCAGCATATTCCAGTACTCGGCATTATCAGGTGGTTCTTTGTCTCGTGATGTGTTTAGAAACTCCCAAGACAGCATTTCTGTAATTTGTTCTTTGTTGGATCTTATCTTCTCTAAATTCCACTTCTTCACCACGGTCGCCTTCTTCAGTTTTTTCATTCTTATTTCTATTTTTGCCATAAGTAAGTTGTGGTCACTATTAGTATCTGCACCTGGTAATGTGTGCACCTACTTGATTCCATTCTTATATATTTCTTCCACCAGTATAAAATTAATTTGGTTTCTGTATTTATCCCCTGGTGATTTCCAAGTGTAGAGCCTCCTCTTGTGGTTCTTGAACCATGTGTTTGCCGCTATCAGCTGCCTTTCCCTGCAGAAGTCAATTAACCATTCACCTCTGTCATTTCTCTTTCCAAGACCATGACTGCCTACTGTGTTTCCCTCTTTCCCTTCTCCCACAATGGCGTTCCAGTCTCCCATTACTATTTTGCAGCATTTTTTATTTTCCTCCATTATTCTCTCTATTACATTGTACGTTTCCTCTACAATTTGGTCATAATGTCCTGAAGTTGGCATATACACCTGGACAATCAGTAAACCTTTTTGTGCTCCTTTCAGCCTTACACCAATGACCCGGTCATTTGTATAGTCTGCATATTCCACACATTTAGCCAATTCCTTTGTCATAATCATTCCTACTCCATTCATTCCTTTTACTTCTCCTCCTGAGTAATACAATAATATTCATCTGACTGCAACTCTCCATGTCCATTCCATCTTACCTCAGCAACTCCTACGAGGTCCATATGATTCTTTTCCATCTCTCTTTTAAGGTTTTCTAGTTTTCCTGCTTGTAGCAGAGTTCTAACATTCCAGGTCCCAATTCTCGTTTTGATTTTTTGCGCCTCCTTTCAGGCTGTTCCCCCCGGAGATCCGAATGGGGGACTATTTTACCTACGGACACTGATTTAACATGAAAGGAAGCCATTTTTGTGCATAAAATGGAGACTACATTATGCAGGGAAGATAATCTGTGGTGGTATTTCTTTGCCTTCCGCAGTTCTGGAGGCCACGCCTAACATGGGATACAGACGCCTTTTGCAGCCACCCGCTCTGGGTCGGATGCTGCATGAGACGTATAGGTTGGAAAATGAAAGACCCCTAGCTCTCGAAACCTAATAGCGACAGAGTCAGAAAAGAACAAGAGCTGGACAAGGGTGGCCAGATAGGAAAGATAAAACTGAGGAGCCTGGCATAAGTAAGCGAAAGCAATGCCAGGACTCAGCTCGGGGCCCCGTGGTCGCCAGCCACGTATCACTAGGTGTGTCTTTAAATATGTCTGCTTGTGTCTGTGTATGTGTGGATGGATATGTGTGTGTGTGCGAGTGTATACCCGTCCTTTTTTCCCCCTAAGGTAAGTCTTTCTGCTCCTGGGATTGGAATGACTCTTTACCATCTCCCTTAAAACCCACATCCTTTCGTCTTTCCCTCTCCTTCCCTCTTTCCTGATGAAGCAACCGTTGGTTGCAAAAGCTAGAATTTTGTGTGTATGTTTGTGTTCGTTTGTGTGTTTATCGACCTGCCTGCGCTTTCGTTTGGTAAGTCACATCATCTTTGTTTTTAGATATATTTTTCCCACGTGGAATGTTTCCCTCTGATATATATATATATATATATATATGTCTGTGTGTGTGTGTGTCGCCGTAACGAGATTGAGAATGCGTATGCCGATCACCATCTGGCAGAGCTTGCTCACCTGCAATGGACCCGCTTTATATTGTACATGGTGGCAGAGGAATGGAAAGTCGTTATGTGGACACAGTCTCTGCTGTAGAAAAGAGTGGTTTCTGCTGATCGTCATCTGACAGTTTGAATGTATTGTACAAAAGATCATATCAGGGGCAAGCTTACAACTCTCAAACTCTGCAGAAAATACAATATTCCATTGTTTACAATTTGTCTTAACAAATGATGTCCTTCTAGTTGTTGTTACATTATTAATTTTGATTATTATTTCATAAATGTATCAAGAAATGAACATAGTAAAAAGTACATGATTGCATGATTAAGAATAGACATTTTAAGTCTGCAAGTATTTCATAATTTCCAATTTCCCTAAAAAATATAATTTCAAGTGTACATTCAGGACTAATACTTATCAATTCTGATATGGAAACTAAAATATTTTATAAAGTAATTCCATTTCATAACTTTTATCTAGCAATATAACATACTGCAAATAAAATTAGATGAAAGTTTTCAGAAAAGCAAATGAGATAATATTCACCTGTCCAAAATTCGAAAACTAATAGTGGTATCAACAACTGCTGTTGAGGAAAATTAATGCTAGGATTTCCCATTAGAGGTTGAATGTTCATGAGAGTACTGTTTAAAAATCTAAAATGTATTATGCAAGTGCTCTTAGAGATTTTTGTTAACAATATTAAACAACAACTTGTCTTTATATAGTAGTATACATGTTAACAAATTTCACTTCTATTCAGAAATACTTTTCTCACTATTGCCAGTCTCCATTTTATATACCCTCTTGCTAGGCAACTCCCCACAACATGTTTGAGCTTGTTCTACATACAGTGGAAATTTTCCAGTAGCAAAATGCTATCTTAATATTATTCATTCTTGATTATGAGTGAAAGTCAAGTGAAAAAGATTTTCAATGGTAACAAAATTGGTGAAAAATAGGTGATCAAAATTTACAAGCTATATGAGGCCTCAACTCTTGTAAAGCGGGGTAAATAATGAACAATTTCATAACATTACTACATCTGTATTTGTGTCAAGATTTCCATGTGTTTGAAGACAGATCATCTGAGGACAGATTTGAGCTTATTAGCTTCTGCTGTCTCCCTCCTCAGTTCAATATTTAGCCATAGAAGGAAAAACTTAAGTGCAAAATTGCTGTGCCTGAACTATTTCAGATCAGAATGGAATAGACTCAAGGACAGCATCTCTGTTCGAAAACTTGTATAAAGTAAATAAATGCCTTTCACATAGGAAAAAAAAGCAAATAGCACATTTTAGCAGGAGGAGTCAGTTGGAGTGGAATAGACCTATCAAAGTGACAGTGATCACTAAGTCCCTGTACAATCATATCAAAGTAAATATCTCCAACCACATAAAAAAGTGAAGGCACCAGTTCAGAATCACTTAAATAGGGATTTTTCATCGATGACCTTGATGACTTAACTTTACTTACTAATCTTGTCTTTGTTTCTATGAGTTATATGAGGTACTTGCTTTTCTGCTGTGTGCTATGTCAGACTGATAGTTCAGTAACACTACTGTAAATTAAATAAATATTTATCTAGGAATTGTGCAGAAATTTGAGCTATTAACATGTTTATGGATCATTTAATGTGAATGAAAAAAAACATATCAATTGTTGTGTGCCTGGCTGATCTATTAAAATTTTTAATTGAATGACCCTCCACCCCCCAAAAATACTCCTCTCTACTGTGATTAGCATTATTTATTTACTTATTTACATTCATTTTGCGTGGAGCCATTGTAATGATGGCTTTTGCAAATGCCAGACTTAATACCATGGTTATATTTATACTTATAAAATACACTATATTCTGTAGCTGTTGCTTCTTATCTCTATTTTTTACATTTATCACATTACTACTGATATGCTAATGCCTCATGTTACAATCACTATCTTAAAATTCTTTGAAAGAATATAAACATTTTTCTATTAGAAAAGATTTTAATTTTGTTTTAAAAACATTTCCCGTGTGCATTCTTAGAGAGTTTGGTAGCTTGTTATACCAAATCAAACCACTGATATATGGACTTCTATAAGTCATTTTTAACGTTGTTATTTGTGCTGCACAAACACTTCACGACATGAATCTCTATGTCCCATCCCACGTATATGTCTTATTGCTCTTTTCTGTAGTAGTAGTATTCTTTTCGAATGTACATCAGTTGCACAGCCCCGTAGTTCAATTTCATAACTGAGAAAGGGGTAATGTGTTTCATAATATACTAATTTCAGTGTTCAGCTAGAACTATCTTTGCAAGCTGGCTGAGGAGATATATGGCACTACTGACTTTCCCGTGTACGAAATTAATGTGGTATGTCCACTGCAAATTTTCATCAACATACACACCCAGGAATTTACAACTACCATTTCTGTTGCAGAGATATTACACACACTATTCGAATTGTTGTGGTGAGTAATGCCTGTTTTAAATGTCAGTAGTTGAGATTTGGTGACATTCACCTTGAGTCCCTGATCATTGAAGTATTTTGTTACTTCTGTTACACCACTAGTAGCAAGAGATTCTAGCTCTTTAGATTCGCCCCCATAGAATAAGATTGACGTGTCATCTGCATAGCTTACAATACGGGAGTTAATGGGTTGTGCAATGTCGTTTATATATATATATATATATAAGGAAGGAAGAAAAAGGGTCCAAGGATTGAGCCATGTGGTACACCTTGTAATACAGGTTCACTGGTGGACTGGGAGCTCATGATTTTATTATCTAGTTTGTATGACAATTTAGTGGTTTGCTTATGATTCAACAGGTACGTGGTTAGAAGATTCGTGGCTTGGTCCCCAATACTATAAGATTTTAGCTTTTTAAGAAGTACCCTGTGGTTTACCTTATCAAATGATCTTGTCAGGTCCAAAAATATACCTGCAGTCTGCATCTTCTAGTCCAACAGACAGTAAACTTCATGGATGAACTGTGTAACTGCTGTGGTTGTACTTAGCTCTTTTCAGAAGACATGCTGTGAATCTACAAACAGTTTACGATTTGTGAAAAAGGCACTTAGCTTTCGAATATCTCACTAAAAGTGCTTTATAAAGCTTATTCAGATCATGTACTTGCTGCCTGAGCCTAATCAGATTTGTTGGGAGTTTTAGTCTAGGATTACTTCCATTCTGACAGTGTTTAACTACCTTCCGGATTTCTCTGACTGGACAACTATATTCATAATGATGCAGTAGGGTTGAGTAGAATTCATTCCATTTCTCATCCGACCCTTTTACCTGGTACACAGAATCCCATTTCTCATTCACTAGTTTGTCTTTAAGAGCATTAATATTTCAGGTATTCAGCATTCGTTTCTGTAGCTCATTTTTTGTTAGTTTAGGCCCAACTGAATTTTTGTATTCTATCACCTGACAGAAGTGGTCAGAAAAAAGAAAATCTAAGTTACTGTAATTGACCTTATCTATAACATCTTTGTTGATTATAGCATAATCTATTCTAGTGGAACATGTGTCCTTCACTCTGGTGTCAGAGTTCACTATATCTACAAGGTTGTATGAGGTCAGTACATCACTGAGTTTCAAGTTTACTATGCTATTTGAGTTTGCATCTACATTAAAGTCACCTAATATAGTAAGGTCATCAGAACCAGCCTGACCAGCAACACTACTAAGTTTATTCATAAACAGCATTACACCAGCATTTGGTGGCCTCCAATCACTTTATGCTTTGGTAACTTAAGATCATATATTGTGGAGTACAATACCTATCATTTCAACTGATCCTTCTTTGGTGTGGTGTTCAAGAAAGGAAATTTTTTTAGCTTCTACATCCTTGTTAACATAAATTGCCACACCACCACCTATATGGTTTTTTCTACAATAACTATTTACTAATATGTAACCTTCTAATCTAAAATATATTATTTCACTGCATTTTAGCCCATGTTCCGTTATTACTAGTACATGTGGCAAGTGTCCCTCTATGAATATTTGTAGAATGTCTAGTTTGTTTCTGAGATATTGCACATTTAAGTGCATTAACTTTAAGGGTGTTATCCCTTCTTGTTTATTTACCATCTTGTGTGAATCAAAGTTGTCTGAGTTCTCTTTTTCCGACATTTTGCATACACTGGTTTTTTAGAACTCACCTGCAATGGCTGATCACTTATTTCACAGCCTGGCTTTTCTTTGTATGAACGGGACTTAAGTCATATCAGACATACATCCCTGAAAACTATTATTATGGTCCTTTATTCTAAAAAAGTCTCATGGCTGTGGGAAACTGGCTTGGCCTTCCCTTTCCTGTTTAAGTGGAATCCGTGTTTTGTATGTTCACGTCTCATCTTACTTATGTCCATCAAATGTATATGGCTAAATTTATCACACAGTTTCTTAAGCTCAGAATTGTAGTGTCGAATCTCTTTGTTTACACACGACCACAGTGGTAAATCATGTCGCACTGGCACGTTTGTGATGACAATGTACGTTTGAAATAGTTTTGCTAATATGTTATGGAAGCCTTGCAGGGCTGTCTTGCTTTCATTTTTGTATACGTCGTTGCCGCCACCAATAATCACAACGTGAGCGTCTTTGTCCAATTGACTTGTTTCTGATGTAATGTTCTCCACCACTGCATTTAACATTGCACCAGGCTTGATTTTCGCGAAAACATTTGGATAGATCTTTTCCATGACTGTCGGCATACAGAAGAAGCCCTTTGGTGCATTTTAAGGTTGGCAAGTTCTTTTTTTTTGTTCTGTAGCGGGAGTTTTGTGATTACTTTCTGTTTTTTTATGTCTATTGTGTTACCACAATCCCCTACAAGTGCTGAGAATATGTTTGATAAAGGTATCACCGGGGCTGTACTTACATGTGGTTCTTGCTTGTTCGTTTTTTTTCGGCACAGCCACATTTTCTGCGCGGAATGACTAGTAACAACGGCGTTGTCTTGAGTTGGGCGATAATTCCGATCCACTGCTTTATATTTAGTTTCCAGCTCTTGCTATTTTCTCAGAAGTTCTTGATATTCTGTATTGATTGATACTAAATCATCTGTTAACACGCTTATTATTTTTTCTTTTGTCTTTAGCGTGTTCGTTATTTCGTTTTCTGCGGCACTTACGAGGCAGTCGGCATGTCCAGGCATGTTCGTCTTTTATATATTTCAAATTGACTTTGACACATATATTGTGGTACCAGTACTTGCAGCCGGCGCACAGGATACCTCTTTTGACTTTGTTCACGCAAATTTTACAAATCTCACTATCGCTTTTTAAAGAAACTAGGACATCACTACACAAAAAATGTTCGCTCGACGCCGTCTTAGACAGACATCAGTTATTTTGCTGCCGACAGCAAAACTTGCCTGTTGTTTTAGTGTCTCATTTCCTAATCTATTTATCTCTGCATTGCCTGATTTACTTCGAGTACATTTCATTACCCTTGTCCTATTATTGTATTCATCTGAAACCACTTTTAAAGACGCTTCCCATTCCATTCAACTGCTCTTTCGTGTCCTTTACTGTTTCTGACAGAATTACAAAGGCATCAGCAAAATGCAGAGTTATTATTTATTCTCTCTAAACCTTAACTCCCTCTGCAAATTTCTGCTCGGTTTCTTTTACTGCTTGCTCGATATGCAGACAGAATAACATCAGGGAGAGACTGCAACATGATGTTCCTCCCTCCTCAGCTACTGATTACCCTTTCACATCATTCAACTGTTATAACTGCAGTCTGGTTTCTGTACAAATTGCTTCATCTACTTTTACCATCAGAACTGAGCTGCTTGTGTTACTGCTTCTATGGAGAGCCTCTCACTAATATTTTATGTGAAATATGGAGATGTAGGAGACTATTGTTAACTTCATGAGGTTAATCATGCACACAGTAATTGAATTAAGCTCTTGCAGTTTCATTACACTGAAGTGACATAAGTCATGGGACAGTGATATGTACATATACAGATGGTGGTAGTATTTCGTATACAAGGCATAAGAGGGCTGTGGTCTGGCAGAACTGTCATTTATTCTCAGGTGATTTGTTATTGTTGTTGTGGTCTTCAGTCCTGAGACTGGTTTGATGCAGCTCTCCATGCTACTCTATCCTGTGCTAGCTTCTTCATCTCCCAGTATCTACTGCAATCTACATCCTTCTGAATCTGCTTAGTGTATTCATCTCTTGGTCTCCCTCTACGATTTGTACCCTCCAATGCTAAATTTGTGATCCCCTGATGCCTCAGAACATGTCCTACCAACTGGTCCCTTCTTCTAGTCAAGTTGTGCCACAAACTCCTCTTCTCCCCAATTCTATTCAATACCTCCTCCTCGCGGCACCTGGCGCCGGTTTTGAATGACTTTCGCCCGAGTGCCTGTCCGCTCCGGTGTGGAGCCGTAAAGATAAAAAAAAAAAAAAAAAAAAGATAAATCCCTCCTCATTGGTTATATGACTTACCCATCATCTAATCTTCAGCATTCTTCTGTAGCACCACATTTCGAAACCTTCTATTCTCTTCTTGTCTAAACTATTTATTGTCCTTGTTTCACTTACATACATGGCTACACTCCATATAAATACTTTCAGAAACGACTTCCTGATACTTAAATCTATACTCGATGTCAACAAATTTCTTTCTTCAGGGACGCTTTCCTTTCCATTGCCAGTCTACATTTTATACCCTCTCTACTTTGGCCATCATCAGTTATTTTGCTCCCCAAATAGCAAAACTCCTTTACTTCTTAAAGTGTCTCATTTCCTAATCTAATTCCCTCAGCATCACCCGACTTAATTCGATTACATTCCATTATCCTCATTTTGCTTTTGTTGATGTTCATCTTGTATCCTCCTTTCAAGACACTGTCCATTCCGTTCAACTGCTCTTCCAAGTCCTTTGCCGTCTCTGACAGAATTACAATGTCATCGGCGAACTTCAAAGTTTTTGTTTCTTCTCCATGGATTTTAATACCTACTCCGAACTTTTCTTTTGTTTCCTTTACTGCTTGCTCAATATACAGATTGAATAACATCAGGGAGAGCCTACAACCCCTTCCCAACCACTGCTTCCCTTTCGTGCCTCTCGACTCTTATAACTGTCATCCGGTTTCTGTACAAATTGTAAATAGCCTTTCGCTCCCTGTATCTTACCCCTGCCACCTTTAGAATTTGAAAGAGAGTATTCCAGTCAACATTGTCAAAAGCTTTCTCTAAGTCTACAAATGCTAGAAATGTAGGTTTGCCATTCCTTAATCTTTCTTCTAAGATAAGTCGTAAGGTCAGTATTGCCTCACGTGTTCCAACATTTCTACAGAATCCAAACTGATCTTCCCCGAGGACAGATTCTACCAGTTTTTCCATTCGTCTGTAAAGAATTCGCGTTAGTATTTTGCAGCTGTGACTTATTACACTGATAGTTCGGTACTTTTCACATCTGTCAACACCTGCTTTCTTTGGGATAGGAATTGCTATGTTCTTCTTGAAGTCTGAGGGTATTTCGCCTGTCTGATACATCTTGCTCAAAAGTTGGTACATTTTTGTCAGGACTGGCTCTCCCAAGGCTGTCAGTAGTTCTAATGGTATGTTGTCTACTCCCGGGGCCTTGTTTCGACTCACGTCTTTCAGTGCTCTGTCAAACTCTTCACGCAGTATTGTATCTACCATTTCATTTTCATCTACCTCCTCTTCCATTTCCTTAATATTGTCCTCAAGTACATTGCCCTTGTATAGACCCTCTATATACTCCTCCCACCTTTCTGCTTTTCCTCCTTTGCTTAGAACTGGGTTTCCTGCTGAGCTCTTGATATTCATACAAGTGGCTCTCTTTTCTCCAAAGGTTTCTTTAATTTTCCTGTAGGCAGTATCCTAGTGATTTAAGCCTCTACATCCTTACATCTGTCCGCTAGCCATCCCTGCTTAGCCATTTTGCACTTTCTGTTGATCTCATTTTTGAGACGTTTGTATTCCGTTTTGCGTGCTTCTTTTACTGCATTTTTATATTTTCTCCTTTCATCAATTAAATTCAATATTTCTTCTGTTACCCAAGGATTTCTACTAGCCCTTGTCTTTTTACCTACTTGTTTCTCTGCTGCCTTCACTACTTCATCCCTCAGAGCTACCCATCCTTCGTCTACTGTATTTCTTTCCCCCATTCCTGTCAGTCGTTCCCTTAGGAAGTATATGTTGTTGGAAGATTATTGTAGTGAACTGTAAGAATATATGGCACACGCGTATGAGGACCTCATCATATTTATTCGAAAAAAATTTGTATTATACTCTTTCGTTGTATTCCAGCACATACTGCAAGTCCAAGATAAGTAGTCCAAGCTTTATGTATCCACAGTCTACAAAGCAGTTGACAAATAACAGACTAATATTTTAGTGGTACTGTTTCAAATAAACCTGAACATTGAAATAACTTCTCTAGATTCCTTGAATGTCTAGAAACAGTACATTACAGTGTTGCACGAAAGTTGTTTTCAAACAGATTGATCAAGAAACATTACTCTTCCCCAAAGTTTGTGGTCTGGTTTATTGAACCTAATAAGACTTCATCTTGAGGCACAGTTAATAAAAAGAAGAAATAAAAAAACAGAACAGTGAAGCTGGTGTGTTCTTCATATTGGACTAGGCACAAACTTCATCTTAATTGCAGCACAATTTAAATTTCATGAGAAGAACAATAAAATAGTTACTTGCAACTTATCAGAACTCTCATATCTGCTATGCTGAATGTAGTTGGAAGTATAGAATCATGTACTAAACTACTGATGTTATAATTATAATAAAATGGTTTGATGTTGCACTAGTTTCTCACTAAACTGTTGTCTGGTGATCAACACAAGTTATTATGCTGAATGGATAAAATGGCTTCAGCTGTCAGTAGTGGATAGCATCTCACTATAAAATAAATAAATTAATAAATGAGGTGGAAACATCTGACTGTGTTCACAGCTATAAAATAATTGCTCTGTCCTGACCTTTGTACTGACTAATTGACACAGAGATTCACTGTCCTAAATTCTGATTATTTAAGAAATTCAAATGAACTACCCTCAATGTTGTTTGACACTTAAGTCCAACACTGTACAAAATAAGCGGAGTCTGAACAATGTGAGAATATTTCAAGTCCCAGGAATGTGAAATATTTCAAACACTGAACAAATGCAACTGTACCACTCACGCCTATGCAAACGCTACTTCCGCCAACCGTGCCAAAGTGTGTCTGTGGCCTTCTTGTACTCTGTAACCCTGAGGAATGTGGCCACTGATCATATAAAGACTCGGTCAGCTGCTCCAGAAAACTGTCATTGTTCTCCAGCTCTTGGCACCACCAGCTGTGAAGAGTGCACCCATTGATGTTACGTAAGGGCCTCATTTGGTCACAAGTCATTTTATACAACTTTTGATACATAAGTTTGATTAATCTTCGAGCAATTACGCCTATGTATAAAGTGCGCCAAATACAAAGAAAACTGTTTTGCTACATTTCATTGTCGTTTCACGACTGCAAGCCTATGTCTATACCTTCATTATTGCTTCAGCTAACACAGTGATAAATTGTGTTGTCATATGCAAGTGATCATTAGCAATTTAAATAAAAAGGGAGATAGGTAGGAAAAAATTGCAGTCTGTGCAAGAAAGTGACACAGATTCTGACCTAGTAGCAAAATTTCACAAGGAGGCAACTGTCTACAAGATAATTAGTAATCCAATAAGCAGCTGACTGGGATCTAATGCAACTGCGCTTTTTAATGCTTTCAGTGTGATGTTACTGTGGTGAAAACCTGTCCAAGGCAACATAATGATATAGAGGAGGTTTATTTCATTATTTTTAATCAAATTTTTAATCAAATAGTGATATACCTCATATTATGTATGAGAAGGAAAATTGCTACTCACCATATAGAGGAGATGCTGAGCCACGATAGGCACAATAAAAAGATTCACACAATCATAGCTTTTGGCCATAAAGGCCTCTGTCAGCAGTAGACCCCCCCCCCCCCCACACACACACACACAAGTGCAACTTGCACACACGTCTGCAGTCTCAGAGAGCTGAAACTACATTGCGATCAGCAACACCAGTGCATGATGGGAGTGGCGATTGGGTGGGGGTAAGGAGGAGGCTGGGGTGGGGAGGGAGGGGGATAGTATGATGGGAGTGGCAGACAGTCAAGTGTTGTAGTTTAGACAGAGGGTAGGAGAGAAGGTGCAGAGGGGGGAGGGGATAAGTAGCAAAAAGGAGAGAAATAAAAATAAAAGAAATTAAAAGACGGTGTGGCAGTGAAATGACAGCTGTGTAGTGCTGGAATGAGAACAGGGAGGGGGAAGGATGGGTGAGGACAGCGACTAACAAAGGTTGAGGCCAGGGGGGTTACAGGAACGTAGGATGTATTGCAGGGAAAGTTCCCACCTGCGCAATTCAGAAAAGCTGGTGTCGGTGGGAAGGATCCGTATGGCACAGGCTGTGAAGCAGTCATCGAGATGAGGGGTATGTTGGGCAGCGTGTTCAGCAACAAGGTTGTCCACTTGTTTGTTGGCCACAGTTTGTCGGTGGCCGTTCGTGCGGACAGACAGCTTGTCGGTTGTCGTGCCTACGTAGAATGCGGCACAGTGGTTGCAGCTTAGGTTGTAGATCACATGACTGGTTTCACAGGTAGCCCTGCCATTGGTTTGATAGGTGATGTTAGTGACCGGACTGAAGTAGGTAGTGGTAGGAGGATGTGCCTATCGTGGCTCAGCATCTCCGCTATATGGTAAGTAGCAACTTTCATTCTCTCGTATTATTACATTCCATGCTGGATTTTCCCTTGTTTCGTATTATGTTATCACTGTTTAATTAAACTAGGATTAAACTGTGATTTAGCTCATACATACTTACGCCGGTAACGTGACTTACACGCGTATGAAATGTGCCATTCACTTGCTCTTGTTATGAAAATTGGCATGTCCTCTCAAGAGTTAAAATTCTGTTTATACCATTAACTGTGCGCTAAAATTCCACACTAGAAACGTATGCAATAATAATTCCTACGTGGCATAGTTTGTCCTCAAATAAAAGTTTAAATACTTACAGTTTGTGCCTGCAATAGTGAGAATTACTTATTCTCATAGTACCTTTACTACTGACTGATAACCTTACAGTTTAGTCCCTTTAATCTACAAACCAACTAACCTTTCCTACTTACAATACCATTATGGATGGTACATCATTTTTATAGGATTTTGTCTCTTCTTTGCATGGCTGTTATGAGAATTCATTTAATTTTAAGGAAATTTAAATCATGGGCAAAAAAACAAGTAAAAATAGGCATTAAAAGTAGTAAATCTTAATATCTAATTGGTTTGTGTGGTGAACAGTAATCACTACCAACACATGCTGCCTTGCTGTTGGTGTATCTGTGTTCGTTCAAAAGATGTGCCGATTTTAATTAATTTTGGAATTAAAATGTCTCCATAACTTAATTATTAGTTACTGAACACAAAGTATTCCTGTCAATATGTCTTATCAAGATCTAAGAACTGAGTGCTTGATGTATGTGTTGGGATGAATGGTTTAAAAGCTATAAATTACACTCCTGGAAATTGAAATAAGAACACCGTGAATTCATTGTCCCAGGAAGGGGAAACGTTATTGACACATTCCTGGGGTCAGATACATCACATGATCACACTGACAGAACCACAGGCACATAGACACAGGCAACAGAGCATGCACAATGTCGGCACTAGTACAGTGTATATCCACCTTTCCCAGCAATGCAGGCTGCTTTCTCCCATGGAGACGATCGTAGAGATGCTGGATGTAGTCCTGTGAAACGGCTTGCCATGCCATTTCCACCTGGCGCCTCAGTTGGACCAGCGTTCGTGCTGGACGTGCAGACCGCGTGAGACGACGCTTCATCCAGTCCCAAACATGCTCAATGGGGGACAGATCCGGAGATCTTGCTGGCCAGGGTAGTTGACCTACACCTTCTAGAGCACGTTGGGTGGCACGGGATACATGCGGACGTGCATTGTCCTGTTGGAACAGCAAGTTCCCTTGCCGGTCTTGGAATGGTAGAACGATGGGTTCGATGACGGTTTGGATGTACCGTGCACTATTCAGTGTCCCCTCGACGATCACCAGTGGTGTACGGCCAGTGTATGAGATCGCTCCCCACACCATGACGCCGGGTGTTGGCCCTGTGTGCCTCGGTCGTATGCAGTCCTGATTGTGGCGCTCACCTGCACGGGACCAAACACGCATACGACCATCATTGGCACCAAGGCAGAAGCGACTCTCATCGCTGAAGACGACACGTCTCCATTCGTCCCTCCATTCACGCCTGTCGCGACACCACTGGAGGCGGGCTGCACGATGTTGGGGCGTGAGCGGAAGACGGCCTAACGGTGTGTGGGACCGTAGCCCAGCTTCATGGAGACAGTTGCGAATGGTCCTCGCCGATACCCCAGGAGCAACAGTGTCCCTAATTTGCTGGGAAGTGGCGGTGCGGTCCCCTACGGCACTGCGTAGGATCCTACGGTCTAGGCGTGCATCCGTGCGTCGCTGCGGTCCGGTCCCAGGTCGACGGGCACGTGCACCTTCCGCCGACCACTGGCGACAACATCGATGTACTGTGGGCACCTCACGCCCCACGTGTTGAGCAATTCGTCGGTACGCCCACCCGGCCTCCCGCATGCCCACTATACACCCTCGCTCAAAGTCTGTCAACTGCACATACGGTTCACGTCCACACTGTCGCGGCATGCTACCAGTGTTAAAGACTGCGATGCAGCTCCGTATGCCATGGCAAACTGGCTGACACTGACGGCGACGGTGCACAAATGCTGCGCAGCTAGCGCCATTCGACGGCCAACACCGCGGTTCCTGGTGTGTCCGCTGTGCCGTGCGTGTGATCATTGCTTGTACAGCCCTCTCGCAGTGTCCGGAGCAAGTATGGTGGGTCTGACACACCGGTGTCAATGTGTTCTTTTTTCCATTTCCAGGAGTGTATTAATGACGTCACTTGTATTCAAATGTATTTGTCTCCTGTGGTATTACATTGCAAGATCTTATCTCCATACCAATGGCTTCATACTGAAAATCTCATGCCCCCACTGGAGGGGTGCCTGCAGTCAACAACTGGATTCAGATGGGCCATCCATGTAAGTACAACCCACACCATTATCGAACCACCACCAGCTTACATAGTGCTCTATTGACAACTTGGGTCCATAAATTCATGGCCTCTGTGCCACACCCAAACCCTACCATCAGCACTTACCAACTGAAATTGGGACTCACCTGACAAGGACACAGTTTTCCAGTCATCTAGGGTCCAAATTATACGGTTAAGAGCTCAGGAGATGCAGCACAGGTAATGCCGTGCTGTTAGCAAGGACACTTGCATCAATTGTGTGCTGCTGTAGCCCATTAATGCCACATTTTGCCACATTTTGCCACACTGTCCTAATGGATACATTTGTCATACACCCAACATTGATTTCTGCAGTTACTTCATGCAGTCTTGCTTGTATGTTAGCAATGATAACTCTAAGCAAATGCCACCATTCTGTTCTTAAGTGAATGCCGTCGGCCACTGTGTTGTCCGTAGTCAGAGGTAAATCCTGAAGTCCGGCATCCTCGGCACACTCTTAGCACTGTGGATCTCAGAATATTGAGTTTGCTGATGATTTTCAAAATTGAATGTCCCATGCATCTAGCTCCAACTGTCATTTTGCATTCACAGTTTCTTAATTCCCATCGTGTGGGCAGAATCACTTTGTAAATCGTTTCACATAAATCACCCGAGAACAAATGACAGTTCTGCCAGTCTGCAGCCCTCTTATGCCTTGTATATGAAATCCTACCACCATCTGTATATGTACATATCACTGTCCCATGACTTATGTCACTTCAGTGTAATGAAACTGCAAGAGCTTAATTGAATTACTGTTTGCATAATTAACCTCTTGAAGTTAACAATAGACTCCTACATCTCCATATTTCACACAAAATATTAGTGAGAGGCTCTCCATAGAAGTAGTAAGAACAAAAGCAGCTCAGTTCTGAAGGTAAAAGTAGATAGAGCAAAAGTGTATTATCAGTTTGTACAGAAACCAGATTGCAATTATAACAGTTGAATGACGTTGTGGCGCCGATGAGGTCAACCCCAGCATCGATATACGTTTGTCTCTAGTCTCCGAGCATCGTCTTTGGACTGTTCCGCCATGTCAGTTCTTTGTAAGCCTTTGATGTGTTTAAGTGAATAAACAAACTACGGTTAAATTTGTGTCGTTTGGTGTAACCAACCCGAATATCCACCTCACTGGTGACCCCGACGTGACACATCGGTCCGGGCTCATCTCACCCGTACGTGCTCGTCTCTGTCGATGATGCTGCAAGAAACAGTGCAGAAGTGCATTGTCGAATTCGAAAACTGCACTCGCCTACACGAGGAAAACTTCGAGCTCTCCCTACAGCTCCACGAAACAGCTCCAGCTCTCCGATGCAGCAAAGTAATTACAGACACTACAGCAAGGTCAGTAAGTGCACCGAATCTGCTTGCAGTCCCAGCAATCGAGCCTCCTTGTGCTTACCTCCCACTACCTGTCGCAACTGTACTAGCAAGTCTGCCAAAACATGTACTGACAGTTCCACAGGGCCACTCCCCCCCCCTAACACAGCAGCGTTTGACACTCGGCCTGACACAAGTGCGCATGCGCGACGAGTGTCACGTGTTCCCGAACTGACAGCTCCTACCCCGCCCCTCTCGGACAGCACCTCAAACTGTGCAACATCGGCTCCTGCACGCCGCCGTGGGACCGCCACGGACAACACAAACAGTGCACTCGCACCAAGCGCTTCACCCGCGACTGTGCTGCCACAGGCCGCGCCCTCGGACAATGGACTCACTAACGGCTCACGAGCTCACCTGACCACGGTGCCACTGCTTCGGGCCGGCAGCCATCTTGTCGTGGCGAATCCTCGGACACTTTGCCGCCTCGGTTCCCGTCGGATCTGCCGAGTGGCTCCGAACACCACTACCGTGCCTCGCCTGCCCCGCCTGCCACACATTGTAAACAAACTGCCTCCCACACTGCCGGCAACATTTCGGTCGTCACCACGGTTCACAGGCTTCGCCTCGTGCCAGCTCCCTCGATCTCCAGTAAACCACGTCGACTTTGTCCGGAGTGGCTATCCGACCTTAAAAATTAGATTTCTGAACTACTAAGCTCCAGCATCACTGAACACTCGGCCAGTAGCTGGTCTACGCCCATACATATGACGCCCAAGAAAGACGGGTCCTGGTGCACGTGCGGCGACTACCGTCGTCTAAACGCACGAACACTTATGGACACCTACTCCGTACTCAACATTGCCAACTTTACCAGTTCCCTCACAGGTGCGACTACGTTCTGTCATTGATTGCAAACGGGCCTACCACTGGATCCCCACGGCACCTGAAGACATCGAGAAGACAGCAATCACCACCCTGATCGGGTTATTTCAGTTTCTATTCGTGCCCTTTGGTCTGAAAAACGCAACCCAGACCTGGCAACGCTTCATCGACGAAGTGCTATTCGACCTAAAATTCTGCTTTGCATATCTTGATGACATTCTTGTGTTCAGCTCCTCCGTCGAGGACAACATTCGACACGAGCAAACTGTTACGAACACTCTCGCGGCAGCAGCCATCGAGACCGACCGGGACAAATTACAGCTACATCGACCCGCAGTCACTTTTCTTTGTTTTCGGGTCTCTGCTGACGGCATTTCGCCATCCCTTGAGAAAGTACAGACAATACTAAACCTACCCAGAACTTCGTCATTCAAAGAGCTCCGGCGCTTTCTGGGGACGGTTAATTATTATCGTCGACACCTACCTCGGGTTGCGGAGATTTAGGATCCACTGACGGACGTCTCGGCAGGCACCAACACTTCTGGATCTCGGCCCGTTCCGTGGACCCCTGCTATGACTGACTCTTTCACTGCCCTCAAAAATCTTATTTCCGAGGCACGCAACATCGCACATCCTCATCCGAATACGCAGCTTTTGATCACCACAGATGCTAGTGATACTGCCATCGGCGCAGTCCTCGGCCAGACAATCGACAGCCAAATTGCGCCTCTGCAGTTCTTCTCGCGCAAGCTCACCAATGCACAACGGAAATATTTCGTGTTTGACAGGGAGTTGCTCACGGTCTACGAAGCGATTAAGCATTTTAAGACAGATGTTGAGGGACGTGCCTTCTATGTTTTAGCAGACCACAAAGCCCCGCCAGCTGACCCGCCTCCTCGCCGCTTCAGATACGTGGACTTCATATCTCAGTTCACCACCAATGTCAGACACATAAAGGGTGCTGACAATATAGTTGCCGATTTCCTTTCACGAGTCGACGCAGTCCATTCGCAGTTGGACCTCTCTCAACTGCCTAACCTCCAACCCGCCGACTAGGAAACGCAAAACCTGATTTCAGACTCTACCTCTTCACTACACTTCATCTGCACCATCTTCCCTGGTATCTCTGGTGATATCTGGTGTGACAACAGTACGGGCACGTTACGCCCCCTCATCCCAACCCCGCTCCCTCGAGCTGTCTTCAACGCATTACATAATTTAGCACACCCCAGTGTTTGTGCATCCCCCCGCCTCGTAGCGGAGTGCTTTGTGTGGAGAAATGTCAACAAGGACTGCCACCAATGGGCATGCTCCTGTGTCGCGTGCCAACACTGCAAAGTACACAAGCACACTTCACCCCCCCTCGGCTCCTTCTCGATCCCTCCTGGGCGTTTCCAGCATATTCATATTCATATTGTCAGCCCTCTCTCCCCCTCTAACGGCTCTCGTTATGTTCTCTCGTCTATCGACCAAACAACTCGCTGGGTCGAGGTTGCCCCCCTCCCCAATATTACGGCAGAAACGGTCGCTCGAGCTTTCGTCGAGTCACGGGTATCGCGTTTCGGATGTCCGGCTATCGTCACGATTGACCGAGACAGACAATTTGAGTCGGCCCTGTTCAACAGGATCTCTAACATTTGCAGCATCCGGCACATCCGTACCACAGCATATCATCCTCATAGTAACGGGCTAGTCGAGCGCTGGCACCGCACTCTCAATGCGGCTCTTCGATGCCGCGGCTCAACGGACAGAGGCCCTTCCCCTTGTGCCACTCGGCATTCGTGCGATCTATAAGGAAGACCTCAAAGGCACAATAGCCGAGTTCGTATACGGCCAGAACATTGTTCTCCCTGGCGAACTCGTGAGCCCGTCTGCTTCTCTCCCTCAGTCTGACTTACCTTCCTTCGTGGACCACATCAGACGCCACTTCGTCAACCTCCACATCCCTCCACCCACCAGCCATTCCCGCCCTGAAGTTCACATCCAGAAATCTCTGGACAATTGCGAGTACGTCATGCTCCAAATGGCACTGTCCGTGCTCCCCTCCGACCTCCATATAGCGGCCCGTACCGAGTTCTCCGGCGCTCCGCCCACACCTGTGACCTCCAGATGAAAAATTCAGCTGTCACAGTCTCTCTCGACAGACTTAAGCCTGCTCGTGTCGAGCCTCCTTCTACCCCCCTTCAGGCCACGACCACGCCACTCACTGTCGTGGCTCTCGACACTCCGACCACTCCCTCCAGGTCGGACTTACACACTCGATCGAGTGACTTCCAGTTCCGAACGTCGAGCTCTCCTCCGACCTCGCCCCCTACTCCAGTCGTACGCACTCCGTCGAGTGACTACGTGCTCCCCACGTCGAGCTTACCTACGATCGCGCCCTCGCCGCCGGGCCCTTCGCCGGTCCCTTCGACCTCTCCACATTCGCCTGCCTCGCCCTGTCGAGGTTTCTCACGCGCCCCACATCTTGAACGTGCGCTCGCTCGAGGTGCTTGTGCCTGGCCCCTGGACATAATGCACGACATCTCAATAATACTATGCGATTATACACTGTTCGTCATGCGTTTCCCTTCAGCCAGTGCTCGTGACACAACCTCCGCCATTCCCTGCCACTTGGTGAAATGTGTTCCCCTCTCGCCCGACGTCGACCTGGACGTGCTTCCACGCCCTCTGGAGACATTGTCGCCATCACTCCATTCCAGCCGCAAACCACCGGCCTACCTGTCGCCACATGACCAGCACACCCAGTACGACGCCCGACGCGCTTCGACGACTTCCAGGTTCGGTGGCCGAACCTTCCTTCATGACATCTACCCACGCAGCTCCCTGACGACACTGTCGAGCTGACCGTGGTCCGGCTCCTGTGGACCACCCCTGCCGACGTCTTAGTCACCTTCCAGTCGACACCAGCATCGATATACGTTTGTCTCTAGACTCTGAGCATCATCTTTGGATGCTGAGATTTGTATTTGGGCTGTTCAGCTACGTCAGTTCTTTGTGAGCCTATGATGTATTTAAGTGAATAAATGAACTACTGTTAAATTGGTGTTGTTTGGTGTAACCAACCCGAATTTCCACCTCAACGTGAAAGGGAAGCAGTAGCTGAGGAGGGAGGAACATAGTGTTGCAGTCTCTCCCTGATGTTATTCTGCCTGCATATCAAGCAAGCAGAAATTTGCAGAGGGAATTAAGGTTTAGAGAGAATAAATAATAACTCTGCATTTTGCTGATGCCTTTGTAATTCTGTCAGAAACAGTAAAGGACACGAAAGAGCAGTTGAATGGAATGGGCAGCGTCTTTAAAAGTGGTTTCAGATGAATACAACAAAAGAAGAACAAGGCTAATGAAATGTACTCTAAGTAAATCAGGCAATGCTGAGATAAATAGATTAGGAAATGGGACACTAAAACAGCAGGCAAGTTTAGCTGTCAGCAGCAAAATAACTGATGCTAATCACAGTAGAGAGGAGTATTTTCTTGGAGGGGTAGCGGGTCATTCAATTAAATCTTTTAATAGATCTAACAGGCACACAACAATTGATTTGTTTTTTTTTTTTCATTCACATTAAATGATTCATAAACACGTTAATAGCTCACATTTCTGCACAATTCCTAGATAAATATTTATTTAATATATAGTAGTGTTACTGAACTATCAGTCTGACATAGCACACAGCAGAAAAACAAATGCCTCATACAATGCAAAGAAACAAAGACAAGGTTATTAAGTAAAGTGAAGTCATCAGGGTCATCAATGAAAAATCCCTATTTAATTGATTCTGAACTGGTGCCTTCACTTTTTTATGTGGTTGGAGATATTTACTTATGATTAGAAGGTTATGTAGAAGGGAAAAGGAAGCGAGGAAGGAAGACATTCCAGATACTGGATGACATGATGGGCGGTACAACATACAGCAGCCTTAAGAAGGAAGCAATGGATCGCAGAAAATGGAGAGGCAAAGGACCTGCTAATATAGCAGATAACTGATGATGATGATTGTACAGGGACTTGGTGATCACTCTCACTTTGATAGGTCTATTCCACTCCAACTGACTCCTCCTGCTAAAATTTGCTATTTTCTTTTTTTGTCCCATATGTGAAAAGCATTTATTTACTTTATACAAGTTTTTGAACAGAGATACTACCCTCGAGTCTATTCCATTCTGTTCTGTAATAATCCAGACACAGCTATTTTGCACTTAAGCTTTTCCTTGTATGGCTAAATATGGAACTGAGGAGGGAGACAATGGAAGCTAATTAGCTCAATCCTGTCCTCAGATTATCTATCTTCAAACACATGGAAGTCTTGACTTTCAGTCATAATCAAGAATGAATAATATTAAGATAGCATTTTGCTACCTGAAAATTTCCACTGTATGTAGAACAACTCAAACTTTTTGTGGGGAGATGCCTAGCAAGAGGGTATATAAAATGAAGAGTGGCAATAGTGATAAAAGTATTTCTGGAAAGAAGTGGAATTCGTTAACATGTATGCTACTATATAAAGGCAAGTTGTTGTTTAACATTGTTATCAAAAATCTCTAAGAGCACTTGAATAATTCATTTTAGATTTTTAAACAACACTCTGATGAACATTCAACCTCTAATGGGACATCCTTCTCTAGCATTAATTTTCCTCAACAGTAGTTGTCGATACCACTATTAGTTTTCGAATTTTGGACAGGTGAATATTATCTTTTTTTAAACTTTCATCTAATTTTATTTGCAGTATGTTCTATTTCTATATAAAAGTTATGAAATGGAATTACTTTATAAAATATTTTAGTTTCAATGTCAATATTGATAAGTATTAGTTCTGAAGGTACAGCTGAAATTATATTTTGAGGGAGATTTCAAATTATGAATTACTTGCAGACTTAAAATGTTAGTTCTCAACTATGCAATCGTGTACTGTTTTACTATCTTTATTTCTTGATTCATTTATGAAATAATAATCAAAATTAATAATGTAACAGAAACTAAAAGGAATTTATTTGTTAAAACAAATTGTAAACCCTTTGGAATATTGTTTTTTTCTACATAGTGTGAGTCGATAGCTTGTCTCTGATCCGATCCGACATTTTTTTGTACAATACATACGAACAATGTAATTTCGGCTTTGCTAATGCGAAAAAACAAAAGACTCTATGATATAATGAAATGTGAGAAAATATATTTACGTACAAAAAATATTCTGCAAAAAATCTACAAATTTACTTAACACAAACCAACCACGAGGACCTGATGTGAGATTTTTACCATCAAGGATCAGACCCCAAGACAATTAGAACTGGAGCGATCTCAACATTACGAGCTAAGTAAACTTTAAAAGTTTATCGTATTCTTCGCTCATCTCAATATCTTCATAAAGACTTTACTTATTAACTACTTGGACTGGGCATTTTTTAATGTGGACAATAGCTGGAAGGATAATGAGAGTTCAATTTGCATCTTGAGGAGTTTGAGGGGATCTGTGTTATTGCTGTAATCAGTAAAGTCCCTCATTCCTGATCAGGTCCATCAGGTTTTTTTAGTCATTGATGTTGCTGAAATTCACCTCGCGAAGGTCATTTCTGGCAGTGGCAGCTGTCATAGACTCGACCCTTTCAATCTTCAGCACGAAATCCTCGTACAGTCCCCCCACTGGACGAAGGCTGACGGAGGAGGAGGAGGCTTCACCTCCCATGACAGCTCAGCGTCACTTACACCAGTGTCAGCCGATCCCGAGGTACCGCCGAGTCTGTGTGGCATCGACCCTTATGATAAACAGCTCGGCATTCCCGTGAGAACTGCGTGACCGCCATCTGTTCTTCTCGTAGGGCACTCTTAGCGAAATCCCATTAAGTATGTCAGTGCGGTTGCAGCTCACTGCGTCACTATTTCTGATTTTGTGGCAATCTGTTTGGCAAACGTGTTCTGGCCAGCTGCGTGCCGGCCACAGCTGAGAGTTCCACACAGTAACGATGGTTCTTGCTTCTCACTGTTGGTGGTAGAGGTGGCCACCAGAAGCTGTGTGGCGCATGGCAGTATTGTACATGTCAACTGAGTGTGTACGATTTGTCAGGTCGTGTAATGGACAGGTGGTTCTGTGTCCTCTTCTTGTGTCTGTGATCTTCCTGCAACATAGTGCGAGTGCAGATGGTGGCAGGCAGGGTGAGGCTGCAGGCAGAGTCCCATCTGTCAGACGACGATCAGTAGAAACCACTCGTTTCTACAGCATAACCTGTGTCCACATAACGAGTTTCCGTTCCTCTGCTACCGTCTACAATAGAAAGCTGCTCCGTCCTAGGTGACGGGTAGGACTGCAGCTGAGAGAGTAAGCTGTCCCGGGCGAAGATGCGCCACACCCTTGCCTCCCTCACAGAGTATCTCTCCACTTGCCATATCGCTAATGACCTGTGGTTACGATATCCTGGACCACTGGATGTGATATATATATATATATATATATGTTGGTCGTCTGCCACCTCGACTGATCCCATGTATCGTATGATAGTCTCATTATATACACAGTGTCAATGGTGGGGTGTGTTGTGCAAAATTTTTCGATCTCTCGATTTTATTTTCTGATTGGTTTCAAGGCAATCAATCAATCATTCATTCATTCATTCATTCATGGGTATACCTGGCAGTACAATTAAATCAGAGGTATATCCATTATCAGCCAATCTATTTAATTTTTTAGTGCCTTTTTTACTTGTACAACTAGATTAACTTGAAATCTCTGTATCATTGAGCAGATAATGACGTCAAACAAAATTTTAAATATTGTTTGAATCAGGATCTTAGGAACAGGCCATATTGTAAAAAGTTCAGCCGTTTGTTGTGCATAGCCCTCTAGGAATCCTTCGTTGGTTTCTTCCGTTAATGACGGCGAAAGTATAGTTGAAAAAAGTCCAATCAGGCCCACTGCAGGCCTCATTAAATGCTCCATTTGTCTAAGCAGGAGGAAGTGCGTAATATTCATATTTTAATCCTATAGGCTACTGTAGGATTATGACGCTAAGACGACTCAATTGGTCCCTAGACAAAGGGCTATCCAAATCACGTGACCTTGCTTTTTTTTTACCACCAATAGAATTCGAGATATGAGCAGAAGAAAATCCTGTTTTTATGCGCGGCGTTTTGGAACATATTGGTACGCAGGCCGATTATAGCAAAAGCATTGAATTATAAAAGATGATGCAATAAATAATTCCACTACTGTATCTTCAAGCTATTAATTTGATAGGACTGTTACATTTTTATGCCATAAAATATGAGTTGTAAACTGTGTAAAATACTGTTAGTATTTCAATGAAATATAACTAAAATAAGAAAAAGTTTTAATTTACTATTGTTCCTTGTTATGTCAAGTATGTTGCAGCCAAAGGACAACTAAGAAGAAATAGAACCCGACACATATGACTGAGCAAGTTCTTTTCCCAATAAATTTTTAATGACAGAAGTTTCGTTCCTTTTTCATCGGCTAATAACAAAAATAATCAGAGAAAACTAAATTCACCATTTCCCTTTAAGAGAAAATGCTGATTTTGGGAAAGAATATATGTCAAGTGAATAAATAACACTCGAATCTTTCAAGTTAATCAAACAATATCAACAATTTCGGAAACCTTCACACTACCTGCTCATGCCGTTCTACGGTCCGAATTCTCGAACACTCACTTCTCCTTTGTTACACATTACCAGCTCGGACCCATCTGCGAACCGAGCTCTTCAAAATTATTCCGATTATTACAAAAGAAAAATCAGTTGCTTAATAGCAATTGTGATTCCCGCATTTGCAATATATTGCAACTGCTGTAATGATTGAAACGAGCACGTAGCAGTCTCATCATCAGTAGCTGGAATTAATGTTCGCTTATAGCAACTTCAATAATAAAATATAAATGCTGAAATCCTAAACAACAACTAATACTACAGAAAGTTCAAAATGCAACATAAAATCACCTTCCGGTTGTACATTCGTATCTACATATCTGTTGTTCGGGGTTACCAATAGATGGCAGGGCAATCCTCGTAATGCTAAATGCATATGGGCGATTCCTTTCCTTGCAAATGTAAATCCAATGGAAGCCCTGTTGGGGACAGTAGAGGGCTGTTTTCGTGTATTGTTTGTGGGAAGAAAGTAAAATTTTGGTTACAAAATTCAGAAATGGATTGCTGTTCTGACCGGAGTCGTTCTAACGGTTCGTCTAAGTAGTTCATGTCATTTAGATTTCGATTTCGCCATGTTACCACTTAAGTCTCCGATTTTATCGCCTGTTTTTATTATTTATTATCTTCATTTTTTTCAAACAAAGTCTGTAGACTGAAGAGCGAAAGGCGTCTAAAGCTAGCGAAATGAGGGATGCTCAACTACCGGACCTACCGATAGATGGCTCGAGCGTCTAGCGCGTGCCGGTCAAGAGATCATATCATTGAGTGTCCGCCATATCTGAATTTGGCAAAAAACGAAGTGTCAAAACACGCCCTCATAAGTATTTTATATTGGATATTCTAGATATCTACACATCAACATAATGAAGTGTTTCTTATCTAGCGAGATAAAACAGTGACTGTTCTGCTATGAAATTCCTAAATTCGAGTGTGTTTTGAAAGTTTGACAAGCTGACCTATAAATTGTTTACTATTAATTTTTATGAGTGCTTTACTTAGTTGCCCGTTTTAAGACACTATTTAAGATTCAATTACCTTACTTGCCACAGCTTTTAACTACAGGTATAATTCGGAAAATCAAGTGTGGAAAACAGTGAAGACGTCTCTTGAAAAAAAAGTTGGACATCCTTTCCTTAGGGGTCTCATTACTGACAACAGAAATTACAACTGAACTATTAAAGTATTACTTACGTATAAACGGAAAAAAATCGTTATTTTATCTTTGTCTGAAGTGATGCACTGCCGATTTCTATATATGCTGACACTTTAATTGCAACATGCGCTTAAGAATTTGGCTCTCTCTTTGATCAGAAATTTAAATGCCATGATTTTATTAACGCCTGTACATGACACGGTGTATTTTAACTGAGTGATACGGTAGAAGCACCAGTTTTTAACAGTGCTTCAGTCTTTGATACGAGACAAGAAATACATTTAAATGAGACAAACACAAAGGCCAACGTTAAGGCTCCTCTTAAATGCATGGAAGTTAATAATATTATATTGGACTGATCCATGATGAAGTAGGAAGTGAAGGAACTTGTTGAAAATAACCTCGACCACAGCTGTTAATTTTAGGGTTGGGGTGTCTTAAAACTGTAATTTCCCAGTCTGACACACAAACAATGACGTACCATGGTTTTATTTTAAAATTGAATTCAAAACATGTCAGTGAGCAAAATTAATTACACTTTGAATTACAACCATCGAATTTTATTTCTGTGAATCTTGGTTCCAGTCTTTGACATGGTGTCAATCACTGGAATGACTGGTTGTCAGTATACGGCCCAAGCAAAAACCAACTTGAAAGCGAAAGCTGCAGAAGTTGGCCAGATAGGCACCCCAATGGCTGCTACAATCTGTGAGAGACAAGGGTGACATAATATTGCAAATTTAGTGTATAAAGTTCCATATTGTCTGAATTTGCCGTAGTCCAGTCGATTTTCTTATCTGCAAAAGTACACTAGCCAATACAAGTGGCACAAATGTAGTGCCACATTACAAACTATCCGGTAACAACAGAAGTATTGGTGGACAATGTACAGTAAATAATATGTAATAACCTGACAAATTAAAAAAAAGAAATAGAACAGTATTTGGAAAGAGAGTAACATTTTGAAAATAACAGATGACGCAAGTAGAGTTTTCAGTTTTTATGAAAGCTCGCTTAATTTTTTTCCCCCCTCTCTCTTCTCCATTATCAAGGGAAAAATGTGATAACATAAAAGTGCAAGAAAGTTGTGTACAATGTTGGAAATGATGAAAAAGAAAATCTCACTATGCTTCCTCCACCATGTGAAGAGTATTCCTGTAATAATAGCTAATAGCATACCAAGAACGAGAGGGTGTCACAGTGGAGATTTATTTTCTGGTACAGACATCTGATACAACTATTCCACAGCAAAACGTACTTTCAATAGGTGTGGTACCAGTGCACTCCCGTAGGATAACAGAATATTATGTCCTCCAGGAATCACATCGGGTACACCACATACAGCATAAACTGTACAGCAACTACAATGCTTTGTGAGCAAGTAATAACAGTCAGTATCTTTAATTTTAACATAACTCTTGACTCCCATAATTACCTGCTTATACATGTGCTTGTACCACAGGTTATTGGTAAAGCAAATACTAATTGAATAGGTCTTCACACTTTTAATACTTAGCAGAAATTCTGAAAAAAGTAGATTGCTTTATTACTGTATCACCTGTATGATGAATTAAGAGGTACTGGGCCGGAGTGGCCGAGCGGCTCTAGGCGCTACAGTCTGGAACCGTGCGACCGCTATGGCCGCAGGTTCGAATCCTGCCTCGGGCATGGATGTGAGTGATGTCCTTAGGTTAGTTAGGTTTAAGTAGTTCTAAGTTCTAGGGGACTGATGACCTCAGCAGTTAAGTCCCATAGTGCTCAGAGCCATTTGAGCCAAGAGGTACTGACTGGTTTCTTTGAACATTTAATAGAAGCCTTCTTTTTACCTGTTATTGATAAAGAGCCATTCCAAGTTCTGTACAGAACAATCTCTCGCATTTTTCATGAGATTTGTTATTCTGTACACTAATATTTCTTCTTCTAAATGGTAAATAATGCATTCAGACAGTGTTGGTATTAAAAGTAATTCATTAAATAAATTATATTTAAACCAGAAAATTAAAGGTTCCACATGGCACATGAAAAGTACCTTGCTACACACGTGTGTACAGATTCCAAAATGTCTGTGAATTTGAGTTACAAACTTTTTTAAATAGAAATATGAAGATCACAGTACTTTGGATCTGCAATAACTCCCTATGGGAAACTTGGTTCTTTACGTGACTCGTGCAACTGCTTTCTCTCTTAATGGAAAACTAAATGGTTTATGTTAAAGTTAACTAGCAAAAAGTGTAACCATTGTTACACAATTTCTGTGAAGTAAGATTCCTTAATGTTATTTCCTTCCTTTGTCATCATAACTTGACAATTTCATTTCCATATGGGACATATGAACTAACAAATGGAATGCTTTTATTACTATAACCAAACAAAATCTTTTTAACATGTAGTACACAGTTCAAATCAGCAAAAAGTGTAACCGTATAATTAAGGTAAATGTTGATGAAAATTAGGCATGTAACATGAATACTGAAATTTCCAAGTGTGCCTGTAATCACTGTATTCTGTACTTTGTAGTGCTAGAAAGATAATTCTATATTATTTGCATTCTTCCCCCCCCCCCCCCCCCTCAACCAGGAAAATATAATAGAAAGACATCCTAGCAAAATAAAGACAAAATTCAGAAAATTAGGTTCTAAAGTAATAAGAATGCTTATGATCAATTGGAACATTGTGTTCGTTCTAGGAAGTATTAAAACAAGAATTAACAGAGTAACAATTTTATTGCTCTTATGTTGCAGAGGATCCACAAACATTACTGTTTGAAACATAGGGCCACTGCACACTCCATTAGATAACACCCATCCTGTGATTAAACTGTTTTCTTAAAGTGAAAAATTCAAGTTAACATAGTTATTGAGGGAAATATTTTCTCACACTTAAAGCCATCTGTCAAATAAGTCTCAGAACTTTTTTTTTTCATCAATTTCACACAAATCACCTGTTTTTAATGCAAGTGCATATTTTGTAACACCAAACATCTTGAAATAAGCTTATATAATAAACAATTATAATTTTGTTACAATATCTACACAGGATGTAAAGACTTAATTTTCCTTCAATGTGATTCATCTTTTGAAGTTCATCATCACACAACAACAAGTCTATGGACAAAATAGTTTTAAAAAATCTGTCAAAATGTCACATCCATCTGCATGGAATGTCCCATTACGTAATCTTTTCCAATTTGAGCACTATACGTGATTAAACAATATGAGTTTATTTAACTTCTGCCTTATACTTGATTTGTTGTTTAAAATTTTCTCAGCAGGCTTTTTTTCCATATGTTTTTAAGCGTATGCAGGAGTATAGGGATGCAAACTTACAAACAAGTTGAGTCTGATGTAAGTCCTCAATCCTAATTTCATAATGGTAATTATGACCAAAAGCAGGAAATGGGTAATCTACAAATTTATTTTTAACACAATGCAAAATCTTGGCCTGTATATATTTTTGTCGCATATCCCCAGCAATCACAAACATTTGAAACAGTTTCTGAGTATTCTACAACAGAATACATGCAGTCACTTGTTCTAACCAGTTTTCCCTGGTTAACAAAATTTACAAATGCATTTTTATTGGCCATATTGGGAAAAGCATAGAGAGAATCACATTCGAATACAGATTTAACTACTGGTGGCTTCAGTATGTGAAGACAGTCTTTGCATGTGATCTGCCTTGAAAGGCGCAATGACACATACCCTGCAATACAATAGACTATGTTTTGCTTGTAAAATGAGAACTTAATCTTATCATCAAGAAGTGCACACCACTTCTCTACTTCATTTTCTGCAGCACTTTCATCATTTTCTACTACATGCTTTCTTGCATGAAAATCTTAAACATGTGGCAAACAACACACATTAAAATTTGAGCAATTCCCATTCATTGCAGTGACACTGTTACCTAAGAGCAACTTTCTCATGGCACATTTGAACTGGTATGCATTTGGATTGTTGTTCCAACCACCTCTGGACCGAATGCAGGCAAGAAAAAAAGCTCTATGTGGTCTTGTGACAGTTTATATGTTAGCAAATACTTCAGACGAGATTCAACACGAAGCATACTTGTCAGAGTTATGTGCCTGACTGATTGCATATTGAAAATTATCCCAAAAGCAAAAGTATTTCTTGCATGGAGCAGCAATGAAACACCAATGATTTTTAAGCTTTTGATATAATTTTCAGTGTGTCTGAAAATACCAAGCCAATAAGATTATACAAAAATTCTGCTGTTGCTTCACTTCCTTTAAAATTTGGATCACCAACCCTCCTCAAAAACTCTATACTATCTGCCACTCTAGAACTCAATCTGTGGAGCTAATGAAATGCTCATTTTTCTATTTACATAACTTATATGTTGTCCTGATAGTTTGTTGGCAAATGCCATACCTTCTTCTTGTTGTACCTTGTTCAATTGGTCAATGAAATGCCATCTAATAATGCCAGTTGGAGACTGAGTAGCAGATACTTCTGCTAGAGCATTCCTGGCAAACGTAATCATATGACACATGTCCAAGATACAATAAACATTGTATTTTTCCACAGGATGAGGAAAGTAGCTTTTAAAATCACTCTTGGAAAAATTTAAAGTACAGCCAAGTGAACGTAAAGCGCTTATATTTACCTTGCAGCCATCACATGTAACACACCAAACCCTAATGGCAGAACTATGCAGCTTCTCTAAAGCAGATTTTTATCAGTGTGGCCTGATTATTTGCCTGTACACTGTTGATAAAGAAATATGCAATCGGGCTTTTAAATTTGCCTTTAATAGAGACAAGCATGAAAACCAGAGCTTCAGATGCCTCTATTATTTCTTTTGACTGAGGCACTTCCCCACCAAAGTCTAAAAAACCTGTGTATTGCTTAGTTCCTTGGTCCCAAACTACTTGCTTCCTAATTGCCATACTGTCTATAATTAGACATGAATTGCTGAACTGGTCCCTTACAATTGGGTTCAAATCAATGTACTTGAAAACGTCTTTTAAGAAGCCAGGTTCACAGTCTACACTTGCCACCCATTTGGAAATCAATGATTTATGGGGCAGAGGCATTAATTTTTGCAGGTATTCATATGCTGCTGGTGAATAAAAGTACTCAGTCATCGCAAACATTTTCACATTTGTTGTGTATCTATTACCCTTTCACGAGAGAGAGTTGTTCACTAAATTGCACACTAATTCCACTTGTGTTCCTTTCTGATGATTGAGGAAGTTGTGTAACTTCTCAGGAAGATGCCCCTTCTCCTTCAATGAACTTATGATGTCATCCATGGAAAACACTTTCTTCTCTCTTCTTCGAAGTTTTTCATGGACGCACCTCAGTTTACGATTTAATTCGTGCACAATGACTGTTCAACCAGGTCCTCATTGCCTGTTGACACATGCTGGTACACTATACGCTTTCAATATTCCCACAGAAAGAAATCTGGTGATGTCAAATCTGGCAACTATTGGGCCAGTTAATATGGCCACATCTGCTGATCCACTGACCCCTGTAAACATGGTCTAATAGCTCCTGTGCTACAATTGCACTTTTTTTATAGATGTTCAGTAAGTAGATAAAAATTGGTTGTGTCATTTCTCAATGAGGAACTTGAAATTTTAAGTACATGGCAGAGAGGAACTATGGCTCAAGTTTAAAAGAATAATTGACCATGCACTGGATAGATACGTATCCAGTAGAACAGTTCATGATGGGAGGGAACCTCCCTGGTGAAGAAATTTCTAGAGAAACAGATTACTGCATAATAGGTGTAAAACATAGCATAGGCTACAGATAAGACGTGCTGAATGAAACACATTTGGCTGTCAAGAGAGCAATTCATGATGACTTCAATGACTACCGCAGCAGAATGTCAAATGACATTTCGTGAAACCCAACGAAATTCTGGTAGTAAGTAAAGGCTGTTAGTGACACTAAAGTTAGCGCCCAATCCCTAGTGAATAAGACAGGAACTGAAACTGAGGGTCACAAAACAAAAGCTGCATAGATTAGCTCCATTTTCAAATATTCCTTTACAAAGGAAAATGCAGGAGAATTGCCCCAGTTTAATCCTCGTACCACTGAAAAGATTAATGAAACCATTATTGGTGTCAGTGTTATTGAGAAACATCTGGAATCGTTAAAATTGAACAAAGCTCCAGGGCCCGATGGAATCCCTATCAGATTCTATACTGAATTTGTGGGTGAGTTAGCCCCTCTTTTATCTGTTGTAACCTTCACAGATTTCTTGAACAAAAAACCATGCCCAGTTCTTGGAAAAAAGCACAGGTCATACCTGCCTACAGGAAGGGTAATAGAACTGAGCCACAAAACTACCGTCCAATATTCTTGACACTGATTTGTTGTAGAATCTTAGAATATATTCTGAGCTCAAATATAATAAGGTATCTTGAACAGAATGGCCTCTTCAATGCCAACAAGCATGGATACCAAAAACATTGATCATGTGAAACCCAACTTGCACTTTTCTCACATGATATACTGAAAGCTTTGGGTCAAGGCAGTCAGGAAAATGCAGTATTTCTTGATTTCTGAAAAGCACTTAGCTCAATACCACACCTTCGTATTTTGTCAAAAGTATGAAGTGAAATTTGTGATCGGATTGAGGACTTTTTGGTAGGGAGGACACAGCGTGTTATCTCGGATGGAGAGTCATCATCAGATGTGGAAGTAACTTACCGTGTGCACCAGGGGACCCATGCTATTCATGTTATATACTAACGACCTTGCTGACAATATTAATAGTAACCTCAGACTTTTTGTAGGTGATGCAGTTATGTATGATGAAGTACTATCAGAAAGAAGTTGCATAAATATTCTGTCAGATATTGATAAGATTGCACAGTGGTGCAAAGATTGGCAACTTACTTTAAATGTTCAAAAATGTAAAATTTTGCACTTCACAAAATGAAAAGGCATAGTACCCTGTGACTACATCATCAGTGAGTCACTGTTGGAATTGGTCGTCTCATACAAATACCTGCATGTAACCTTTGTAGGGATATGAAATGGAATGATGACATAGATTCAGTCATGGGCAAAGCAGGTGGTAGACTTTGGTTTATTAGTAGAATACTGGGGAAGTTCAATCACTCTACGAACGATATTCCTTGCAAATCACTCGTGCAGCCATTTCTAGAATACTGCTCAAGTGCTTGGGACCTGCACCAAATAGGACATGTTGAATGTATACAGAGAAGGACAGCACAAGTAGTCACAGGTTTGTTTAACCTGTGCGAGAGTGTGACAGACATACTGAAGAAACTGAAATGGAAGACTCTTGAAGATAAATGTAAACTATCCTGAGAAAGTTTATTAATAAAGTTAGAATTTCCATATAAATTAACACAAAACTACTACAATAAGAAATCAATATCCATACAAGTGAAGATTATACATTAGAATTCAGTTATTAGGACACAAGCAACGTATGGATCAGGGTGCCTAACATTGAATATGAAAGGCGAATTAAGAGAACTAGAAAAAAGAGAGAAAAAAATACTAAGAAAAATTCTAGGTCCTGAGAAAAACAAGGAAAATAGGTGGATTAAAAGGAGAAATGAAGACACACAAAAATACAGAAAAGATCACAGATACAATCAGGAAGAGACGGATAAAATTTTATGGACATTTAAAAAGAATGAAAGAAACGGATTACAAAAAAATTTTTTTAATTACGTTAGTAAGCATAAAAAACCGTAGGATGGGTAGAGCAGTAAAGAAAGACGCCAACGAAACAGGTGTTACAGATGAAATAATACGTGACAGGAATCACTTCAGGCTACTGATAGAAAATGCAAACTATGAAGAAGATGAGCCAAAACCTCGACCCAAAAGAGTGTGGGCAGATGAGTAGAGACAAGCAGTTGTCGATGAAGAAGAACTGGGAAGAACGGAAGAAAAAGAAACACCATAAGTCTTAAGTTGTATGCGGTCCATTTTATTATTGTTGTTGTCTTCAGTCCTAAGATTGGTTTGATGCCGCTCTCCATGCTACTCTATCCTGTGCAAGCTTCTTCATCTCCCAGTACCTACTGCAGCCTACGTCCTTCTGAATCTGCTTAGTGTATTCATCTCTTGGTCTCCCTCTACGATTTTTACCCTCCACGCTGCCCTCCAATACTAAATTCGTGAGCCCTTGATGCCTCAGAACATGTGCTGCCAACCGATCCCTTCTTCTAGTCAAGTTGTGCCATAAGCTCCTCTTCTCCCCAAATCTATTCAATACTTCCTCATTAGTTATGTGATCAGCCCACCTAATCTTCAGCATTCTTCTGTAGCACCTCATTTCGAAAGCTTCTAATGTCTTCTTGTGCAAACTATTTATCGTTCATGTTTCACTTCGATACGTGGCTACACTCCATACAAATACTTTCAGAAACAACTTCCTTACACTTAAACCTATACTCGATGTTAACAAATTTCTCTTCTTCAGAAACAGCTTTCCTTGCCATAGCCAGTCTACATTTTATATCCTCTCTACTTGGACCATCATCAGTTATTTTGCTACCCAAATGGCAAAACTCCTTCACTACTTTAAGTGTCTCATTTCCTAATCTAATTCCCTCAGCATCACCTGACTTAATTCGTCTACATTCCATTATCCTTGTTTTGCTTTTGTTGATGTTCATCTTATATCCTCCTTTCAAGACACTGTCCATTCCGTTCAACTGCTCTTCCAAGTCCTTTGCTGTCTCTGACAGAATTACAATGTCATCGGCGAACCTCAAAGTTTTTATTTCTTCTCCATGGATTTTAATACCTACTCCGAATTTTTCTTTTGTCTCCTATACTGCTTGTTCAATATAGAGATGGAATAACATTGGAGAGAGGCTACAATCCCGTCTCACTCCCTTCCCATTCACTGCTTCCCTTTCATGTACCTCAACTCTTATAATATATTTGCAGTCCATAGCTGGTAAAATTCATAAATTAAAAAAAAAAGAAGAAAAGTTTCAAGAACTGCCTTTAAATGATGACACTAGTAATGTACTACAACTGCCTACTCATCACTCACATAGGGATTGTGAGAAAAAGATAAGAATAATTACTGCACTCATAGAGGCATTCAGATAATCATTCTTCGCATGCTCCATACATGAATGGAATGGGAAGAAATTCTGATAAGCGGTATAGTGGAACATACCCCCTGCTATGCACTTCATTGTGGTTTGCAGAGTGTAGATGTAGATGGCCTCGGTTCAACAGACTAAGTTCGTGATAGTTTTGGTAGGTGATCCCTCTCCTGTTCGTCTAGTCAAATATTGGACCTACAGTGCATTTTACACCATCTACTCATAAAACGTAACCAAAGTATTAATAAATGGTATTTTTTCACTATTTATTTTTGTCGGTAGTTAACAGGATTTTTGCAATTCTATAGGGGCCATTCAAAAAGAAATGAGCTGGAGGCTCTGAAATGAAAACCACCGGAAGGATTGTAATGCAACTGCCTACAGTGGAAAGTGCGGTCCCATACGAGCGCCGACTCGTCGACAGAGGGGTACGGGCACATCCGTGTGACAACAGAGCGAGCGTGCGTGTACTTCGATCACCCACTGCACTCGGTAATGTCGAAAACAGAGAAATGGAGGCTTCAAAAGAGGAACTGAGGGATGCAGTGTGTTTCCTCGGAGTGGATGGAGTGCAGGGAACAGAACTTTATTAACAAACAGGACCAGTGTACGAAAACCACTGCGAGGATCGAGGCGGGGCGTACGTGATTCGAGGAAGGACAGATGTCGTCGGCATACGGTACACAATTTGAAATGCTACACTGCATTACTGACACCACTGTCCATCGGTTGGATGCCTCGTTATCGAAAACTGGCAAGATACAGTGTCAGCTACTGCCCCGGATATCCGATTCCGTGTCAGAATTGCAACGGACGCTCTCTGTAGACTTGCAGCATTCTCCGACGAAATTCTGTTCCGTGCACTACATCCACTCGAGGGAAATACACTACGCCTCTTTGCTCTTCTTCCAGCCCCCCGCACCACCGAGTGCAGTGAACAGTCGACGTTTGCAGGAACTCACCCTGCCGTCCCGTGGCCGTGCTCCCCTGTCCCACCGGTGCCGAGTCTGGGGCTCCACTACTCATACTGGGGCTGTGCCTCCTTCCGTAGGCAATCACATTACCATCGCTTCAGCAGTTTTTATTTTGCAGCCTCCTACTTAGTTCTTTTTGAATGCCCCTTATATTTAATTTTGCAATTTCAGACTTTTAAATTTCAGTGTCTGAATAAAATTCTGTGAAATTTTCACAATAATATGAAAAGCATAGAATGCTATTCACCATTGCATTCAAAGCTGCACTGTAGAGGCAAAGAAACTGGTAAACCTGCCTAATACGCTACTGGCCATTAAAATTGCTACGCCAAGAAGAAATGCAGATGATAAACGGGTATTCGTTGGACAAATATATTATACTAGAACTGACATGTGATTACATTTTCACGCAATTCGGGTGCATAGACCCTGAGAAATCAGTACCCAGAACAACCACCTCTGCCCATAATAATGGCCTCGATACGCCTGGGCGTTGAGTCAAACAGTGCTCGGATGGCGTGCACAGGTACAGCTGCCAATGCAGCTTCAACACGATACCACAGTTCGTTGAGAGTAGTGACTGGCGTATTGTGACGAGCCAGTTGCTCGGCCACCATTGACCAGACGTTTTCAGTTGGTGAGAGATCTGGAGAATGTGCTGGCCAGGGCAGCAGTCAAACATTTTCTGTATCCAGAAAGGCCCGTACAGGACCTGCAACGTGCAGTCGTGCATTATCCTGCTGAAATGTAGGGTTTCGCAGGGATCGAATGAGGGGTAGAGCCACGGGTCGTAACACATCTGAAATGTAATGTCCACTGTTCAAAGTGCCGTCAATGCGAACAAGAGCTGACCGAGACGTGTAACCGATGGCACCCCATACCATCACGCCGGGTGATACGCCAGTATGGCGATGACGAATACACGCTTCCAATGTGCGTTCAACGCGATGTTGCCAAACACGGAAGCGACCATCATGATGCTGTAAACAGAACCTGGATTCATCCGAAAAAACGACGTTTTGCCATTTGTGTACCCAGGTTCGTCGTCGAGTACACCATCGCAGGCGCTCCTGTCTGTGATGCAGCGTCGAGGGTACCCGCAGACGTGGTCTCCTAGCTGATAGTCCGGTCTGCTACAAACGTCGTCGAACTGTTCGTGCAGATGGTTCTTGTCTTCCAAACCTCCCCATCTGTTGACTCAGGGATCAAGACGTGGCTGCACGATCCATTAGAGCCATGCGGATAAGATGCCTGTCATCTCGACTGATAGTAATACGAGGCTGTCAGGATCCAGCACGGCGTTCCAGATTACCCTCCGGAACCCGCTGATTCCATATTCTGCTGAGAATCATTGCATCTCGACCATCGCAAGCAGCAATGTCACAATACGATAAACCGCAAGCGCGATATGCTACAACCTGACCTTTATCAAAGTCTCGAAACATGATGGTACGTAATTTCTCCTCCTTACACGAGGCACCACAACATCGTTTCACTAGGCAACGCCAGTCAACTGCTGTTTGTGTATGAGAAATCCGTTGGAAACTTTCCCCATGTCAGCACGTTGTATATGTCGCCACCGGCGCCAACCTTATGTGAATGCTCTGAAAAGCTAATCATTTGCATATCACAGCATCTTCTTTTTGTCAGTTAAATTTCGCATCTGTAGCACGTCATCTTCGTGGTGTAGCAATTTTAGTGGCCAGTAGTGTATTGTGTCGGCCCCCCACAAGTATGCAGAAGTGCTGCAATATGACGTGGCATAATATCGACTAATGTCTGAAGTAGTGCTGGAGAGAATTGACACCACAAATCCTGCTGGGCTGTCCATAAATGCGTAAGAGTACGAGGCGGTGGAGATCTCTTCTGAACAGCACACTGCAAGGCATCCCAGATATGCTCAATAATGATCACGTCTGGGGAGTTGTCCGTAGTTCGTGGTCTAGTGGCGGGCATCGCTTCCTCTGGATCACGGGATCCTGGGTCCGATTCCTGGCCGGGTTTGGGATTTTCTCCACCTGAGGACTGGGTGTCTGTGTTGTCCTCGCGATTTCATTGTCATTTGCGAAAGTGGAGAGCCTGGATTGTGTAAAGATTGGGAATTTGTACAGGTGGTGATAACCGCGCAGTTGAGAGCCCCACAAACCAATCAGCATGTCTGGGGAGTTTGGTGGCCAGTGGAAGTGTTCCTAGAGCCACACTGTAGCAATTCTGAACATGTGCAGTGTCACATTGTCCTGCTGGAATTTCTCAGGTCCATCGGAATGCACAGTGGACACGAATGGATGCAAGTGATTAGACAGGATGCTTACGCACGTGTCACCTATCAGAGTTGTTTCTAGAAATATCAGGGGTCCTATATCATTCCAACTGCACATGCCCCACACCATTACAGAACCTCCACCAGCTTGAACATTCCCCTAGGGTCTATGGATTCGTGAGGTTGTCTCCATACCCGTACACGTCCATTAACTGCTGACATGCAGGGTCCACGGATTCGTGAGGTTGTCTCAACACCCGTACACATCCATCTGCTCGATACAATTTGAAATGAGACTCGTCTGACTGGACAACACGTTTTCGGTCATCCAGTGTCGATTCTGACAGGCCCAGAAAAAGTGTAAACCTTTGTGTAGTGTAGTCATCGAGGGTACACGAGCGGCCCTTACGCTCCGAAAGCCCGTATCGATGATGTTTAATTGAATGGTTTGAATCCTGACACTTGTTGATGGCCCAGCATTGAAATCTGCAGCAATTTGCAGAAGGACTGAACTTCTGTCATATTGAACAAGTCTCTTCAGTCACTGTCTGTCTCGTTCTTCCAGGATCTTTTTCCAGCTGCAGCGATGTCAGAGCTTTGACGTTTCACCAGGTTCCTGCCATTCACAGTACACTCGTAAAATAGTCTTATGGGAAAATCCCCATTTCATCACTACCTTGGAGATGATGTGTCCCGTCAATCTTGCGTCAACTATAACACCGTGTTCAGACTCACTTAAATCTTGATAAACTGACATTGTAGCGACAGTAACTGATCTAACAACTTGCCAGACACATGTGTTATATGGGCACTACTGATTGCAGTGCCGCATGCTGCCTGTTTATACAGGGTGGTCCATTGATAGTGACCGGGCCAAATATCTCACGAAATAAGCATCAAACGAGAAAACTACAATGCACAAAACTCGTTTAGCTTGACGGTGGAAACCAGATGGCGCTACGGTTGGCCCACTAGATGGCGCTGCCATAGGTCAAACAGATATCAACTGTGTTTTTTTTAAATAGGAACCCCCATTTTTTATTACATATTCGTGTAGTATGTAAAGAAATGTGAATGTTTTAGTTGGACCACCTTTTTCGCTTTGTGATAGATGGCACTGTAATAGTCCTACCAACCGATCCCTTCTTCTAGTCAAGTTGTGCTACAAACATCTCCTCTCCCCAATCCTATTCAATACCTGCTCATTAGTTATGTGATCTACCCACCTAATCTTCAACATTCTTCTGTAGCACCACATTTCGAAAGCTTCTGTTCTCTTCTTGTCCAAACTATTTATCGTCCATGTTTCACTTCCATACATGGCTACACTCCATACAAATACTTTCAGAAATCACTTCCTGACACTTAAATCTATATTCGATGTTAACAAATTTCTCCTCTTCAAAAACGCTTTCCATTCGTCTGTAAACAATTCGCGTCAGTATTTTGCAGCTGTGACTTATTAAACTGATAGTTCGGTAATTTTCACATCTGTCAACACCTGCTTTCTTTGGGATTGGCATTATTATATTCTTCTTGAAGTCTGAGGGTATTTTGCGGCTTTATGATCGCTGATTCCTTGTTCTGCATTAACTGTTTCAAATAGTTCAGGTCTGTTTGTCACCAGAAGGTCTAATATGTTATCGCCACGAGTCGGTTCTCTGTTTAACTGCTCAAGGTAGTTTTCAGATAATTCACTTAAAAAAATTTCACTGGATTTTTTGTCCCTGCCACGCATTATAAACATTTTAGTCTCCAAGTCTATACCCGGCAAATTAAAATCTCCACCCAGAGCTATAACACAGTCGAGAAATCTACTCGAAATATTTTCCAAATTTTCCTTCAGGTGCTCTGCCACAACAGCTGCTGAGCCAGGGGGCCTATAGAGACATCCAATTACCATGTATGAGACTGCTTTAACCGTGACCTTCTTCCAAATTATTTCGCATTTCAGATCTCCATCAATTTCCTTCGATACTATTGAACTTTTTATCACTACAAACACGCCTCCCCCTTCACTGTCCAGCCTGTCTCTGTGGTATACATTCCAATCTGAGTTTAGAATTTCGTTACTGTTTATATCTGGTTTCAGCCAACGTTCTGTCCCTAGTACTATGTGGGCATTGTGACCATTTATTAATGAGAGCAGTTCTGGGACCTTTCTATAGACACTCCTGCAGTTTACTATTACCACATTAATATTGTTACTCCCTGTTGCGTTTTGCCTACTACTACCTCGTCACGTCTCAGGAGGCGTCTTGTCGGGCCTAGGGAGGGAATTCTCTAACCTAAAAAACCCACATGTGCACTCCACACATACTCCGCTACCCTTGTAGCCGCTACCTGGTGTAGTGCACGCCTGACCTATTCAGGGGGACCCTACATTTCTCCACCCGATTGCGGAGGTCGAGAAATTTGCACCCCAGATCTTCGCAGAATCGTCTGAGCATCTGGTTTAAGCGTTTAAGCCTTCCACTCGTCTCGAAACCGCCAGGACCATAAAACACCCTCTCCAGAATGGACAATTCTGACGATTGTTGCAAGGCGTAATCTATTTGTCCAATGGAGTATAAAATGTGATACATCTGGGAAGGCCATCTGTCACTACTCAGTGGATGTTTAGTTGCTGTATTGGAGTGCAAAATCCAGTCTCTTTCACCAACGAACAGTAGTCAGCGCGCACGCACGAACTAGGCACTTGCTACAGAGGTCCGTACACGGCGACGCTCGCCGAACAGTCGGCGAGAAGACACTGTCGGCAACTCCTCGGTTCGTCTGAATTGTCAGTTGCGTGTCTGTTTACCGTGACATACCTCTGCAGCCGGAATTCACCCATCATCTGTAGCCCACAGTTGCCTCGGCACCAGTTTTGGATAGTGCCATTTTGCTGGGCACAGTACACTTTAACGTGTGAACAGTCTACACACTTAGCTCTTTCAGAAATGCTTCCATACTCGGCTCAAAAGCCAATGATTGTGATCTTTTTTGATGTCAGATAAAGCGCTCCGTTTCCACATTACGACAACTGCACTGTTTTCGTCTTCCCCTGATGTGCTTTACCTGCCCTCCACAGCTGGTGCTGCCACCTTCCACGTGTGATCGGTTATCGGACACTGACGTCGGATGTGGTCGGTGGTCGTATAATGTGACTGGACTCTGTATACGGTGTCAGAGTTTCACTTTTTTGATAATGTATTTTGTTGTTTATGTAAGCTATCTCTCATTCTGTATATAGTATTACACTGCACTTTATCTTACATTGTAGTGCACATAACATCATTTGTACCATAGCTACAGTTTTTTTATCAGAAACGTTTTGTGGAATTTTTTAAAAATATTTTTATTGTTTATCTCTCTCGAGGTTGTAGGAAGTCTTTCTAGAGCTTTTGGTTATGTATAGGGTGGATTTGATTTGAATGTCATAATGTGTCTGGGCTGACAAAAGAAGTTCTGTTCCCTTGTGTCACGGTTATATCATTTCTGTATATCTTGTTGGGAATATATTTGAATTTTTGTCAGCGTAAGACTTCGTACAGGTATACTCTTGTACTGTTAGTATCTCGAGTGCTTAAGATACTGGACTACATGACTCTCCATTTAATATTGGCTACATTCATTATATCTTAATCAAAAAGTTTCAGTTAAAGTGAGAGGAGAAAGTACAAACTGGATCAGACTAGGAAAAGGAGTCAGACAAGGATGCTGTCTATCACCTACTCTTTTCAACCTCTACTTGGAATATATGATTGACCAATGCTCATTAGATGACAAAGGCGAAGAAATTGGAGGAAGAAGAGTAGGCTGTTTGAGGTTTGCTGCTGACACGGTCCCTCTAGCCACAGGGGAAAAAGAATTACAGTATTTGGTGGACACCATTGAAACTAACGGAAAAAAAACATGGAATGAGAATTAACACAAATAAAACAAAAGTATTGGCACTAAGAGGGAATAAGGAAATAAAAAGCAGACGGCAGTTATAAGAGTCAAGGGACATGAAAGGGAAGCAGTGGTTGGGAAGGGAGTGAGACAGGGTTGTAGCCTCTCCACGATGCTATTCAATCTGTATATTGAGCAAGCAGTGAAGGAAACAAAAGAAAAGTTCAGAGTAGGTATTAAAATCCATGCAGAAGAAACAAAAACTTTGAGGTTCACCGATGACATTGTAATTCTGTCAGAGACAGCAAAGAACTGGGAAGAGCAGTTGAACGGAATGGACAGTGTCTCGAAAGGAGGATATAAGATGAACATCAACAAAAGCAAAACGAGGATAATGGCATGTAGTCGAATTAAGTCAAGTGATGCTGAGGGAATTAGATTAGGAAATGAGACACTTAGAGTAGTAAAGGAGTTTTGCTATTTGGGGAGCAAAATAACTGATGATGGTTGCAGTAGAGAGGATATAAAATGGCAAGGAAAGCGTTTATGAGGAAGAGAAATTTGTTAACATTGAGTATAGATTTAACTGTAAGGAAGTCGTTTCTGAAAGTATTTGTACAGAGTGTAGCCACGTACGGAAGTGAAACGTGGATGGTAAATAGTTTGGACAAGAAGAGAATAGAAACTTTTGAAATGTGGTGCTACAGAAGAATGCTGAAAATTAGATGGGTAGATCACAGAATTAATGAGGAGGTATTGAATAGAATTGGGGAGAAGAGGAGTTTGTGGCACAACTTGACAAGAAGAAGGGACCGGTTGGTAGGACATGTTCTGAGGCATCAAGGGATCACCAATTAAGTACTGGAGGGCAGTGTGGAGGGTAAAAATTTTAGAGGGAAACCATGAGATGAATACACTAAGCAGATTCAGAAGGATGTAGGTTGCAGTAAGTACTGGGAGAGGAAGAAGCTTGCACAAGATAGAGTAGCACGGAGAGCTGCATCAAACCAGTCTCAGGACTGAAGACCACAACAACACAACACGACTACTGACCCACTGTCCACCGGGAAGAACAGCCACAGCCAAACTGTGGCCGACAGCAAGGTGGAACACCGTGTAGCACGACGTAATGTAACGTAACACAACGTAACGTAACGTGCTCGATTTCGAAGGCCACTTCACTAACTGAGCCGTCCAGAGCCTTTCCTCCACCACCGGCTTTTCTGAACTGCACAGGTGGGCACTATTCTTGCGAGGCATTATCTGCCCCCAAAATTACCACAGCCTAAACCTACGGTAACCTACCGTCCCCACTCCCTCCGTCCGCCACCTCCCTCTTCCCACCTCCCCGTCTTTCCACTCCGCATGCCGCCCTCTGCCGACGCGCCTGCCCGCCTTTCTCCTCTCCCGCTCGTCCCCTCCTCCCCGCCACACGGCCTCCCGACACTGTGCCCGTCGACAGTCTAGTCCCTCCGCACACTACCGGACGGTGATCCCCTCTCCGCCACCTGTAACCTGCTGTCATTTCCCCTTCCCCGCGCCCCCCAGATTTCTGCCACTGTTCTGAGTGACACTCACATTCCAGACCCAGCTGCCTGAAGCGGCGGTAACGTGTGCAGGTCCGTGTCTCCTTTTCCCGAGCCACTGTCCCCGTCTGCAACTCGCCGTGTCACCTTTGTAGTGAGTAGCAAACTACATTACTGGCCACTAAAACTGCTCCACCACAAAGATGACGTGCTACAGACGCGAAATTTAACCGATAGGAAGAAGATGCTGTGATATGCAAACGATTAGCTTTTCAGAGCATTCACACGAGGTTGGCGCTGGTTGCGACACCTAGAGATGAGCTGAGATGAGCAACGTTTCCGACCGATTTCTCGTACACAAACAGCAGTTGACCGGCGTTGCCCGGTGAAAAGTTGTTGTGATGCCTCGTGTAAGGAGGAGAAATGCCTACCGTCACGTTTCTGACTTTGATGAAGGTCGGATTGTAGCCTATCGCGATTGCGGTTTATCGTATCGCGACATTGCTGCTTGCGTCGGTCGAGATCCGATGACTGTTAGCAGAATTTGGAATCGGTGGGTTCAGGAGGGTAATACAAAACGCCATGCTGGATCCCAACGGCCTTGTATCACTAACAGTCGAGATGAAAGGCATCTTATCCACACGGCTGTAACGGATGGTGCAGCCACGTCTCGATCCCTGAGTCGACAGATGGGGATGTTTGAAAGACAACAGCCATCTGCACGAACAGTTCGACGATGTTTGCAGCAGCATGGACTATCAGCTCTGAGATCGTGGCTGCAGTTACTCTTGACGCTGCATCACAGACGGGAGTGCCTGTGATGGTGTACTTGACGACGAACCTGGGTGCACAAATGGCAAAACGTAACTGTGTCAGATGAATCCAGGTTCTGTTTACAGTATCGTGATGCTCGCATCCGTGTTTAGCGACATCACGGTGAACGCACATTGGAAGCTTGTATTCGTCATTACTGTACTGGCGTATCACCCAGCGTGATGGTATGGGGTGCCATTGGTTACACGTCTCGGTCACCTTTTGTTCACTTTGATGGCACTTTGAACAGTGGACACTACATTTCTGATGTGTTACGACTCGTGGCTCTACCATTCATTCGATCCCTGTGAAACCCTACATTTCAGCAGGATAATACATGACCGCATGTTGCAGGTCCTGTACAGCCCTTTCTGGATACAGAAAATGTTCAACTGCTGCCCTGGCCAGCACATTCTCCAGATCTAAAACGTCTGGTCAATGGTGTCCGAGCAACTGGCTCATCACAATACATCAGTCACTACTCCAGATGGACTGTGGTATCATGTTGAAGCTGCATGGGCAGCTGTACCTGAACACGTCATCCAAGCTCTGTTTGACTCAATGCCCAGGTGTATCGAGGCCATTATTATGGCCAGAGGTGGTTGTTCTGGGTACTGGTTTCTCAGGATCTATCCACCCAAATTGCGTGAAAATGTAATCACATGTCAGTTCTAGTATAATATATTTGTCCAATGAATACCCGTTTATCATCTGCATTTCTTCTTGGTGTAGCAATTGTGATGGCCAGTAGTGTATTTTTTTCTTGTGTCATTTAATTGAATATATGTGATCCGAAGTTGTACACATTTGATGGTGCAATCACAAACTTGAGTAGGGTCTGTACTCTGTGCAGGATGGCATAGGTTTAAATATCCCCAGGCAGCAAAATGCAGATAGCAAAGCAACGAAATCCTTCAAGGTGGTTTAAGGTTGTTTGTGGATGAGAGAGAGATGGAAAGAGCATAGTGGAATGGGAATGTTCAGGGTGTGTAGATGAGACAGCATGCAGCTAGACAGACAGAGAGAGAGAGAGAGAGAGAGAGAGAGAGAGAGAGAGAGAGAGAGAGAGAGAGAGAGAGAATCAGCATGGCCACTGTGTGTGTGTTGACAAGTATTGGGTCACCACTACCTTCTTGTACAAGTTAAATCCTTTTGTCTATAGTTTGGGGTTGTAAATTTATATTGTGCTGCTTGTTGCCTCATTTATGGTTATTACACACTTTGAGAAAAAAGAACATTTATAAAACTAACATTGATATGATATTTACAAAAGTTGCTCATCTCAATGTGTGACAAGATTTTATGTGCTTTGTGCTCGAGGTCGATAGTATTTTGGCAGAGGACTTGCGGAGCCCGAGACCTTCCCCTCCCAAACAAACTTCAGTGAAGCATATATTCACACACTGCTTCACAAAAAATGTGAAGCACCTAGAAGATTTGGTCAAATGTCGACGTAACATTCCAGAGGTAGGTTCAAAGATGATTAGAGTTTCAAAATCTGTACTGTGTAAACGGCCACCGAAGAGCATTAGTGTTGTTTACGTTCAGTGTTTTACCACGTCTAGTAGGGTGTATACGAGGAGCGTGAACATTGTCACGTGTTGAGAAATCACTGTGAAGGAAACACAGATGCCATTTACTCGTGTGAGGCATCATTATCTGCACCTGCCAGAATTTGGCAGGGGCCTCATCTGGGTCTCCATTTGGCCATTTGGTCGAATCGTGCAGTGTCCAGATTTGTATAGCATTCAGATGTGACAGTGACCCAATTTTAGGGTGTACAGGATCTGGAGGACAGGCGTACTTGTCACCGAGGTTCCACCGGAGCGTCTCTGACCGCCACTACACAGGAAACTGTATTGTGTGTGGACCGCACCGGAACCTCTTCACATCGGTACCTGCCATCCGTGTACAAGTAAATGACTCCTCGCAACATTCTGTGAGATCCCGTACCACAGGTCGAAGACTAATGCACTAGACATTCCATTTTGGAAATTGTCAGAGTATTCAATATTCTAAGATACAGAATGTCGAGAGTGTGCCGAGAATACCGAATTTTGGGCATTACCCCTTCTCACGGACAACACAGTGGCTGACAGCCTTCACAACACTGCTGAGAGAAGTGGTGTTTGCATAGAGTTGTCAGTGCTAACAGATGAGCAACACTGCGTCAAATAACAGCAGAAATCGATGTGGGGCGTACGACAAATGTATCTGTTAGGACAGTGGGGTGAAATTTAGTGTTAGCCGGCTACGTACGGCTACAGATGCCCGACACGAGTGCCTTTGCCGATAGCACGACATCGCCTGCAGTGCCTCTCCCGGGTTCGCGTCCACAGCTCGTGGTCTCGCGGTCGCGTTCTCGCTTCCCGAGCACGGGGTCCCGGGATCGATTCCCAGCGGCGTCAGAGATTTGCACCTGTCTCGAGATGACTGGATGTTTGTGTTGTCCTCATCATTTCATCATCATACGTGAAAGTGGCGAGTTTGGACTGAGCAACGGTTGGGAATTTGTACGGGTGCTGATAACCGCGCAGTTGAGCACCCCACAAACCAATCGTCATCATCATCATCATCATCATCATCATCATCATCATCTCCTGGGTTCGTGACCATATCGGTGTGACTCTAGACGACTGGGAAACTGTTGCATAGTGAGATGAGTCGGGATTTCATTTTGTAAGAGCTCGTGGTAGGGTCTGAGTGTGGTGTAGACACCATGAAGCTCTAGACCCAAGTTGTCAATAAGGCAATGTGCAAGCTGGTGGTAGCTCGATAATGGTGTGGGCTGTGTTTACATGGATCATTGACTTGAAATGATTATGTTGGCAACTTGGAGACCATTTGCAGCCATTCACTGACTCAGGTCCAGAGGGAGGGGGAGGGGGCTGGCAAACTGGAGTATCTGCTCCACACACCGCACAGCAATTTCAGGGCGCCAAATGTTCATATTCTTGAAGAAGAAAACCTAGTTTCACAAAGTGCCTAGCACCCATCGCATGTTGAGCTATTGATTATTCATGCAATTTTGAAACACATGCCTTTTGGTTTTTTAAAATTTTTATCATATTCTAAATTGATTTATGAATGAATTAAATGTTGATTTTGGAATACGTGTATAGTGTCACGATGTCTCTGCTAACGGAATTCCCATCACATCTAGAAATAAAAAAAGTTTCCCACAGACAAAAAGGGATGGGGCTATATGAGCTGACCCAAATAAACCTGATCAGATAAATGCCAATCACCGTTTGTTTATGTGGTTGATTGGGAGTGCAAATGATCAGCGTTGTTATAATTATTAGCAAAATCCACAGATTCAGACTACCAGAGTGGAAATAAATGAGTAACAGGAACAAGAGGTAGGAAAGATTACATATTACCTTCTCGGTTTATCCAAGAAAATGAAATTTTGACAGAATATTATCTCCAGATCGCTACACTACTAAAGGACAGTCCCCGGTTAGCAGGGCACATAAGTTCTGTCCTTGGAATAGTGTGGAAAATGTGTTGTACGAACAAGTAATAATGGCTGACCAGATAATAAATGCGAGATAGCTAAACCAGTGATTCTGGCAGGAATAGTGAAGCTAACCAGAGGATAAGATTTAAGAAAGGCAGAAATAGTTACAGAATTAGTGAAGTCAGATGATTCCAAATTTATATAAAAATTTCATACTACTACTTTTTGATCACATGCTTGAGAAACTGGAGCATATGAACGAAATGTGAAACTAAGTCCTAACACAATTTTTTTTTGTTTCCAGGGCTCACGGGTGTCCAGCCAGATGCGATCGTTGAAGTCCCACGATATTTCGGCGAATAACCTTTCTGCCATCATCAGGTGGTTGTGATGAGGGCCGGAGGTTATTTGCCGAAATATCGTGGGACTTCAACAATGGCATCCGGCTGGGTACCCAAGGGCCCCGGTGACGACACATATGCCTGCTGGAAAAGTCTCTGATCACATAAAATTTTTTGATTGTAGTAGGCCTTATAGGCATTTTATATTGGTACATTGTTAGTTATATTCTGTCATGTTATTTATGTAAATGAGGAAGATAAAAATGATCATGCGTGCCAAAACAGTCTCACTTATTTGGCACATGTTCCAATTGCTCCAATATTAGAAATGTCTATTTCATTTTAAATAGCAGACAATGACAAGGTAGATGTAATCAAGTTGAGAAACCACACAAGTCTTGGGTACTATTCACATTAACAGCTTTTCTGTATTAGACAACAATACTTTGATTTTTCATATAGCAAAGCATTTGATGAACTTCGATGAGGCAACAGGTTCTTTCACAGAAAAGAAAGCACGCCATGTAAAACTGTAGCAAGATTAGAGAGAAAAAAATGCTGGGATGTACACCACTGGCCATTAAAATTGCTACACCAAGGAGAAATGCAGATGATAAATGGGTATTCATTGGACAAATTAAAACTGACATGTGATTACATATTCATGCAATTTCGGTGCATAGGCCCTGAGAAATCAGTACCCAGAACAACCACCTCTGGCCGTAATAACGGCCTTGATACGCCTGGGCGTTGAGTCAAACAGAGCTTGGATGGTGTGTACAGGTACAGCTGCCCATGCAGCTTCAACACGATACCACAGTTCATCCAGAGTAGTGACTGGCGTATCGTGATGAGCCAGTTGCTCAGCCACCATTGACCAGACGTTTTCAATTGGTGAGAGATCTGGAGAATGTGCTGGCCAGGGCAGCAGTCAAACATTTTCTGTATCCAGAAAGGCCCGTACAGGGCCTGCAACATGATGTCGTGCATTATCCTGCTGAAATGTAGGGTTTCGCAGGGATCGAATGGAGGGTAGAGCCACAGGTCATAACACATCTGAAATGTAATGTCCACTGTTCAAAGTGCCGTCAATGCGAACAAGAGATGACCGAGACATGTAACCAATGGCACCCCATACCATCACGCCGTGTGATGCGCCAGTATGGCGCGAATACACTCTTCCAATGTGTGTTCACTGCGATGTCACCAAACACAGATGCGACCATCATGATGCTGTAAACAGAACCTGGATTCATCCGAAAAAATGACATTTTCCCATTCGTGCACCCAGATTCGTCGTGGAGTACACCATCGCAGGCGCTCCTGTTTGTGATGCAGCATCAAGGGTAACCGCATGCACAGTCTCCGAGCTGATAGCCCATGCTGCTGCAAACATTGTCGGAATGTTCGTGCAGATGGTTGTTGTCTTGCAAATATCACCATCTGTTGACTCAGGGATTGAGACGTGGCTGCACGATCTGTTACAGCCATGCAGATAAGATGCCTGTCATCTCAACTGTTAGTGATACAAGGCCGTCGGGATCCAGCACGGCATTCCGTATTACCCTCCTGAACCCACCAATTCCATATTCTGCTAACAGTCATCGGATATCGACCAACACGAGCAGCAATGTCACGATACGATAAGCTGCATTCGTGATAGGCTACAATCCGACCTTTATCAAAGTCGGAAACATGATGGTACGCATTTCTCCTCCTTTCGCGAGGCATTACAACAACGTTTCACCAGGCAATTCCGGTCAACTGCTGTTTGTGTATGAGAGATCGGTTGGAATCTTTCCTCATGTCAGCACATTGTAGGTGTCGCCACCGGCGCCAACCTTGTGAGAATGCTCTGAAAAGCTAATCATTTGCATATCACAGCATCTTCTTCTTGTCGGTTAAATTTTGCTTCTGTAGCACGTCATCTTCGTGGTGTAGCAATTTTAATGGCCAGTAGTGTAAATTGAAGAAATGTGTACTGTCTTGCTTGTCTTTCATCTTTATTGGTTTTATCTTTCCTATATTTAATTTTATGTCACACAAAAGAGAAAGTTTTTAGCTAATAGGCAATAAACAGTGCAAATTTTCTAAAGAGTTCGTACTCTACCGGTTACACAAAATCCCACCAAGTATTAATTGTGAGTGTTTTTTTAAAGTGTGCTAGGATGTTAAATGGACCAACTGGGAGCAGGAGGGGCACTGCAGGACCTGAATTTAGGTATCATTACAAAGTGTATACAGTTAAATTCCACAGAGCAAAGTAAAGTGTCATGTGATATAAGAATGCTGCGTGAGGAGCACTGTTCTTTGGCACAGTTAAGACCAAATACCATGTCTTACATTTCCTCAAATATATATGTTTTAGAAGTAAAAGTCTTCAGAAAGAGGTGTGTTACAAAATGGACATGTTTTTGAAAAGGTAATATTTTTAAATTTTTAACGTCCTATTTCGAACACTCGAGAGGGGGAGGGGGGGGGGATGCCACTATCGAGCTTTTGCCCCAATTCAAAAATATCACAGATGCAGGGCTACGAGGACTTAATGTTCCCAAACAGAGATGGAATTTTTTTTACAGACAATAATGCACCATGTCAGGTGAGCCACAATTGTTCACAATTTGTTAGAACATTCTGGACAGTTCGAGTGAACGATTTGACCACTGAGGTCGACCGACACAAAACCCATCAAACAATTACGAGACATAATCGAGAGGCAGTTCGTGCACACATTACTGCACCAGCTACATTTTTGCCATTACGCACAGCTACAGAGCTAGCACACCTCAGTATTTCTGCAGAGGACTCCCGACGACACGTGGAATCTGTGCTGCGTCGAGTGCTGCAGTACGGCAGGAAGAGGAGGTCCGTGCCAGTATCAGGATGTATCCCGTGGCGTTTTTACCCCACACCCTCTCAGACAGTTTAGTTTTGTTTTGTTTCCTCCTCCCCTCGTGGGGGTCTCACATTTTTCACCAGGCAGAGTCTACCAATTTCTAAATTTCTCAAGCTACTTTTGGAGAAGAAAGTAACATGCAAACTGAAAGTCTTGAAAGTAGGAAAAGAATTACAGAAGTCATACAAACTGCGTGTAATGTAGGTAACATTTCAGTCACTACTCCACCCCTAGTGACTGAAAAGTTTCCTACATTAGTCCCCACCCCCACCCCCTGGGAGTAGACAACATTCCGTCAGAACTACTGACAGCATCGGGAGAGCCAGCTCTGACAAAATTACCATCTGGTGAGCAAGATGTATGAGACACGTAAAATACCTTCAGACTTCAAGAAGAATATAATAATTCCAATCCCAAAGAAAGCAGGTGATGACAGATGTGAAAATAACCGAACAATCAGTTTAATAAGTCACGGCTGCAAAATACTAACACAAATTCTTTACAGACGAATGGAAAAACTGGTAGTAGCTGACCTCGGGGAAGATCAGTTTGGATTCCGTAGAAATATTGGAACACGTGAGGCAATACTGACTTTACGAATTATCTTAGAAGAAAGATTAAGGAAAGGACAAACCTACATTTCTAGCATTTGTAGACTTAGAGAAAGCTTTCGGCTATGTTGACTGGCATACTCTCTTTCAAATTTTAAAGGTGGCAGGGGTTAAATACAGGGAGCGAAAGGCTATTTACAATTTGTACAGAAACCAGATGGCAGTGGTTGGGAAGAGAGTGAGACAGGGTTGTAGCCTCTCCCCGACGTTATTCAAACTGTATATTGAGCAAGCAATAAAGGAGACAAGAGAAAAATTTGGAGTAGGCATTAAAATCCATGGAGAAGAAATAAAAACTTTGAGGTTCGCCAATGACATTGCAAAGGACTTGGAAGAGCAGTTGAATGGAATGGACAGTGTCTTGAAAGGAGGATATAAAATGAACATAAACAAAAGCAAAACAAGGATAATGGAATGTAGTCGAATTAAGTCAGGTGATGCTGAGGGAATTAAATTAGGAAACGAGACACTTAAAGTAGTAAAGGAGTTTTGCTATTTGGGGAGCAAAATAACATGATGGTCGAAGTAGAGAGGATATAAAATGTAGACTGGCAATGGCAAGGAAAGCGTTTCTGAAGAAGAGAAATTTGTTAACACCGGGTGTAGATTTAAGTGTCAGTAAGTCTTTCCTGAAAGTATTTGCATGGAGTGTAGCCATGTATGGAAGTTAAATGTGGACAATAAATAGATTGGACAAGAAGAGAATAGAAGCTTTTGGGATGTGGTGCTACAGAAGGATGCTAAAGATGAGATGGGTAGATCACATAACTAATGAGGAGGTATTGGATAGAATTGGGGGTAAGAGGTGTTTGTGGCACACCTTGACTAGAAGAAGGGACTCGTTGGTAGGACATGTTCTGAGGCATCAAGGGATCACAAATTTAGTATTGGAGGCAGCATGGAGGGTAAAAATCGTAGAGGGAGACCAAGAGATGAATACACTAAGCAGATTCAGAAGGATGTAGGTTGCAGTAGGTACTGGGAGAAGCTTGCACAGGAATAGAGTAGCATGGAGAGCTGCATCAAACCAGTCTCAGGACTGAAGACCACAACAACAACAACAACAGCCCACCCCTGATCACCTGCCAACAAAACTCCGTCCGGGAAGAAGTGCACATTCAGAGGCTCACCGCATCTGTTGTCAACAAAAAATCTGATATGGCTTGTGAGTCCACAGTTAGAACTACCAAACCACAGAAAGCTGAATAGGGTAAGACCAAAAGGGAAGGAACATCCACTAAGAAAGAAAAGAGAGAGGTGCAAATGAGTGTAAAGAACAGCATCCCCTTCCTTAAATGATATCATAGACATAGTCTGCAGACCTGAGTACACAATTGTACTGCTAAGCCAAATATTGACGATGAGATAAATAAAGAAAATTCACACATCACAGTTGGCTAGGAAGTCTTTTAGGAGGCATGTTCAGTGGCCAGTTTGCAAGTACTTTCAACTGGACTCTGCTTTTGACAGCATGTGCATCCGTAATCTACTCCAAAATTAAACAATGGAAAATCGAGACTGGAATAATGACAATATTATGAAAAGGACAGACTGCTACTCACCATGTAGTGGAGACATTGAGTCGCAGATAGGCACAACAAAAAGACTGCTAACAAGTAAACTTTCAGTTGAAACGCTTTCTTCTAAAGTAGACAAAACACACACACACACAGATGCAAACACATTTCACATACACATGAACACTGTCTTTGGCCACCTTTCTTTTTCTGCTTCTCTCTCCCCTCCCTTCCCCCCCGTAATATTATTGGGCTTCCCGTCATATGAAAGCTGTTAGTACCCTTGGAAAGACATTCACCTAGCTGTATATTAAATGGTCAACTTATGACATGAGACCTATTCTCAGAAAGCCGTTTGTTTTACATAATTTACGTAACTGTAAAGATGTGCATCTAGAGCGAATGCTAATACACCGATTGAGCAGTCAAAGAAACATTTTAACAGAAGCTGAACTGAGTGTTCCGCTTCAATCTAAATGAAAAATATGATGGTAAAAACCTTTGTAGATCTTCAGATTTTGTCATAATTCTAATGTGAAAGCGTAAAAAAAAGTCATATTTAAGCCGTAAAAGTGAGCGGTCTTGCCAGCGTGCGGACAACAGTTATTGATTAATAAAATTCAAGTAATTTATGTTTGATACTATAAATCAGCAAGTTATTGTTATGAAGGTGTTGAACAGTGCAAGAATTGTCTCAAAGTAAGGAGAAAAGTAATGACTGTAATTTGTGACAAAAACGTGAACCAAGAAGTTAGCACAGGACAGGCTGAAATCTGATCGCACCATACAGTCAGAAAATTTCTTATGAAAGTTATACTGTTTATAAATAAGCCCTAATTGCTTGTGAGAATTATTTGAATATATTTAGTGTTTACCAGATTTCTTTTTCTATTATTTTCCTTTAACCTCCATGTCATATTATTTTTATGAATGTCAAACATCCTTTACTACAGCAGAGAGTACTGCGGCATCCTGGTCGTAGACATAAGGCCGCTCCTTGCTCTCTATACAACTCATAGCTGCCCCATTTATTAATGATTTCATTTGCAAATGCAATTTTTTTATTGTTCATTGTTAAAGGTCCCCTAGGTAATTATAAAATTTGTACTGATTATGTAAAGAAATCCAGGTTGTTCTTTTCCAAATAATAGAAGCCTTTGCGTAATCAAAAACTATCCTCCTCCTGATAACGATCAGGAGCCAACCAGAAGACGGACGTCTCCAACCGCTTTCGTGTTTCCTGTGGCAAAGTTGTGCTAAACTGGGAACACGACATTCTAGTACGAAATGCAGAGGCACTAACAAACACACACACAAAATTCAAGCTTTCGCAACCCACCGTTGCTTCGTCAAGAAAGAGGGAAGGAGAGGGAAAGATGAAAGGATGTGGGTTTTAAGGGAGAGGGTAAGGAGTCATTCCAATCTCTCTCTCTCTCTCTCTCTCTCTCTCTCTCTCTCTCTCTCTCACACACACACACACACACACACACACACACACACACACACACACACTCACACACACACATCCATCCACACATATACAGACACAAGCAGACATGTGTAAAGGCAAAGAGTTCGGGCAGAGATGTCAGTCCCTTTCACCCCCTAAGGTAAGTCTTTCCGCTCCTGGGATTGGAATGACTCCTTACCCTCTTCCTTAAAACCCACATCCTTTCGTCTTTCCCTCTCCTTCCCTCTTTCCTGACGAAGCAACCGTGGATTGCGAAAGCTTGAATTTTGTGTGTTCGTTAGTGTTCATTAGTGTCTCTATCAACATACCAATGCTTTCATTTGGTAAGTTACATCATCTTTGTTTTTAGATATATTTTTCCCACGTGGAATGTTTCCCTCTATTATATTCATATATATACAGCGTGTTATGAAGAGGTACAGCCAAACTTTCAGGAAACATTCCTCACACACAAATAAAGAAAAGATGTTACGTGGACATGTGTCTGGAAACGCTTAATTTCCATGTTAGAGCTCATTTTAGTTCCGTCAGTATGTACTGTACTTCCTCAATTCACCGCCAGTTGGTCCAATTGAAGGAAGGTAATGTTGACTTCGGTGCTTATGTTGACATGTGAGTCATTGCTCTACAGTACTAGCATCAAGCACGTCAGTACGTAGCATCAACAGGTTAGTGTTCATCACGAACGTGGTGTTGCAGTCAGTGCAACGTTTACAAATGTGGAGTTGGCAGATTCCCATTTGATGTATGGATTAGCATGGGGCAATAGCCATGGTGCAGTACGTTTGTATCGAGACAGATTTCCAGAACAAAGGTGTCCCGACAGGAAGACGTTAGAAGCAATTGATCGGCGTCTTAGGGAGCACGGAACATTCCAGCCTATGACTCGCGAATGGGGAAGACATAGAATGATGAGGACACCTGCAATGGACGAGGCAATTCTTCGTGCAGTTGATGATAACCCTAATGTCAGCGTCAGAGAAGTTGCTGCTGTACAAGGTAACATTGAGCACGTCACTGTATGGAGAGTGCTACGGGAGAACCAGTTGTTTCCGTACCATGTACAGTGTGTGCAGGCACTATCAGCAGCTGATTGGCCTCCACGGGTACACTTCTGCGAATGGTTCATCCAACAATGTGTCAATCCTCATTTCAGTGCAAATGTTCTCTTTACGGATGAGGCTTCATTCCAACGTGATCAAATTGTAAATTTTCACAATGAACATGTGTGGGCTGACGAGAATCCACACACAATTGTGCAATCACATCATCAACACAGATTTTCTGTGAACGTTTGGGCAGGCATTGTTGGTGATGCCTCGATTGGGCCCCACGTTCTTCCACCTATGCTCAATGGAGCACGTTATCATGATTTCGTACGGGATACTCTACCTGTGCTGCTAGAACATGTGCCTTTACAAGTACGACACAACATGTGGTTCATGCACGATGGAGCTCCTGCACATTTCAGTCGAAGTGTTTGTACACTTCTCAACAACAGATTCAGTGACCGATGGATTGGTAGAGGCGGACCAATTCTGTGGCTTCCGCGTTCTCCTGACCTCAACCCTCTCGACTTTCATTTATAGGGGCATTTGAAAGCTCTTGCCTACGCAACCCCAGTACCAAATGTAGAGACTCTTCGTGCTCGTATTGTGGACGGCTGTGATAGAATACGCCATTCTCCAGGGCTGCATCAGCGCATCAGGGATTCCATGCGACAGAGGGTGGATGCACGTATCCTCGCTAACGGAGGACATTTTGAACATTTCCTGTAACAAAGTGTTCGAAGTCACGCTGGTACGTTCTGTTGCTGTGTGTTTCCATTCCACGATTAATGTGATTTGAAGAGAAGTAATAAAATGAGCTCTAACATGGAAAGTAAGCATTTCCGGACACATGTCCACATAACATATTTTCTTTCTTTGTGTGTGAGGAACGTTTCCTGAAAGTTTGGCCGTACATTTTTGTAACACCCTGTATATAATTATCAGAATAAAATTGAAAAAAATGAAATATGTTTAACTTATTTTTTTTCTTTTATCATACTATGCCCCCCCCCCTCCCCCTCCGACCCGCGCAACTTCCTGGCTGTGCCTAGCGGCCCGCCCTGGCCCTACCAAGTTCCTGCATCCCCCTGTGACCAGCACTACATCTTCCTCCACTCACGCGTTGCCATCCTTCCTCCTCACTCCCACCCCTCTGTCCCTTGCCTCCTCCTTACCTCCACCGTTGCAGTCCATAGTCTGGCCACCTGAGATGGTAGTCTCATTGTGCACGCACTTGTGTGTGTTTGTTTTCTACTTTGGAAGAAGGCCTTTTGGCCAAAAGCTAAAATGTGTACAGTCTTCCTGTTGTACCTGCCTGTTAACATCTCCACTTAATCTACTCCAGTAATCCTCCCGGGGAAATGGGACCTACACTTCGACGTGGAATCTGAAACGCGTGTCATCCCTGCCGTATCGTCACAGTACTAATAGACGAAGCCTAGTATGAAGACACATTGAAAAAAAAAATCCCGTTTCCGACTGCGAATCGATCGCACCACCTCATGGGCTTCGGGCTTGCACTTTTCCGTTATCACAGGGCCCGACATTAATAATGCCGAGTGCACACTTCGGTTTTATATCACGTAAATTACGATGTAGTCACAGTTATGAGAGTTTGTTCCTTACTATACTTTTCAAATCAGTTGAGACTGTAAAGCTTATGTCCACGAATCGGCACAGCTTTAGAAAGCGTCATTCGTGCAAAACTCAACTTGTCATTTTCTCACACGATAACTGTGAACTGTGGCTGGAGGGCAACAGGCAGATGCCTCATTCACAGGTTTCCAAAAAGCATTGGGAACGGTGCCCCACTGCAGCCTGTTAATGGAGGTACAAATATACGGAATAGGTTTCCACCAGGTATGTGAGTGATTCAAAGATTTCTTAAGTAATAGAACCCAGTACACTGTCCTCGATGTTGAGTGTTCGTCAGATACGAGGGTATCGTCAGGTGTGCCCTGGGGAAGTGTGGTGAGACTGCCGATATTTTCTATATACGTCAATCGTCTGGTAGACAGAATGAGCAGCAATGTGCAGTTGTTTGCTGAAGATGCTGTGGTGTGCAGTAAGGTACGGACGTCGAGTGACTTTAGGAGGATACATTACGACCGAGACAAAATTTATAGGTGGTACAATCGATGACAGGTAGCTCTAAACGTGTAAAAATTTAAGTTAATGCAGATGAGCAGGAAACACAAACCCATAATGTTCAGATACAGCAATAGCCTGCTCGACATAGACACGTCCCTCGACATATTGACTGCCATTGGGTTACCGACCCCTTGAGGCAGTTTACTTTTTTTCAATATCCTGCTTTAGTTTGCTCCAAGTAAGCTTGTTAAGTGCAAATAAAGTGAAAATATGGCATTTTAATATAATTTTTAAAAATTTTTTTATACGAGTTACTTATGATTCACATGGCCCCGGAGTAAAGGTTCCAGGTGTGTCATTTGCTATATCGCTAACAATTTTAGGTTTGTATTCCTGTCAGCTTTTCATTCCACAGCATTATTTGTGTACAGTTCCATTATTGCTACATTCTTTATTCAGTGTTGTTTGCTCCATAACAAGTGATATTAGGGCAGAGGAAAATGTCTGGTAGAAGTTATGAAGATGAACAAAGGCATGTACAGCAGCTTTTAGATGAAGTTATGGACATAAGTGATGAATATTCTGTGTCTTTTATTTGGTGACAGCTCAGGTGAACTTTTACCAGAGGATACCGGAAGCGAAACCGGAAGTCCTGATGACCGACTCACATCAGTGAAGGTAGGAAGAAGAGTTTTATGTCCACATTCAGTCAAGGAACCACACTTCACAGCTGTAAAAACAAAGCAACAAAGCACCTCTAACTGTGTTAGTGCCATAACTACTGCAGCTGATTCAGGTTCAATTGAAGTAAGTGTAATATCAGAAAGTTCTGAAGATGAAGATGACACACACAGAACCAATTATGACAAGATTGTCTGGGGGCCAGTTCCGCGTAAAAATATGAAAAACTTTACACTTATTCATTCCAGTTCTGGTGTAAATGTTTCTATTGCACTGACTTTCAAAGGCAAGACACCATCTGATTTCTTCAAATATTTTTTAACTGATGAAATTTTATAATATGTGACTCAATAAACAAAGTCATTCAGTAACTGTTAATTCGTGACTGAAAAATGAACTGATGTCAGCAAAACTGAAATTGATCAATTTTTAGGATTTTTGTTATGGATGTCACTAAATGTAAAACTGAGGATTCCAAATTATTGGTCAGGAAATACGCTCTATCACAACAGTGTAAAAAATGTTCTGTCACGCAATCGTTTTGAACTGCTTTTACATATGTGGCATTTTTCCGATAACAAACAGTGCCCACCAGGAAACCGCTTATTCAAAATTCGACCTCTTATTGATGAATTACTGCAAAGATTTCAAACTGCAGTTGTGCTGGAGGAAGAAGTTTCCACGGACGAAACACTTGTGCCATTTCGAAGAAGACTAAGTTTCATTCGTTATATAAACAATAAGCACCATAAATTCGCAATTAAATTGTTCAAACTTTGTCTAAAAAGTGGCTACACCTGGAATATGAAAGTTTACTGAGGGAAGAATGCGAATCCTGATGTTCCTCTTGCCACTTCTGTTGTTATGAGCCTTATGAGTGGATTACTAAATGAGGGCACAATCTTATATACAGACAATTTTTACACAAGTGTTCATCTAGCACACCAGCTTCTTGAACAATCAATGCATTTAGTTGGTAGTCTATGATCCAACAGAAAACTGAAACCTCAAGATGTTGTACAGGCAAAACTGAAGAAGGGAGAACACAAAGCAAAGGAAAGTACCACAGGTGTAGTAGTACTGAAATGGAAAGATAAGAGGGATGTTCTGATGCTGAGTACTGCTCATATTTTTGTGTAGAGTGTTTTTTCATAAAGCACAGTGCGTACAGGTATTAGATAAACAAAGTGGAATGACCCAAACTTTTCAGTTTCATTGTTGTTGCAATTAGAGTCAAAGAATGTAAATAAAACTGTATGTGATTTGCAATCTACTGTGTAAGTACTATGTCAAAGTAAATAATAAATGAATAATAAAAAGAAGAAAAGTCCAATACTACTAAGCAATAATGTGAGTTATATATAACTCACAAACTCAGATGTCTGTAACTACTCTCGAGCTCTCGAAAACCATAGGCCACGAACATGATTTGTTACTGGGGCCATAACCTACTATAACACTAAGTCACAGCACACTTCCCCGAGTTACAACTGCACCACAGAGCTTCAAATGGAGAAATGTCCGCGAGTTGTCTTTACTTCACGTGGCCCGATGAGAACACTTCCTGTGAGTTATATTTAACACATGCGGCAGTCAAAGTGTTAAACATCTGAGCGTAATGTTGCAAAGCAATATTAAATGGAACAAGCATATGAGGATTGCAGGAAGGCAGGATAATGGTCAATTTTAGTTCATTGGCAGAATTTTGGAAAAGGAGACTGTATATAGGATACTGAGGTGACCTATTCTCGAGTACTGCTCGAGCGTCTGGGGTCCACACGAGATCAAATTAAAGGAAGACATTAAAGCAATTCAGAGCCAGGCTGCTATATTTGTTACCGGTTGGTTCAAATGGCGTGCCAGTATTACAGAGCTGCATGTGAACTCGAATGGGAATCCCTGGAGGGATGGCAACATTCTTTTTGAGGAACACTATTGAGAAAATTTAGAGAAATGGCATTTAAATCTGAGCTTTATAGCTACGAGCTCTTCTTCGTCTCCACACAATGTGTGTCCCAATGGTACTGGAAAAGTTAATGATATGTTTAAAAACTGAGGAACATTTGGCAAAAGGCATGATTGATCAGGTAGTGAAAGGCAATTTCATAGGTCCTGGATTATACAGGGTGTTACAAAAAGGTACGGCCAAACTTTCAGGAAACATTCCTCACACACAAAGAAAGAAAATATGTTATGTGGACATGTGCCCGGAAATGTTTACTTTCCATGTTAGAGCTCATTTTATTACTTCTCTTCAAATCACATTAATCATGTCGCATGGAATCCCTGATGCGCTGATGCAGCCCTGCTTTTATTTCTTTGTCGATTGTTTGTCATCCTCGGTGTCTACGTACTGCTTTGCTACACTGGCTGAAAAATGGATTGTGCATTCCGACACTGACTACTGTAAATAATGTAGCCCACTGATGCACAGTTACATTTCACAGTACTTTAATTTCACTTTTCAGAACCCCCTAATAATACACAGTTATACGGCCAGTGCGCTATTGTTTAACTTTGGATAAGGTGAACCTACACATACTGCTACAATCGTTTACTGTTGAACATCTACGAGCTGTAAAACGTAACTGTATAATTCATAGTCCTTGAAGAATAAACAGGTACTTATGTAGCTGACACTGTCATTGTTTTTACACACGACCTAATTGTTTAACACTTATTCCACAGTTAAGTCGATGCATTGTTGTCAATCTAACTGACACAGGTTCCTCCTCTGAAACTCTGCCGTGGACTGACAGTCTCGTGACCAAAAATCGTGTCCTTATACATCCTCGCAATAATAGGTGCTGAAACTACACATTGTTCAAAGTTTAATTTACAGAAATTACAATTAAAATTTAACTCATTAAATTAACTGAAAACACCAAAAAATTGCGTCTTATTAACATTTCTTCTGCAATAGGGGTCAAGCCGAATTATTTGTTTAAATTGTGAAATTAACATACATAATTATGCAAACAACACTTTTGACAAAGCTGTTAACTACTTTGGAATTAATTAAGCACTGGCTTTGCTAACATTTTTTGGAATAGATCATTTAAAATTACTATTAGTTGTTCCTCCAAATGTTTATCCTAGTGCAGAATTTACATTCGTTTATATGTCAACAATAGAATTTAAGTTACAAAAAATTACTGATTTCGCCCCATAATGAAAGATACTAATTAGTAATAGTCTAAATAAATTAAAAAATCAATTACATACATAAAACCAGGCACAATTTAGATCTGGTGTTATATTTTTTTAAAAACTATGGGCCAATGTTTCTCTTTTATGAAAATACAGATTATACTCACATATGTTATGTTAATTAAGTCAAAATGAAAAAATGAATTTTAAGGAGGCAGGTGACAAAATGGGGGGAATTACAATTATTCCAGCTTGCTTTGTCATTCACTAGGGTTCCAGTGTCACAGTTACTGCTACACTGTTATTTTCTGAACTGTGTCTCAACTTCTGCCTCCCCCCTCTCATCCACTGACTGACCGGTATTTTCATTCTGTGGCAGGGATTATACCTCACCCACGCTCACACGTTCATTTCGTGCTTTCATTTGTATCGAGAAGCAAAACGTGGGTGACAGGTGACTTAGGCGCGAGCACAACGCCCGTCTACGTTCTCCGTTTGATCGGTCAGTGGTAATATGACCGGTAAGTATCCTATACGATACGTATTTACACCGAGGTGACAAAAGTCACGGGATACCTCCTAATATCGTGTCAGATCTTCTTTTGCCTCCTGTAGTGCAGCACCTCGATGTGGTCTCGACTCACCGAGTCATCGGAAGTCCTCTACTGAAATACTGAACTGTGTTGCCTCTATAGCTGTTCGTAATTGCATCAGTGTTACCAGTACAGGATTTGTGGACGAACTGACCTGTCAATTACGTCCCGTAATAGTTCGGAGGTATTCCTGTCGGGCGACCCAGGTCGCCGAGCCGTCCACTTCGGGCCACAGTTTTCCAGTCGTTTAGGGTCCGACTGACACGGTCACGAGGCCAGGAGAGGTGCCGCAGGTGACGTCGTGCCATTAGCAGAGGCACTCGCATCAGTCGTCTGTAGCAATAGCCTATTGACACGGAATTTCACCACACTGTCCTAACGGATACATTTGTCGTACATCCCACATTGATATCTGCAGTTATTTCACGGAGTGTTGCTTGTTTGTTAACACTGACAAATTCCACTGCTCTCAGTCATTAAGTGAAGGTCTTTGGCCACTATGTTGTCTGTGGTGAGAAGTAATGGTGAGTGTTCATCGGAGGTGAGGGTATCATCTGGAGTGCCCCAGGGAAGTGTGGTAGGTCCGCTGTTGTTTTCTATCTACATAAATGATCTTTTGGATAGGGTGGATAGCAATGTGTGGCTGTTCGCTGATGATGCTGTGGTGTACGGGAAGGTGTCGTCGTTGAGTGACTGTAGGAGGATACGAGATGACTTGGACAGGATTTGTGATTGATGTAAAGAATGGCAGCTAATTCTAAATATAGATAAATGTAAATCAGTGCAGATGAATAGGAAAAAGAATCCCGTAATGTTTGAATACTCCATTAGTAGTGCAGCGCTCGACACAGTCACGTCGACTAAATATTTGGGCGTAACATTGCAGAGCGATATGAAGTGGGACAAGCATGTAATGGCAGTTGTGGGGAAGGCGGATAGTCGTCTTCGGTTCATTGGTAGAATTTTGGGAAGATTTGGTTCATCTGTAAAGGAGACCGCTTATGAAACACTAATACGACCTATTCTTGAGTACTGCTCGAGCGTTTGGGATCCCTATCAGGTCGGATTGAGGGAGGACATAGAAGCAATTCAGAGGTGGGCTGCTAGATTTGTTACTGGTAGGTGTGATCATCATGCCAGTGTTACGGAAATGCTTCAGGAACTCGGGTGGGACTCTCTAGAGGAAAGGAGGCGTTCTTTACGTCAATCGCTACTGAGGAAATTTAGAGAACCAGCATTTGAGGCTGACTGCAGTACAATTTTACTGCCGCCAACTTACATTTCGCGGAAAGACCACAAAGATAAGATAAGAGAGATTAGGGCTCATACAGAGGCATATAGGCAGTCACTTTTCCCTCGTTCTGTTTGGGAGTGGAACAGGGAGAGAAGATGTTAGTTGTGGTACGAGGTACCCTCCATGATGCACCTTATGGTGGATTGCGGAGTATGTATGTAGATGTAGATGTAATGCCCGAAAATTGGTATTCTCAGCATCCTTTTGACGTTGTGGATCTCAGAATATCGAATTCCCTAACGCTTCCGAAAATGGAATGTCCCTTGAACCTAACTCCGACTGCCGTTTCGTGTTCATGGTCTGTTACGTCCCATCACACGGCCATAATCGTGTCTGACACCTTTCAACGTGACTTGTCTGAGTAGAAATGACAGTGTGCTGACCTTTCACACCTCGTTTATACAGTAGTACCGCCATGTGTATATGTGCATATTGCTATCCAGTGACATTCGTCACCTCAGTGTACTTCAGAACACAGCAAATCCAAACAGTTTGAATGGGTTTAGATGCTATACTGCGCGTCATTTACGACGGCGGCCGAGTTTAGGTTCGTTCTGCGCCTCTGACGTCACTATACACAGTCAGCCAATGAACAGAGAACGACGTTGCCAGAGCTCGACTGCAGTGCAGAGCACGTACGGGTGTCTTCAGTTTTAGAAAAATACAGTAATTGAACAAAAGCAATGTCTTGATAGCAGACTTTCTTTTATAGAAAGTATGGAAAAAGCATTCTTTATACCAATTGCTTCATATTCTATTAATTAATTAAACCAAACAAGCAATAAGCCTCCTAATTCAGGTGATAGCAAGGAAAGGTGTTTGTATCATTCTCGCAAACTGCTTTTTCACAATAAAGAACAGCTGTAATTGTTTATTTTCTATTGTACTTCGACGAAACGTGGATAACTCATAGTCGTAAGAACAGTGTTTATTGGTATTTTGCTTGATATTTTAGAGTCCTCCAGGATATCTGTTGAACAATGAGCTGCATTAGTGGAACGGTTAAGGTGTTAGGCTACTAAGTGAAACCTTGTTCACTGCTATTATTTTCTTTATTTAAGAACAATATCGAAGTGTCTTACTTCATGAATTTTATTCGTTTGAATGTAATTTTTTGAAATTTCTAGTGCTTTGTCTCTTCATTATAAACATAATAAGTTTCCAGTTTTTCTAATTTTGTCCTCCAATATTTCTTTTCACAGCAATTAAAAACAATGAAAAGGCACATACAATATTCATGTTGTTTGTTTGTTGTTGTGGTCTTCAGTCCTGAGACTGGTTTGATGCAGCTCTCCATGCTACTCTATCCTGTGCAAGCTTCTCCCAGTACCTACTGCAACCTACATCCTTCTGAATATACTTAGTGTATTCATCTCTTGGTCTCCCTCTACGATTTTTACCCTCCACGCTGCCCTCCAATGCTAAATTTGTGATCCCTTGATGGCTCAGAACGTGTCCTACCAACCGGTCCCTTCTGTTTTGTTTGTATATCTTTTCTTCTGCAGTCGCTGTTTTACTACTCATATTGAGATATATTCTTTTGCGACAGTATTAAAACTATTTTTTAGAGCAGAATTTCGGCTCATACATTGCCGAGCTACTTGATTGTATGACGCAATTCTTCGCTTCGCTTCATCATATCCAACGTTCTCGTCGACTGATCTATGTTTTGGCAAGTATTTGCTGTCCGTTGTGACAAACACAAATTGTTTGTGCACTGCCCTCACTGACAATATGTTTTAGTTTCTGTGTTTTATTACGTCCACAAATCAGTTTTGTGTACTTCACCAATTTTGTTTTAATCAGAACTTTTTAGAAAAAAGCGAAATGACTCTCTTATAAATAAAACTTTTATTACAGTCGCGAAAGATGGAATATTTCTGAATATTACATACGACACCTGCCTGCTACTTAAATGAGATATTGTTATACAGTAAATTTTATATGAAATTTAGGTATCTTGTCCACATTTCATTCTCAACATTGTGGCAACTAAAATTGACCATACGGAAAGTATACGCTATGGACTTTTACCTCTACAAACTCTTCAAAATTTCGTGCAATGTTTTACTACATTGAATGCTGCACAATAACTGCGTTGAACATCGAAACAAAATTAAGTCATTTATGAGGGGAAGGTATCAGTCAAGAAGATGTGTAAAAATAAAATTTTTGGGCCAAATAGTTTTTGTGAAATCGAATGATAAGTGTGTCAAAGCAGTCGGAACACCACGTGTCTGCACATGCGAGCAGTGCATTGATGACAAAATCGCGCACAGCACGGGATGCGGGGAGCACAACTCTGTAGCAGCAAAAGGGTTAATGCGGCTGCAGTGGCTTTACTTCACAAACTGCGCGCTCCGCCCTAAATGTAAGTTTGCGAACTATACTATACTACGGCGCCGCTTCTCTCGGCGCGTGCGTCGTTCGCAAACTGGCAACGCAGCGATCTCTCGCGTTTAGGTGGTCTCACGCGAGCCGCCAAGATAAAAGAACTGAACTATAGTTTCAGCTCACGTGCTGACCAGTAGGCAAATAGCTGAAGTCGGGGCAGTCAGGCTGGCGAGCTACAGTGTAAGCGACAGTACTACACGGCCACGTGCAGAATTGGCTGAGTGGCTCGTGTGTGCGAGCGCGTGTGCGCGCGCGTGTGTGTGTGTGTGTGTGTGTGTGAGCGCGCGTCCGTGTGTGTGTGCGCGCGCGCGCTCTCAGTAGGTAGCCCACTCGACCTGCTTCTGCCCGTGACCGATTACAATTGGTACCCTATGGGGCAGCACTGGAACAGTCTAACACTACCCTGCCTAAACATTTGTGTGTTAAGGGGGGTGGGGGGATGGGAGGACGTCAAACCGGCCGACTTGGAGCAGAAGAGGCACCACAGCGCATTTTAATTTCCACTGTCTATACTTTTACAAGTAAATTCATAAAACTTTGTCAGCATGACCAGAAACGATTCAGGATTCACACTCGTAGCAGCGGAAGTTCAAAAACATAATAAAATAATTTTTTTTACATGTGAAATTTCATCATTTTTTCACTTACTATTGGCTGCATTTGTTGCTATAGGTTCACTTTTCTTCATAAGTAAGAGAGACTCTTTGACGAATTTTGCACAGCATACAAACCTTATTTACAGGTACGAGGTACTGGCAGAAGTAAAGCTGTGAGTACCGGACGTGAGTCGTGCTTCGGTAGCTCAGATGGTAGAGCACTTGCCCGCGAAAGGCAAAGGTCCCGAGTTCGAGTCTCGGTCGGGCACACAGTTTTAATCTGCCAGGAAGTTTCTTATTTACAGGTGTCTGAAAGTCTAGAACCTATTTAATTTATGAAAAATGAATTACCTGTTACATTTTAAACTTTATGTTTAGAAAAAAATCAAATTTTGTAGTTAATTACCTCAATTTTTACCACTGTTTTTAATAGATTTGCAAAATTTCATGCACCTGTAAGTATGGTTTGTATGCTGTGCAAAATTCATCAAAGAATCTCTCTTACTTGTGAAGGAAAATGTACCTATAGCAACAAATGAAGCCAACAGTAAGTGAAAAAAATGATGAAATTTCATATCTAAAAAAAATTTAATTTGTTATGTTTTTGCACTTCCACTGCTATGAGTGTGAATCCTGAACCCTTCCTGGTCATGCTGACAAAGTTTTATGAATTTATTTGTAAAAGTATAGACAGTAGAAAATAAAATGTCCTGTGGTGCCTCTCCTGCTCCAAGTCGGCCCGTTTGACGTCCTACCCCCCTTAAAGTTTCATTTGCATACTTAAGAAATGCAAAACATGTAAATCTTTACTGTGCACCTGTCCTTCGTATTTAGCTTCCTAATACACTATTCTTCGGATTAACAAGTAGCGGAGATGCCGAGTCACGATAGGTACGACAAAAAGATTAACACAATCGTAGTTTTCGGCCATTACGGCCTTTGTCAGCAATAGGCACACACTCACGCAAACGCAACTTGCACACACGTCTGCAGTCGGAGACAACTGAAACCACACTGCGAGCAGCAGCACCAGTGCATGAAGGGAGTGGCAACTGGGTGGGGGTTGGGAGGAGGCTGGGGCGTGTAGGGGGAGGGATAGTATGGTGGGAGTGGCGGACAGTCAAATGTTGCAGTTTAGATGGAGGGCAGGAGAGAAAGTGGGGAGGGGGGGGGTGGGTAAGTAGTGGAAAGGAGAGAAATAAAAAGAAATTAAAAGACTTGGTGTGGCAATGAAATGACAGGAAAAATGGGATCAGGTAGGGGGCTGGATGGGTGAGGGCAGTTCCCGTAACCCTCCTGGCCTCATCTTTCATTAGTCACTGTCCTCACCCATGCAGCACCCTCCCTGTTCCCATTCCAGCACTACACAGCCATCATTTCACCACCATAGCCAGTCTTTTAATTTCTTTATATTTCTCTCCTTTCCACTACTTAGCCCGCCCTCCCCACCTTCTCTCCTGCCCCCCCCCCCCCCCAGTCTAAACTGCACCCAGCCTCCTCCTTACCCCCACCCAGTTGCCACTCCCATCATGCACTGGTGCTGTTGCTCGCAGTGTGGTTTCAGTTGTCTCCGACTGCAGACAGAGACCTTAATGGCCAAAAGCTGTAATTGTGTGAATCTTTTTGTTGTGCCTATCGTGATTCGGCATCTCTGCTATACAGTGAGTAGCAACTTTCACCTCTAATATTGTTGTTACATTCCGTCCTGGATTTTGCATTGTTTTATTCTTTGGATTAACAATTTCTGATATCCCAACTTTATTGATCCTCAACCCCACTGATTTTATATACCAGTAGTCCCTAAGTCCCAATTGTCTACAAAGTGGGTGTGGCAACACTAAGTACAGTGCAGTTCTCAAAAGTTCTAGGGGGGGAAAAAAAACATCGCCTTTGAGACTAACAAATTTCCGAGCAGTATCAATTACAAAACGTGCGAGTCTGTAATTGTGAAGTGCGCAATTTTGTTCTTGCGAATAGAAATATTTCATTTATCCTTATTTAAATTCTACATCACCAAAAGAAGGAAATATTAACAAACATCGAATCATTGTTTTTAATAATAGTACTTTATTAATTAATTATCCTACAAACAAATACTGAAATTGACACACACACACACACACACACACACACACACACACACACACACACACAAGAAATACACGGTCCAGTCACTTTAAGGAGGCCACCGTTTACATTAGATGTCGACATACACTAACCATTCACAAGCAGCAGGTGGCAGTGGAGGTCGATATACTAAGTACGTCAGGGGGACGCGGAAAACAGTGTGGTCGTCGTCGTAAAGCGGAAGTGCAATTTATCGGACATCCGAACGGACACGATCTCTGCTTTTCGGGTCGCGGGTGGAAGCATTTCTGAAACGGCTAAGTTTGTAAACTGTTTCCGTGGTTTAAGTATACCGTGTGTGGCAAAATGGCATTATCCAAAAGTGGTGCCAAAGTAATTACGGTGCACCTCAAACCGCAGGTGACGAGTGAACGTCGATTGTGGAAGTACGTACAGGTGAATAGATGTGCAACTGCTCAGCAACTGATGACCCAGACGAACCGAGAGTATAACAACAGCGTCTCCTCAACGACCGTTCAGTGAACATTGTTGTGTACGGGCCTCTGCATCAGATGCCTGGTTGGGGTACCTATCCCGACTGCCAATGAAGGCTAGAAGTTGTATGTCAGTACCACAACTAGACGACCACTGAATGCTACAAGTGGCCTGTTCAGCTGAATCACATTTTATCCTCCATCAGACAGTATATACAGTCTGAAAGCAAACCCTTCAACAGTATCACAAGGGCCCGGGCTGGAGAAGGGAGTGCTACGGTCTGAGGAATGTTTTTATGGGATTCCCCGAGTTATCTTGTCATTCTGGAAGGCGGAGTGGGTCGACACCAGTACAGATCGATCCTTCGGAACCACGTTTGCCACCGGGTGCGGCTTTACCACGTCTCGCAGCTCACAGCTCACACTGTACGTACGCGGTTCAAAGAGCACTACGACGAGCCCACTGTACTCCCCGTCCACCGGAACCCCGGATTTGAGCCCGATCGAGAATCTGCGGAACCACCCGTATCGGGCTGTACGTGCTGTAGCTCCTCGATTGAGAAACCTACGATAGCTGGCCACGGCACCAAATTCTGCACGCTTCCACACCCGTCAGTACATTCCGGCACCTCACTGACTTTCTCGCTGCACGTCTCACGGCGGTGTACACTGCGAGAAGTGATTACTCGGGTTTTTGGCAAGTGGTCACATCGATGTGACTGGACAGTGTAAAAGAATTATACACGTGCAATGCTCTGCAAATAAAGCATCTTGTACCAATTTCCAATCTGTTGTGAATTTTCGTGTGATTAGTAGGGCCCAGATTTTAATTACCTAAAAAACAGTGAAATATGCAAGCATTTATGACCTTAAAAAATAAAATATGACTTAATAGAAGTTTATTTAAAGCATTCTTGTTTGTTTATTTACTTTTTTTCACCATAAAGTAATACAAAATTCACTTCTCAAAATATTGTAAGTATAGATCTTTCTTTCTGTAGGGTTTGTGGCTAATTTGCACCTATTGTTTTAATGTCTGACTGTTTTATTTTCTAAACACAAAGTACAGTGAAAAGATCATCTATCGAAACAGTAAAACAATGTTTTTATTTCTACATAGTATTTAATGCATTTCATGTTATTTAATACCCTATGTCAATCTTCAGTATCTCCAAATTTGCACTGGATCACAAGGTGCATTTTCAGGTTTTCCATTGTCAAAGGTCTGCGGTTGTCACAGAGGATAGTTTTGTACCTGGAAAAGCTGCTCTCCATTTCACAAGACGTCACTGGAGCATATTTGAAAGCAGCCAAGTTACTGGAATTTAGCTTTGTTTCAGTATCTTCAAATGTTGCAGCATTCCCTGAAAGACTGTCACTAATTTTGCACGGTGTAGAATATCCGGGATTCCGTTGGAGAACACTTTGCAATTTGGTTTTCACTTTATCAGCCACATGACCACGAGCTCGACCCAACTCACTCTGTACATGTTGCACAATACTCAGGGCCTCACATAGCTGAGTGCCAACAGCTTCGTGTCATTTGACGGCTTTTGATATTACTGAAAAATTGGCATTGATGTATGTCAAGTTTCGAGACAATGTATCTGTAAAAACTTCTTTCACAATTTTGATAGCACTTGATTCATCGCTATCAAGCTCACAGAAGATTGTCTTTATTTGGTTGTAGTTGGTGCAGTAACACTCAGCAGCGTTAAGCCAAGAATCCCATCGTGTCACATGTTTAGGTGGAAGGGGCATTGAAGGTGCTTGTTCCTTGAATTTCTGCACATAGATTTTCTTGCCACAGGAAATTAATTTGTCCAAGTCAGGGTAATTTGATTGCACCTCTTCGGCAACTCTGTGCAAGGCATGCAGCGTACACCATGGGGAAGAAAATCTGAAGCCCTTTGGCTGCTTTAGCCATATATGAAGCACCATCTGTTACAAACAGTGTTTGCCTACTGTTATTTTCAGCACTTTGTTTCACACAGCTGCTGTGTTTAGCGGTATTACAGTGTTGTTGCACATTAAAGCATTTTTCTGCACTAACTTTAACTTTACACAGTTTACAAAATAATATTTTCCCATCAGTACTAAAGAACTTCTCTCCAAATTCTCGTACATATCCTCACAACTTCATGCTGTCAGAGCACTTTGCTTTAGGCATGTTGAACAAGGCAAAGGCTGTATTCAAACTGGTTACTGGAAACACCTGTGTGACTGCGATGATTATTACGGCAGTAGCCACCTTTGTTGGCTCTGAGACCGTATTGTCGACTCTGCGCAACGATGTTTTATGTTCGCGAAACGACTGTAGTGGTACACCAATTTTCTGCTACAGTCCTGAGAAATAAAGCTGTGTACTAATTTATCTGTTTATCTTTCATAATGGCACGTTAAATATTGTCTTGTGAGCAATATATTCATTTTCTTATTCGCGTGTCCTGTAAAATACGAGAAAAACGGTATATGCACTTTTGGCAAAAGTTGATGGAAATATGACCTGTTATATCAAAAGGTAGCCACAATATGACCTATTACTAAAATTTGTTGAAATATGATTTTATATGCACAATCAAAATACATTTTTCGACACTAAAATGCCTAGATTTGTGTATAAATTATCCTAAAATTCACCCTATAGTTCAGAAAGAAATATGACTTGTCACTAAAATCCGGGCTCTAGTGATTAGTAATAATAATAACAATGGCAGAGGGTATGTTCCACTGTACCAGTTATTAAGGTTTCTTCTCATTCCGTTCACGTGCGGAGCACTGGAAGCACGATTGTATGAATGCCGCTGTGTGTGCTGTAATTATTCTAATGTTATCCTCACAATACTTATGTGAGCGATGTATTGCATCGTCATTTAAAGCTGGTTCTTGAAACTTTGTTAATAGACTTTCTCGAGATACTTTATGTCTATCTTCAGTTCCTTTAGTATCCCTGACACATTCCCACGGTTTTAACAAACCTGTGACCATTCGCACTGCCCTTCTCTGTATACATTCAATATCTTCTTTTAGTCCTATTTGGTACGGGTCCCACACGCTTGAGCAATATTCTAGAACCGGTCACGAGAGTGATTTGTAAACAATCTCCGTTGTGGACTAATTGCACTTATTCTACCGATAAACTGAAATCTACCATCTGCTTTACCCACAACTGAGCCTATGTGATCATTCCTATTTCATATCCATACAAAGGGTTACACCCAGGTATTTGTATGAGTTGGTCGATACCCACAGTGACTCGATGTTACAGTCAGAGGCTACTACATTTTTCTTAATTTTGTGAAGTGTGCAATTTTACATATCTGAACATTTATACAGCTTTGTTCGGACTGTAACTGCATCATCTGTAAAAAATCTGAGGTTACTATTAATATTGTCTGCAAAGTCATTAATGTGTGACACAAACAACGAGGGTCGCAGCACACTTCCCTGGAACACACCCGAAGTTACTTCTACATCTGAAAATGACCCTCCATCCTAGGTAACATGCTACATTCTCCTTACAAAAAAGTCTTCAATGCAGTCACAAATACCACTCGATACCAAATACGATTGTGCTTTTGACAATAAGCGTAAGTGTGGTACTGAGTCAAACACTTTTCAGAAATCGAGATATTCTGCTTCTACCGTCTGCCTTCATCTGAAGCTTTCAGCATGTCATTGGAGGAAAGTACAAGTTGGGTTTTACATGATATACCTTTTTAGAATCCGTACTGGTTGACACTGAGGAGGTCATTCTGTTCAACATACCTCATTATGTTTGAGCTCAGAATATGTTCTAAGATTCTACAACACATGGATGTAAACAATACTGGATGGTAATTTTTTAGATCACTTCTACCATCCTTGTATATGTGTGGCACAGAACTGGGCACAGTTTTTTTGTTCATGGGATCTATGATAGATTATAGTTAGGAGAGGAGTTAACTCAGCCGCAAATTCAGTATAGAATATGACACGGGTTCCACTGGGCTCTGGATCTTGGTTAAGTACACACATCAAAAAAAGTTTTGCATCACATTGATTCTGAGAGTTCCAGAACCTGTACAGAAAATAGGAATAGAGATCAACATAAACTTCATTTCAGCCCTTTTTATTGCTCACAAAAATCACACATTGCTTGTCGTACCACCATACAGCGAGACCTTCAGAGGTGATGGTCCAGACTGCTGTACACACCGGTACCTCTAATACACAGTAGCACGTCCTCTTGCATTGATGCATGCCTGTATTTGTCGTGGCATGCTATCCACGAGTTCATCGAGGCACTGTCAGTCCAGGTTGTCCCAGTCCTCCATGGCAATCCGGCAAATATCCATAAATAGCCCTTTTCAATCTATCCCAGACATGTTCGATAGGGTTCGTGTCTGGAGAACGTGCTGGCCACTAGTCGAGCGATGTCATTATTCTGGAGGAAGTCATTCACAAGATGTGCACGATGGGGGGTGTGAATTGTCATCTGTGAAGGCGAATGCCTCGCCAGTATGCTGCAGATACGGTTGTACTATCGGTCGGAGGATGGCATACGCATATTGTACAGCCATTATGGCGCCTTCTGTGACCACCAGCGGCGTACGTCCGCCCCACATAAGGCCACCCCAAAACAGCAGGGAACCTCCACCTTGCTGCACTCACTGGACAGTGTGTCTAAGGCATTCAGCCTGACCAGATTGCCTCCAGACGAGTCTCCGCCGATTGTCCGGTTGAAGGCATATGTGACACTCGTCAGCGAAGAGAACGTGATGCCAATCCTGAGCGGTCAATTTAGCATGTTGTTGGGCCCATCTGTACAGCACTGCATGCTGTCACGGTTGCAAAGATGGACCTCACCGTGGACGTCAGGAGTGAAGTTGCGCATCATGTAGCCTATTGCCCACAGTTTGAGTCATAACACGACATCCTGTGGCTGCACGAAAAGTATTATTCGACACGGTGGCATTGCTGTCAGGGTTCCTCTGAACCATAATCCGTAGGTAGCAGTCATCCACTGCATTAGTAGCTCTCGGGCAGACTGAGCGAGGCATGTCATTGACAGTTCCTGTATCTCCCCATGTCCGAACATCGCTTTGGTTCACTTTGAGATGCCTGAACACTTCCCTTGTTGAGAGCCCTTCCTGGCACAAAGTAACAACGCGGACATGATCAAATGCGGTATTGACCGTCTAGGCACGGTTGAACTACAGACAGACAACATGAGCCGTGTACCTCCTTCCTGGTGGAATGACTGGAATTGATCCTGTCGGACCCACATAGTATAATAGGTGCTGCACATGCAGGGTTATTTACATCTTTGGGCAGGTTTACTGACATCTCTGAACAGTCAAAGGGACTGTGTCTGTGATACAATATCCACAGTCAACATCAGTCTTCAGGAGTTCTGGGAACTGGGGTGATGCAAAACTTTTTTTAATATGTGTATTAATGATTTCAGCGGTTTCTCAGCACCACCTATACTAATACTTATTTCACTCATCTTTCCAGTGGTGTGATGCTTCAATTGGGCCAATTCACCTTGGTTTTCCTTTGTAAAGGAACATTTGAAAATGGAATTAAGCATTTCAGCTTTTGTTATGCACCCCCCCCCCCCCCATTTCAATTACTGTCTCATTTGCTAGGGGGCTGGACACTAACTTTGGTGATACTAATAGCCTGCCTTTACATACAACAAGAATTTCTTTGGGTTTTGTGATACCATTTGACAATATTTTTCCACGGTAGTCATTGAAGACATTACACATTGCTCTCTTGACAGCCAAATGGATTTATTCAACATCTCTATCTATGGCCCTAACATTTGTTTTACACCTATTATGCAGTAATCTGTTTCTTTATGGTGACAGTGTACCATGGAGGTTCCTTCCCATTACGAACTGTTCTACTGGGTACACATCTATCCGGTGCATGGTCAAATATTCTTTTAAACTTAAGCCATACAATATCTACATGATCGTGCCCTGTGCTTGAAATTTCAGGTTCCTCCCTGAGATACGACACTAGTGATTTTTTATCTACTTTACTGAACTTATACATCTTTTGGCTTGTTTTAGTTGTCCTTTGTACATTGGTAATCATTATTGCCATGTCCATGTCATGGTCACTGGTGTCATTATCTGTTTTTATGTGGACGTCCTCAAACAGGTCAGGTCTATTTGTTGCCATTAGGTTCAATATATTTCACTCATGTGTGGGGTTACTATCTATCTGTTCTAGGTAGTTCTCAGAGAAGACAGTCAGTAATGTTTCATAGGATGTCTTATCACACCCACTGAAGGTTTCTTATGTATCTGGTATTGGACAAATGCGTGTAAAACTTATTTTGATGTCGAAATACTTACATCTCAGTCCAGTGAAACAGAACTATGTGAAAATTTAATTGTGAATGGAAATACACAGAGTCACACTACATGTCATGAAATCCAGAGCAAATGCCCAATCAAACAAGATGTCAGCAAGAAAGAAATCTGTTCTCAATAACAATTTGCATACATCATCTGACTGCGAAACAAAATGACTTAGATTAAAATTTTGTCCCCAAATATTGGTAATCTTTGTCTTTAGTCTTACAAACAATCACTGTATCAACAGTTACTGTAATTACACAACAAGTGAGCATACAAATTAACACATCTGACATTCTGATAAAAACTGCTTCAAAGATCACAAGATAGCACTTTACCGAATCTTCTACTAGTAGTAAGCCTTTGAACTGATATATTATTTTTTTTCAAATACACTCTGACAATCAATGTACCTTACAGTGAACATGACCATTGACAGTCATTAAATTTGTCAGCCTACCTGAGCGCATGGAGCGCTTGCCTGGTTTAAAACTTGTTTCTATTAGGAATAATGATATGACTATCAAAAGTTTGAGTACATCTACCAAATTCACAACTTCAGTCACATGTATTGGCAGAACTTCCTGAAAATCATCCACTAACAAAACTGTAATTTTTCCAACTAACTGTTGGATGCTTTAAGTCTCCACCAATGATTACTGTATGGCGGGGGAACTTATGTACAAGTGAACTGAGGGTTTCTCTCGAGTTTTTAGTTATATCGGGAGATGAGTCTGGTGGGCGATACGAGGCTCCAATAATCATTTTATGCCCATCCCTGATACAGAGTCTTGCCCAGACAATCTCACATGCAGCTTCAACTTCTATCTTGGTGGATTTGAGTTTTTTTGTCTACTGTAACAAATACACCACCTCCGTTTCCCATTTGCCTATGCTGTCAATATACAAGGGGCGTTTGAAAAGTCTGTGCAAAGTCAGAGATGGCACCACCAGCACGTATCGAGGTCCTGTTTAGTTAGTAGCATCTATGGAAAGAATGCACACCAAATTTCAGCCATATTGGTCTATTTCTTTGTGTTTGGCATTCGTGTGAATCGAGGAAGTCGAGTGACTGACAAAAAATGAACGAAAAAGAACTTCGTGTGGTGATTAAACATTACTTTATGAAAGGCAAACACCTCAGGAAACTAAAGAGATGCTTGATAAACATTACAGTGACTCTGCACCTTTGATTAGAACAGTTTATAAGTGTCCCATCATCTTTCGGGCGTGCTCTCGGGACAGCGACAATTCTTCTTGCGATATTTCGGCTAGAAACCTCCCTGCCATCTTCAAGGCGAGTCAGAGACTGAGTTCATAGCGTTTGCGCATGCCTATTTATACGGAGAGTCACGTGATACAAAGCTGCTGGGGATTAATATCATGGCTCCGGCATATTTGTAAAAAGCTCAAGGAACTCAATAGTCTTGCTCTTAAAGTTCGTACCTTGTCCAACATCCGGACATTTAAAGCCATCTCCTCCCCCAAGAATCACATCACAGTTTATAAGTGGTTTCAAAATTTTCGGAGTGGCCATATGGGTACAAGTGATGCTGAACGTTCTGGACGCCCTGCAGAGATTTGACTCCGGAAATCATTGATGAAATCCATGATGTGATCATGGATGACAGAAGAGTTAAGGTGCGTGAGATTGCTAGTGCTGTGGGCATCCCAAATGAATGAGTACATAATATTTTGCATAAACATTTGGACATGAGAAAGCTATCCGCAAGATGGGTTCCACGATTGCTCACGCATGACGAAAAACGGAATCGTGTGAAGTATTGCAAGGATGGTTTGCAGATGGTCAGGAAGAATACGTAGGACTTTAAGTGTTGTTTCGTCACTGTGGATGAAACATGAATACATTACTATACTCCTGAGACCAAACAACAACCTAAACAATGGGTTAGCAAGGGAGAATCTGCGCCAGAAAAGGCGAAGACCATTCCTTCGGGCAGAATGGTTTTGGCGACTGGCTTTTGGGATTTGCAAGGAACAATCTCATCGACTATCTGGAAAGGATAAAACTATTACAGGTCCACATTATTCATCATTATTGGACCGTTTGAAAACCGAGCTGCAAGAAAAATGCCAGCGATTGGACCACCAAAAAAGTCCTTTTCCATCACGACACTGCACCAGCATGCACCTCAGCAGTTGTGGTCGCAAAATTAAAGGAAATAGGATTCCAATTCGTTTCTCATCCTCCCTATTCTCCAGGCTTGGCTCCCTCGGACTACTATTTGTTTCTCAATGTAAAGAAATGGCTGGCAGGACAAAGATTTTATTCAAACGATGGGGTGATTGCAGCAACTAGTAGCTATTTTGCAGACTTAGACAATTCCTATTATTCGGAAGGGATCAGCAAATCTGAACAGCATTGGACGAAGAGTGTAAGTCTAAAAGGAGACTGTCGAAAAGTAAAAAAGGTTTACCCCAAACACGTAAGTAGTTTCTATTTTTGCACGGACTTTTCAAACACCCTCGTACACTTAAAATTTCCCCATAAATCTCACTGCTATGAATTTCATGTTTCAACCAGCTTTCTGTACCTAGTATTATGTGAGCTTCACTGCTTTTCCGGAGTACTTCAAACTATGGCACTTCGTTGCAAATGCTTCACCAGTTTACCATTAGGATTTTAATAATTTTACCTGTAGGAGGAATTTCTTCTGATCTTACACTGATACTTCACGAATTCCTACAGCTATCATTATCTGGATTGGCTGGAGAGTTGTCCGATTTAAAAAAAATTATAAAATAAAAAAAAAATAAAAACCTTAATGTGTACCCCCCACACAGTCACCTACCTAAATACTAACTTTTGTTGTGTAGTGCACACCTGACCAGTTTAGGGGCACCCTACTGTTCTCAACCCTATGATGGAAGTCCAGGCAGTCACAGCCTAGCTTGTCACAGAACCTTCAAGTCTCAGGTTCAGTCCTTTCTCTCTACTCAGAACCAAAGGTCCACGGTCAGTCCTGGGAACAACACTGCAAACTGTGAGCTTCATTGAAATTCTATGCACAAGGCTGGTCTTCTCAACTTCCTCTGCCAGTTACTAGAATGACTCAAGGACGAGCTCGGAGCCAAGTCAACAAGTGTCATTTTATTTATTTTATTTACTTTTTTTTTCAACATGTGTCGTAATCTGCACCTGATTGCACTACATTCCCTCAATGGCTGCTGGAACAGCCTCTTCAAGATGTTGAATGATGCCCCCAGGCACACACACTGAGAACACCTCTACATCTACATCTACATCCATACTCCGCAAGCCACCTGACGGTGTGTGGCAGAGGGTACTTTGAGTACCTCTGTCGGTTCTCCCTTCTATTCCAGTCTCGTGTTGTTCGTGGAAATTAAGATTGTCGGTATGCCTCTGTGTGGGCTCTAATCTTTCTGATTTTATCCTCACGGTCTCTTCACAAGACATACATAGGAGGGAGCAACGTACTGCTCGACTCCTTGGTAAAGGTATGTTCTTGAAACTTCAACAAAAGCCCGTACCGAGCTACTGAGCATCTCTCTTGCATAGTTTGCTATTGGAGTTTATCTATCATCTCTGTAACGCTTTCACGATTACTAAATGATCATGTAACGAAGCGCGCTGCTCTCCGTTGGATCTTCTGTATCTCTTCTATCAACCCTATCTGGTATGGATCCCACACCAGTGAGCAATATTCGAGCAGTGGGCGAACAAATGTACTGTAACCTACTTCCTTTGTTTTCGGATTGCATTTCCTTAGGATTCTTCCAACGAATCTGTCTGGCATCTGCTTTACCGACGATCAACTTTATATGATCATTCCGTTTTAAATCACTCCTAATGCGTGCTTCCAGATAATTTATGGAATTAACTGCTTCCAGTTGCTGACCTGCTATATTGTAGCTAAATGATACAGGATGTATCTTTTTATGTATTCGCAGCACATTACACTTGTCTACATTGAGATTGAATTGCCATTCCCTGCACCATGCGTCAATTCGTTGCAGATCCTCCCGCATTTCAGTACAATTTTCCATTGTTACAACTTCTCAATATATTACAGCATCATCTGCAAAAAGCCTCAGTGAACTTCCGATGTTATCCACAAGGTCGTTTATGTATGTTGTGAATAGCAATGGTCCTATGACACTCCCCTGCGGCACACCTGAAATCGCTCTTACTTCGGAAGACTTCTCTCCATTGAGAATGACATGCTGCATTCTGTTATCTAGGAACTCTTCAGTCAAACCACACAATTAGTCTGATAGTCCATACGCTCTTTGTTCATTAAATGAATGTGGGGAGCTGTACCGAACGCCTTGCGGAAGTCGAGAAACACGGCATCTACCTGGGAACCCGTGTCTACGGCCCTCTGAGTCTCGTGGACGAATAGCGTGAGCTGGGTTTCACACGATCGTCTTTTTCGAAACCCATGCTGATTCCTACATAGCAGATTTCTAGTCTCCAGAAAAGTCATTATATTCGAACATAATACGTGTTCCAAAATTCTACAACTGATCGACGTTAGAGATATAGGTCTCTAGTTCTGCACATCTGTTCAACGTCCCTTCTTGAAAACGGGGATGACCTGTGCTCTTTTCCAATCCTTTGGAACGCTACAGTGTTCTAGCGACCTACGGTACACCGCTGCAAGAAAGGGGGGGGCGGCAAGTTCCTTCGCGTACTCTGTGTACTGGTATCCCCCCATCAGGGCCAGCGGCCTTTCCTCTTTTGAGTGATTTTAATTGTTTTTCTATCCCCCTGTCACCAATTTCGATATCTACCTGGTGTACTTTCCTGTCTCTTGCTGCCATTTCCTTAAGGTGTATCAACATTTGCCATACGTTTGAACTGCTGACTATTAATAGACCCCTCCCTTTCATAAAACTAAGGGGTAGGGGTCTATTAATCCTCTCGGCACTAGACAAAACGGATGAAGTGAGTCCCACTGACTCAATTTCACTCAGCACCTCAAACTTGTTGTTTAGGGGAAATAGCACAACACCCTCTGTGGCCCCTGTCTACCATTGAAATGCCACTTGCATGTCTAGTGGATAAGTAATGACAGATCCTGTTCTCTCTGCAGGGGAGAGAGCACCCACAGGAGAGGACAGTACTCGAGTTACCTCTGGTGCAGGTATCACAGGTACACGTTGTAATGGTACTTTGACTTCCGCGCCTCCGCCAATACAAAGTTATAATTTACGATCGCGCACGCAGAAGAGCGCTGCGCCAGCGACCGATTTTATAAATAATTTTGTTCTTTTTTTTTACTTTTGCGTAGGAGGACTCTCTCTCTCTTGTCTTGATACGAAAGACGTGTATTTTTCGGCGACGTTGAATGTGCTTTTGGTGAAAATTAAAATTTACATTACAAAGCGATGTTGTTTCAATAGCTAATGAGAAGAAGAGATAAATAAAATAAAAAGGTAACACTACAATTGGCGTCCTGGTGACAGGACGTGCAATCTTCGGATTTGATACAAGTGCAGTTAGGATTTGATACAAGTGCAGTTTGGATTTGATACAAGTGCAGTTATTATAAATTTTGGACATTTTATCTAATTTTAATCACTTAATAGCATCAGAAGATGAATTTGGACTAAGTCTCATTCATTTCAATTGTAATGTTACGTGCATGAAATTTACAACAATATTGTTTTCCCTGTTATTAATTTGTGTTAATTTTCATTTTCATGTTGAGGAAATTAATTTGGTAAAAAAAAAAGGGAAAAGGATAACGTTCCATAAAATAATTTGCACGGACGCAAAAGAAAAATTTGGGATTGAAAACTATATATTTGACACTACATTTGCAACATAAGACTGAAAAAAAATGGTGAGTACAGCAATTTACATTTTTTCCAGTTTCAAGCAGCCATCTGTACTTCCTTTATTCCGATCCATTTATTTCGAAATTATTTTTTTCAATTTGTAGTTAAAATTGATTTACTACTATTATTGCAAATGATAAGTGAAGAGCATATTCACAGTCATTTGTTTGTGAGAGGGAAATTTCAGTGCCAATTTAATAATTCAATTTCTAATTAGAAATCATTTAGAAATATCCATTTCCACAAGAGAAATTTCAGATTTCAACATATCATATAAAAAAAATATTTTTTTTTTTACCATTGGAAAATTTTATTTGCAATTAATTATGAAAATCGCAAGATGGACGCTAGACGCGTAGAAATTGTTTCCGCGGACGAGCTTAGTGAAAGTGACACATTGCAAAACATGTCCGACAGTCAAATGAATATTGAACTTAATAGGGAGGATGTTCAAGACATAATTTTACCGGATCGAGTAAGACAACAACCCCTATATTTAAACAGATATACAGGCGAATGGAGAGCGAGTGCTACGCGACAAAACGTGACATTGACAACGTCAACTTCAGAACCAGACATCAATCAGACACGAAAAAATGACCAAACTAAGACACAGGATTCTGACATGCTCAACCAGATTCTGAAGTTACTTGGTGACCAAAACAGAAAACTTGACAAAAGATTTGACGCTTTAGACGAGAAAAATGAAAATTTAAAACGTGACATTGGGAAATTTGACACTAAATTCGATGAACTGACACGGGACATAAAACAAAATTTTGAAAAACAATCGAGACAAATTGCCGACTTGACAGAAACCACCAGTAGTCTTGGACGGAAATTTACTGACTTATCAGACAAGGTTACGAGACAAGAAAAGGTATTTGTGGAATTCAGTGACGAGACAAAAACTGACTTACAACGATGTAATGAGAAATTGTTAACAGTAGTTTTTGAACAACAGAAAACCAGTACCCAAGTTGACGAATTACGACAGTCACACAATTCCGTAAAAAACAAACCAAGAACACTTAGACCTGACGATTACAGACCTTTCAGACAGATTAAATGATGTAACATTGGAGCAGAAATCCTTACAGGAAAAGTTAGAAAAGCTTAAAGACAGAGCAGATGTAGCATCTTTAAAGAATGACACAACTCTAGCAGAAAAACTTGTACATGAATGCAAATTATGTGATGATTATTTAAGTGAGAAGTTTGAGACAATGACACAGATCATTTTACATAAAACAAAGGAACAAGTAAAGGGAGAAACAGATAATATTCAGAAAGAGGTACGTAAACTTAAAGAGAATGTAATACCAAGTTCGTCAGTGATACCAAAACCCATAACAGACAACCAAAACATAAATGAGAATCATAATAATGCTAGACCCAGCACACAGCCGAAAATAGAATTACCAATGAGTGATACAAATCCCAATGAACCATTTTCAATGCTACCACAAGATCAAAATAACTATCAGACATCACCACATACTATGCACAGTTTGACACAAAATGCAGGACCCATAATACCATCGGGAGTAGCTGATGAAACATTAGTACGACATGGATACTTTCAGACATTTTCATGTGATGAGAAAGACAAAGTGCATCCGATTGTTTTTATCCGCTCTTTTGATGGTATTTTTCCGAGACATTGGTTAGAAGCCGACAAAATTCGATATGTTACAAATTTGTTACATGGAAGAGCAGCTAAGTGGGGAGCAGCAATTAAAAGACGATGTTTAACATTTGAACAGTTTGAACAAGCATTTCTTGAGGAATTCTGGTCAATCACAGAACAGCAAAGTTTAAAACGAGATGTATACAATCCAGAAATTTACAACACGAAGAAAGAGACTTTACGACAATACTTTGAACGCTACCTAGATAAAACATTATATTGGACAAAACCAGCAGATTTACCAGACGTAATTAGAACACTTAAAAGCCACTTACCATTTCCTTACCGTGATAAATTAATAGGAGTGTCCGAGGACAACATAAAGAATTTTTTTGGTTATGTTGATGAGATAGATGTTGTTTACAGAGATGAGATCAGGAATTTCAATCAATTGTATCCGGTCCATCCAAGCAATTCGCGTACGCACAACAGAAATGACAGAGGCTATTGGAATCCGCCTCCGACACCACAACAAAACACTCAAAGAAACAATTCACACTACACTGGGACAAATCCATTCAATATTGGGAGAAACAACTCGCAGCATTGGCAAGGAAGCAGTAATTATTACTATAATGGTTATCCGAACAGTAATTACAATCAGAACAATAACAGTTATATTCAAAATAACAACAACAGTAGAAGGAACCGAAATTATAGAGATCAAAGAAGAGAGGATAACAGGTACCATCCAGGATATTTTCAGAGAAACAACATCCAACAAGATCCAAACATGTATTACAGGAATAACAGTAATGACAATACCAGTTACAGTCATGGGCGAAATAATGTATGGGGAAATCACAATGGACAACCGCCACGACACATGCAATACAGCAACCCTCAATTTGTACCTAACGGAACTCCCAATGTGACGCGGGGTAATGTCAACAACCAAACAGCTGATACTTGGGTGACGCACGACAGAAATGTAAATATTATTGAGTTGGGCAATGAACCCAACCCGCAGCAAGAACCGAATTTGCCGGAAAACGAACGACGACCAAGCTAAGCGCTCGAGTTACGGTCAGTAGGGAGCAGAGCGCAACGGAACCGACGATTTGTTTTCTCCGATATGATGACAGTAATAAAATAGAAAAAGAATTATATCAGGATGTAGATCTTAATAGTACCAGTAAAACAAAGAAGATTATTCAGGCTGTAACACGAGTTATGATTGGTAGTTATGAAGTGGAAGTAATGTTAGATACAGGAGCAGCAGCAAGTGTCATTTCAATGTCCTTATGTAATGAACTCAAACAAATAATGAACATACAAACATTGCCAGTACAGAATTGTCACATTATAAGTGCCACCGGTAACAAATCAAAGAATGTGAAATTTCAAGTGCTAATTAACTTCACATTTTCAAATATACCACTCAATTACAGTTTTCTGGTAGTAGACAAATTAATTATGCATTGCATATTAGGAATTGACTTTTTGAATGAATATCAAGCAATCATAGATTTAGGAAAAGGGAAATGTCATTTAACCGTAAACCAACAACAACTGACAATAGAGTTAACACAGGGTAAAAACTTAAACAGTAAACAAGGTAAATTTGAACAGTTACATTTTGTATATCCACCAGCAATAAACATATGTGATTTAACTTTTAATGAAGCTGTATCTCAGGGAATTAAACCTAATGATTTATATGAGAAATGCACAGAATCTGAATATCTGACGAAGGAACAACAACTTGAATTACTTGAAGTTTTGCAGCAATTTGCTGAGGTATTTGTGGAGAAACCTGGAATTATTAGAGGCTATACTTATGAGATGGATGTTAAACCACACAAAACATACTGTAGAACATATAATAATATTCCTTGGTCAAAGAAACCCGCAGTTTTGAAAGAGATTGAAAAAATGCAAGTTTGGGGTATCATTGAAAGGTCACATTCACCATATTGCAGTCCGATACTAGCAGTTAATAAAGAGGATGGTAGTGTAAGGTTAGTGCTGGACGCACGAGAAATTAACAAAGTTATAATCCCAATCAACACACGACCTATTAATTTGGAAGAACAACTTTTAAAATTTCATAATGTACAGTATTTAACCAATATCGACCTCCGCTCATCATTTTGGCAGGTGAACCTCCATAAAAACAGTCGTAAATACACTGCATTTCTATGTGAGGGACGTAGTTATCAATTTTGTGTTCTACCCTTTGGTCTACGAGTGAGTGCTGGAGTATTTATTGAAGCCTTAGATGCTGTTCTTGGACCACAATTGTTATCGCAAATCACAGTTTATGTTGATGACATTGTCATTGCCACTACTTGGGAAGAACATGTAAATCTTTTGAAGCAACTTCTGACTAAATTTTCTGACGCAGGTGTCACTATCAAATTATCAAAGACGAAATTCGGGAGGAGAGAAATCAGATTCCTTGGTCACATCATATCAACTGAAGGCATTTATCCAGACTCAAGAAAAATTGATGCAATAAAGAATTTTCCATCCCCACAGAATCGTAAACAACTCAAAGCCTTTCTTGGTCTATCTTCATTCTTCAGGAAATTTGTACCCTACCACCTTCGTAACAGTCCACATCTTCTATCTTTACTCAAAAGAAATAATATTTGGAAATGGACATAGTTCTGTCAGACAGATTTTGAAGCGATTAAGAATGCTTTAGTTAATGCACCGTTTTATGTCATCCTGACATGACGTCAGACTTTTGCCTAGTAACAGATGCAAGTTCCTATGAGCTCGGAGCATTTTTATTCCAAATTCATGTAGAAGATGAACAAACAGTTATCAAACCTATAAGTTTTGCTAGCCGCACGCTCACTGAATGCGAAAAATCATATTCAGTGACTGAGCGCGAAACACTTGCCATAGTATGGGCGTTTCGCAAGTTTCGCTACTTTCTATGGGGAAAACGTACTAAGCTTTATACTGATCATCAAGCTCTTTCTTTCCTGCTATCATGCAAGTTATTACATCCACGGCTTGCACGCTGGTGTGCATCACTACAAGAATATGATTTTGATATTATATATATAAAAGGAGAATCCAACATTATAGCCGATGCTCTATCTCGTTTGCCACAAAGCCTACAAGAATTTTCAGATGTGGCAGAACAAACATCAGATTTCAAAATTTTACTCATGTATGATGGTACATTTGCACCTTACTACAAAAACATGTGCAGGAAGTTAGCCATATTGCAGGACAATGATCCCAGGTGGATCCAGATAAAGAATAAATTACGTGCAGGAACAGACCCACATCTTGAAAAATATTACACGTTACACAAAGAAGTATTATTTCACCGACGAAACCCTGAATCACAGCATTGGTGTGTTTGCTTACCTGAAGCTCATGTTGATGATTTTATTTTATTTACACACAGAACTTGGGGACACTATGGTGTAACCAAATGTACAGATAAGATTATACAATATTGCTACTTTCCAAATTTAAGGCGAAGAGTATTGAGTAATATTAGGAAATGCATCATATGTCAGAAAGCCAAATATTCTAATCGCACAAGCATGAATGAATTGCACCCAATCATACCTAAGAGGCCATTACAGCTAATTTCTTTAGATATTGCAGGACCCTATCCACAAGCACGTGGAGGAATGAAATACATCCTTGCTGTGTTAGATGTTTTCACAAAGTATTTAAAATTATATGCTTTACGTTCAGTTTCTACCACTGCTATTACCAGACGTCTATTAACAGATTATTTTGTAAGAATAGGAAAACCTGAAGTTATGATCACAGATAATGCAGCATATTTTACCAGTTTAAAATGGAAGACATTTATTGAAGAACAGTATGTTAAACATATTTTAATTTCAAGATTTCACGCAGCAGGAAACCCAGTAGAAAGAACATTTCGAGAATTTGGACAGTTTATGAGAACACACACACCACAGAAGCACACAAAATGGGTAGAATACCTAGCACCATTTGAACAAATAGTGAACAATTTAACTCACATTTCTACTGGATACACACCAACTGAATTAATTATGGATAATACAGAAAGAAATGAATGGACAGACCCTCTACCTAAATTTACAGCAACAACAAATCATGTTAGTTTAGAAGAAAAGGTAAGACAAGCTTACACAACATTATGTGACAAAGCTAAGGAAAGAAAGCAGAAATATGACAGAGGTGTCAGGAAAGCACAAACATTTCAAGTTGATGAGTTAGTTTTACTAAGAACACATCCTAAACCCACAAAACTGAAACATTTAAACAGGAAATGGCAGATCTTATACTCTGGACCATACCGAATTGCAAATATTCCACACCCTGGCTGTTATTCATTAGAATATCCATTAACACATAAACCCAGAGGTCTACATCCACACAGACATTTGAAAAAATACATACAGTAAACTGTTAGCTACTGAGGAGAAGATAATTAATATGATATACAGTTATGATGAGCCTACATTTAAGTTATACAGATACTTACAATCTAATGAATGCAGGTAAGTCTAGAAAGCAATGTGAACCATCCAATAGCTGATAAGATATTTGGTTACAAGAGGAGTTGCTATTGAGGCATATACACATTAGAGGAGGCAGAGAACTGAACAGAATTATTTTCTTTAGGAGGCATGTGATAATAGTAATGTTGATATGAGTGATGTGAGTGACTGAATGAGATGAGTGAATGTAATTTTAGTTTAATAAGAGGATAAATAGTAATATGGAGAGAGGTAAATGGAATATAAGATGAGAAAAGGGTATTATTATTGTTGTTGTTGAAGTAAAAAGTAAGTGGTGATGAATAAGAGGGAAAATATATATATATATATATATAATGTTGAGGAATAAGTATATGTTATTTTGTGAAGAATGAATAATGGGTAGGTGAGAATGTTATGAGTAATTGAGAATATGTTGAGAGGAGAGAAACTAGATTTGAACGCTATATCACATGTACTCACGGAATACAGAATGAAAGTAGTGGAAAGAATATTATTTATTGAAAGATTGGTATGCCTGAGATGATAACTTATGTGGTGTCTTATATATTCTTATAACTAAAGGTGAAAGTATAGATTTATATGGAAATAATTATTTACAGAAGCCACTGTTGGAAATATACCAGAAGATTTAAATCTATAACACTTTAACACTAATCTAATGGGAACTTGTAATGAAATTTTTGGAGTTCTGTAGGCTTGACACTTCAGATTGGAAGAATTATTTAAGAGAACATATTTAGCAGTCATCTAATGACATAATTAAGGCTCATCTACTGAACTGAACTGATGCACCGTTAAATAGAAAGGAGAAAACAAAACGTCAGTCCTCTGTTGCGGCTCATACTCTCATCCCTCCCTTAGAAAAATTTATACATGTTGATGAAATATTGGACATCATATAACTCATGATTATCTGACAGTATGGAGAGACATACACAAATATTTATTTACGAATAGAATTTTACAGGTACCACAAGGTAAATACAGAATGGATATACAGCACGGAATGCAGCAGCAATTATCTAAGAAGATTTATTTATTTATTAAGTAAAACATTTATATTGCTTAATACTCATGAAAGGAAGGAGATGAAATATATATATATATATATATATATATATATATAGAGAGAGATAGATAGAGACACACACACAAGTTGAATATTCTAGCGAGTTGCCACAATTATCTTCAAATGTTGCAAGTGTAACGAAAAAAAATAATAATAAATAAATAAACAAATAAAAAAAAAGAATGAGCTAACAAATAAAATGTATATTTCAATCTAAATGTAATGTAATTCACATGTCAGCACAATGATCTTGAATGTAACGTAAAAAGAAGAAAAAAAAATTGACTGTATTTTTCATTTAATTCTGTATATGTACTATATGACAACAATGTATCTCAAGTAATGATTAATTGTAAATATTTGTATATTCATGTACTTATTGTATCGAGAAATGTATTTTAAGGAGATGTTAATGAACTGCAAAGGACTTGTGCATGTAGTACATGATTCATATAAATGGAACTGAAAATGCAAAGAAGAAACCAACGCGATGGAACACTGGTCAAGAAATATTTTACGTAGTGTCAATATGCTTTGAAGTGTATGGTGTTGTGGAAGCCGGCATGTCTTCAGGTTGGTGTAAAAGACAAGCTCATCACCTGTCGTAGGCAGTGAGGTGTTTCCTGTGCCCTCATTGACCATTTATACCCCGGTAGACGCCACCAAAATTCGACTGCTGGAGATCACAATTTCGTGTTGACACATTGAACAAACTTTGGATTTTCTTCAAGTCACACGTAAGAGATCCAGGCAGTACACACACACTCAGAATCCGATACTACGTTTAAAGACATTGGAGCAATATAATAGAAACATTTATTGTTCGAATTAATTCCATTGTAAACATGAATCATGTGGACTGAATTCAAACGCTGTGCTAACTGCTAAGCAACGATACTACGCTGCAATTCAAAGACATTAATGTTACGACTCCTAAAGAAGATACACACCAAAAAGACTGTATACAAAGAGTGATATGCAAAGCGCATTGTGCTCAGAAATATTTTTTGTAATATGTAAATTTCTTATTTTCTCATATATGTATGTATCTATGTAAATTTTCTATACTGCCACGCTCGCTTGGGAGCGTGTCAGTAGAGGAGGCATTGTAATGGTACTTTGACTTCCGCGCCTCCGCCAATACAAAGTTATAATTTACGATCGCGCACGCAGAAGAGCGCTGCGCCAGCGACCGATTTTATAAATAATTTTGTTCTTTTTTTTACTTTTGCGTAGTTTTTTTTGTTTTTAAGAACTAAAGGAGGACTCTCTCTCTCGTCTTGATACGAAAGACGTGTATTTTTCGGCGACGTTGAATGTGCTTTTGGTGAAAATTAAAATTTACATTACAAAGCGATGTTGTTTCAATAGCTAATGAGAAGAAGAGAGAAATAAAATAAAAAGGTAACACTACAACGTCTCTAGGGGGAGCTCTTCCGACTGCTGCCAATTGTCCGACAGTAGTCAGGACGATTTCCAGTCACTTAAGAACGAAAACTATCTCGTCCCCTGTTCGAGAGCAGTGTTCGCAATAGGGCTGCATTTTGGCTGGTGCACTGTATTACACAGCAGTAAACAAATAACTTTAAATTAAGCCCGCTTATTACTTTTTATTCTATTGAGCTAAAAAGTTGGTAATTCCCTAGAAAAACTTAAGGCAACACAAAAGCCTGTGGTAAAAATTACTAGTTTCCTAAAACGATTTGAGATCAATTACAGTAGTTAGCAAACTCTAAAAGAGTGTTAATTTACGATAAAAATAGATGGCTACTCCTCTTTAAGGGAAAGCTAGATTTAATAACTGTTTGTTAGAGTATCTGTTGCAATACCTAAATCATAAATGCCGATTTACTACATGTTGCTCATAAATTATGCAAAGGAGCATGGTAGCTTCCGAAAATTATAAAAAACGCCACTTTAGTTTCGTTGATATAATTGAAATTAAGGGGTGATGTATTCTTAGGCAGAACTGTAAACCTGCTACAAAATAAGTTATGTATCCAAAGCAATCGTACCAATAACTTAGGAAAATATAGGTTTGTAAGTGCAAAAATTTCTCAAAAATGGGCTATTTCTCACATAATTGTATATAAATGTTCAAGGTCTCGAGTTCTAGTCTCGGTCCGGCACACAGTTTTAATCTGTCAGGAAGTTTCATATCGGCGCACACACTGCTGCAGAGTGAAAATCTCATTCTGGAGTAAAATATGTGACTAATGGAAAACTCTCAAGTCAGCTAGTGTGTGTGTGTGTGTGTGTGTGTGTGTGTGTGTGTTACACGGATTTTTCACTTAACTGTTTCTGTGCACACTTCTACACTGGTGTGCCGAAGAAAAACAGTGCAGTTTGAGTTTGAGTTTACCTCGGTTAAGATCGCTAAATCCTCAAAACATTGTAGGTTCCATTTTTCAGATTTTCTTTTTGAGAATAGCATTTGCCTGTTTCTACTTCAAAATCTGTAAATATTAAGAACATCAAAGGCCCACCTGTTAAAAGTATTGGTTGTAACACTTAAGGTTTTCTACTGCAGCTGATGTTTGTGTTACTGGATGACGTGGTTATTATAGTGTGGAAAAAACAGTTTAGTTTAACAACAGGTGGCTACAGTATTTATTGTTTTGTTTCCTATATTATTATTATTATTATTATTATTATTATTATTATATATATATATGTTTGAGAATTTCGTTGCAAACATTCTGTTCATCGCTACTGTGGAACTAGTATAGCAGTACAATTTTTTGCACGGGGTGACCTCCGTTTACAGAATATTCAAAGTTTAACTAGGATGCCACTAAATTCATTAGAACCACCTGCACCTTCCATTTTTTGGCTATTGAAAAACCTTCCACAGTTGTAATTTGCAGAAACAGTGTGGGTGAAACACTCGTCTTTCCCTTTGTGAGCAACACTGACGAAACCATCCAATCATTTTGTTACAAAATATTACAACTTTTTGAGATTGATATTTTAATTTCATGTACTACATTGTCACTTCCTATATGCTCGGGCCAAAGTGTCTCTGAACAACTCTTCTGAAACAATCACTATTGTCACAAGACAGTGTGTGAAAAACACATGCATTTGTGTTACTGTAAAAGCAAAGATGATACATCCAGATAATAGCTGTTTAAATGATTCCACACAGTTTAAATTGAAATCTTGTTACAAATGACAGTATTGTTACACGATACCACTGAACAACATCGTTAACCGCAGTTGGCAGTGTGTAGGAAGTAAGCCAATACTGACCAACCGACTGCTCCAGCTGCTACTATGCACCTTAAGCAGAGCTTGCAAACTGAAATTGTGAACATTGGAATATAACTGTTCACAGCTAAAGCACGCCAATACTTTCACTGTACCGAAGTATACTGTTTTTATAATCGTGACACGCCCAATTTTTCTCATAATACCATTGGGCACATAGCTTTCAAATCCACCAGACCACTTTTTTTTTATCATAACAGCATAATGTAAGTTCTGTATTCTCTCTGTACTTATGCTTTTCATGCACAAGTTAAGATTTTCATGTCCTGTTATGTAAAATGTTTACATATTCACTACATTATGCATTATCAATGGACAGTTTCAGATACAGTCTGACACGGCCCGAATGTGAAGGTCGAAAATGGCTGTGGAATTTATTAAAGTAGACATCAGCAACTAGAACACCTTTCACTTTATTAAATCTCTCATACAGCTGCACATATAAGCCCTCACTGAATGTATTCTGGCAAGAAGCAGAATGTGAGAGTGAGTGGCTCATTTTGTCACCATTTACCAAAAAATTTGTAGAGGTATAGCATCACAGTATATGGAATTAACATACAGGGTGGTCAGAAAACAGTCTGAAAAGCTTGTAAAGGAGCTGCAGGGCAGTGTGTGCTGCTAAATAACACAGGTCCACAAATTTTCAATTTTTATTTTTTACAGAAACTAACTTAGTGGTGCTTTCTAGATTTAGACGCTTAAAAACCCTACCGAACGGGCCACGAGGGCCCAACGGTACCGACTGGCCACCGTGTCATCCTCAGCCCATAGGCGTCTACTGGATGCAGATACGGAGGGGCACGTGGTCAGCACACTGCTTTCCCGGCCGTATGTCAGTTTCCGAGACCGGAGCGACTACTTCTCAATCTGGCAGGTCCTCAGTTTGCCTGACAAGGGCCGAGTGCAGCCCACTCGGCAGACAGGACGGTCACCCATCCGAGTGCTAGCCCAGCCCGACAGTGTTTAACTTCGGTGATCTGACGGGAACCGGTGTTACCACTGCGCCAAGGCCACCCGACATTAACATCGAGGTCAAAACTGTCTCCTAGTTCACGGTTACAAGTGTTTGCATTTCACAGTCACACTTACGGGACAATACGAGAAATACGAGGCATTTAGACAGTGGTTCCTCTGTCGTACGTAAGTGTAGTGGACACTCGAGACAATTTAGCGATACTGCTTTAAACCGTGACTCGTGCACACCATCCAGTCACACGAGTTGTCAAACGTGGAAACCACACGTAATTTTTATCATCGTTTGTCACTACCGTGTTTTCGTGCTGCGTTACTTCTACTGTTACAGGGACGAGCGTTGCGGCGCCTGACAGTGAATGCGTGAGAATTGTATTACTTGTGCATGTGTGCTTACACAAAGATGCTCTGCATCTGCTGTAACAAACCTGATAACTTGTTACATTTCTGTAGACGATATTTGTGGTTCGAGAAGGTGACTATTTAGTGAATCAGTGAAAATCTTACACCTTTTATTTCAGGTGTCGAGTTGGAAACCAATATAAATCGTGGGCTCCACACGTGTCTTGCACCTCTCTTATGTCTATGCTTAATGGATAAGTGGTAAAAATGTCTCCGTGAAGTTTGGTGTGCCTACTATTTCACATGAGCCCAAAAACTGTATCAGATTGTTATTTTTGTAGAGAACCTCCTTTAAAGGATAGAGCCAATACCAAGAGGAAGAGGAATTTCAATACCCAGACATCCCATCTATGGCTCACAGTAAAACATTGCCAGTTCCTGTTCCTCACACGCACCACCATCGAGCAGTGATAGCGATCGTGTGGAACCGACGCATACAGCCAAAAAAAATGCCCTCGTTTGCTAGTGACACTGGCCCTACACGTGCACCAACATCATCTGAAGAACCACATACTGAACTCTGTAATCTGATTTGGGATTTAGATCTTCCAAAATGTAAAGCTCAGCTCTCTGCCTCGCAACTGTAGCAGTGGAATGAACTCACTGACACAGTACGTTCGTGTTTTGGAAGCACCACGAGAAACATCGAGTGTCATTTCAGTACCGAGGCGACATTACGTTCCGCAGTGACATTAATGGTTTGTTAGAAGACCTGAAAATTTCATACAAACCAGAGGAACAGGTACTCTGTGTATGTGGCTCAAAAACAAGCCTGAAGGCAGTATTGTTACACAGCAGTAACGAAAGATCATCCACCCCTGTCACGTATGTTGCCTTAGCAAAAGGAAGTTATACCATGTTGAAATCAACTGTAAATTTTGTTAATTAAAATAAGCAGGAATGGGTGGTACGTGGAGATTTCCAAATCAATGTGGTACTTTTTGGTTTGCAAGGGGTTACACTAAATACTGCTGCCACCTGCACAAGTGGGACAATCAAAAACCACCTACAGAGGGAAGTTTGTTCCTTTGATGTTTGTGGAGCTACAGTAGATTTGGAACTTTTGTCGAGACAGTTATTTGCGTAGTAGACGAATTACGAAAATTTATTTAATAATGACTTTATGACAGCTGTATCCACTGTTGAGTCAGCAATATTACGTAACAATACTGACTCAAATGTCAGTACGACTGTTACAAAGCATTATTAAATGAACTTTCCAATTCGACTACTATACAAATAACTGCTGCAACCAAAGTTCCAAATCTACTGTAGCTCCACCAACATCAGAGGAGGTGGAGATCTCTTCTGAACAGCATGTTGCAAGGTATCCCTGTCAGTTTTCATGTCTGAGGAGTCTGGTGGCCAGCAGATGTGTTTAAACACAGAAGAGCAATCCTGGGGCCACTCTGTAACAATTCTGGACACGTGGGGTGTCCCATCGTCCTTCTGGAATTGCCGAAGTCTGTCGGAACGCACAATGGACACGAATGGATGCACGTCATCACACAGGATGCTTAAGTACGTGTCACTTGTCAGAGTCATATCTAGACGTATCTAGACACATCACTCCAACTGCGCACACCCCACACCACTACAGAGCCTTCACCAGCTTGCTGACATCCAGGGTCCAAGGACTCACGAGGTTGTCTCCAAGTCCTTCCCCTCGATACAATTTGAAACGAGACTCTTCTAACAAGGCACCACATTTCCAGTCATCAACAGTCTAATGCCGATGTTGATGGCCCAAGCAATGTGTCGTGCAGTCATCGAGGCTACACAAGTTGGCCTTCACTTCCGAAAGCCCATATCGATGTTTTGTCGAATGGTTCGCACGCTGACAGTTATTGATGGCCCAGCATTGAAGTCTGCAGCAATTTGCTGAGGGGTTGCATTTCTGTCACATTGTACAATTCTCTTCAGTTGTTGTCAGTCCTGTTCTCGCAGGATCTTTCCTCGGCCACAGTGATGTTAACAATTTCATGTTTTACTGGATTCCCGATATTCACGGTACACTCGTTACATTGTCAGATGGGAAAATTCCCACTTCATTGCTACCTCAGTGATGCTGTGTCCCATCACTGATGCACCGCTATAACATTCAAGCTCACTTAGATCTTGATAACCTGCCACTGTAGGAGCAGTAATTAATCTAACATTCAACTGCACTAGACACTTCTTATATAGGTGTTGCCGACTGCAGCACTGTATTCTGCTGTTTGCGTACCTCTGTACGTGAATACGTGTGCCTATACCAGTTTCTTTGGCGCTTCAGTGTATGAAGTCATCATGACATACATATGACTCTCACCCAGACGAGTACCAAAACTTTTATTGAATCCAACAAAATTGCTCACCACCACTGCAAGTTAATTTGGAACTCAGGATAGCATGTGTGCACATGGATGAAGCAGCATTTCAGAACCTGTGTACAGAGTCCAACCTATGACCTAATCAGATGCATGTGTAGCATTGTATTCGTAATGTGGCAACACTGTTCTCGGGAACCAGGACAGACAAAAATTACAGGGACGTATTGGACAAACTCATTCACACTTTTAAGGTCATTGGCTGCAAAATAATGACACTGAAAACTCCCACCTTTAAGTGCTCAGACACCTGTGTATTCCGCGAAGAGCACAGCAAACAGTTCCACCAGGACATCTCTCTCGTGGAACAGTGGTACACAGGACAACGGACTATGTCGGTCGATTTCTGCCGAATGCTACAGAAAGATGCTCCACACACCACCCAGAAGAAGAAGAATGCAAAGACATGGTGCAAATAAACTGGGTACGGTCAATTAATGTATACATCCCATTTATTAAGGTGACAATATACATGGAACGTAAATCCCAACTTATGTGTGACCCTGCACTAGGAGACAATACTAATCATGATATACACGTTCACAGCATCGAACTCTATAGAGAGAGTATATTTTGGTTTCTGCAAACATCCACTGTGGACCAGCGCTAACTGTTAAAGAACAAATTTGATACGGTGTGCAGTTTCTGAGCTAATCGGCACTGAAGTTAGCCAATTGGGCTGATGTGTGAGCAAATTCAAGCAGCCCAGAGAGGCTGCAAAATGTGTTCCTAGCTCAGTTTCCTAAAATCGAACAAGGGAGCAATACAATCATTGGTCGAGGGACAGCAGTAAGATTTGAACCTGAGCAGTTTTGTGCACCGTCATCTGTACTGTGAGAACTGACACCAACTGAATCTCGCAGGCTGCTCAAATTTGTGCATCCGACAGGCAGAGTAGCTAACTTCAATGCTAATTACCTCTGAATCAGCCTCGGCACAATGTATTGAACTGTTAAGAAAACAATTATTTCTGAGCACAGTCTAACCCTAGAACCCTTACAAATTTCCCAGATTGTTTCCGAGCTGCAGTCTCGTATCAACCTTTTTGTTACAACGTATGGTGGTGGGTAAGCTATTGCATGTGCAATAACGTGTCTGCCTGCACGTTTGGGTAAGCATAGCTCACGATGTCCACCTCCTCCCTCCCAACCCACGACATGGCACCAGAGTACATTTGTCCATCCTGCTATTGAAATAGCTGTACATTATGAACAAATCTAATATTTTAATACGGTTTATGGTCAGATTTCAAAAAGGAGCTGCATTTTCTACAGTCAACTTCCTCAGGATTCTAGCTATCCCCACAGAAAATTTTATCGAAATCTGTTCAGTGGTGAAGCCAACTGATTGTGAATGTTCCTTCACTTGTGTTCACGTCCACTTATCCTGTGGAAATGAGGCTTGACCCTTATAACACCTACACAGCCTCATCAGAGTGGTTTCATGCTGTGAAGAATTGTCTATGCGAGCTGCGTCGTATATGAAAATACGCGAGTCGTTCAATAAGTAATGCTCCCACATCCTTTTAAAAAGCCGTTAATATACATAGGCAAACGTCCTTGTTGGTGCTCCACATTTGATGTTTGTTCTGTGGACTGGTGAAGTTTTGAACCGCTTTGGCAGATGGCAGAGCTGTAGTACAGTGTCAAAATAGCATCTACGTACTACTCGCGTTAGAAGCAGTGTGCTTTTATTGAATTCTCATGTGCAGAAAAGGAAACGGTGGTGAACATCCATAAATGTTTGTGTGCAGTGTATGGCGGTGCTGCAGTTTACAGTACAGTTGGGCAGTGGGTTAAAGAAAGTTACAGCCTCGAGAAGTGCAGAAACAGAGCTCCACGATCAGCCACGCTAGGGATGTCCTGTCGCAGCCACTGCTCCGGAAATGCCTAATCGTGCGGATGCCATTATTCGCGATGACCGGTGCGTAACGACTCCACAACTGGCTCTACAGTTGTCAGTCAGCATTAGAAGTGCGTCTGCAATGGTAGAGACACTCAGATATTCAAAGAGGTGCTCAGGATGGGTTCCACAAATGCTCACAGCAGACAAGATTCTAAGAAAGGCCATTTTGGAGAACACACTTTGTAGATGACTAGAGTGTCAGTCACACAATGAAAACATGGCCATGCCTACAGGACAAGAGCATTTACCAGCAGGGAATACACGCCCTTCCACAACATTGGCATCAGGCCATAAAACGTGATGGAGGCGATGTAGACAAACAGGACACGGGCAAGACATGTTTATTTAACTGTCACCAAATTCTGACTAACAATAAATATGTTCTGAGAAAAAATGTGGCACATTACTTATCGAATGATCCTCATAGTATCTTAGCAAACCAATGCGACACTCTACACAACAAAAAATAAGTATTTTCCATCCTCTTCTTGGATCTGGACAGTAGACTGGGTAACAAGTGAGTGAGAATATTTCTGTTAACTGTTATGTTTCTTTTAAATTATTGCACACCACTACTCTTCAAGTAAAATTGAGAAGTATTTATGTAACAAAGTCAAGTACATGTTACTGCATCTCCACTACGAAAACTGAGGGTTTCCGTAATTTATAAATTACCTCGTTGCTGGTCTTCAGCTCCAAGTAGTCTGCAGAGACTCAATAATTCTCATGTCTATAGGAGATCTCAACTTCTACCAAAAACATAACTTATTAAGTGATTTATAGCAAGGTTTATTGTGCCTTTACTTACAAAATGTGATTCAATGATCTAGTTACAACTCGTGAACAAATCCCAATTTAAAAAACAAAACACCCACGAGTTCGAATACATCAATACACACATTCTTGTTATAATCTTCTGGTCGTTGGTATTCTTTGACTCCATGGCTCGCACTGAAGATTCTTTGCTGCCTTCGATTACTTTGCACATCAAGAGACCGAGTACAGTTTTAATGCTCTTGGGACAGCACAGAGCATACACACAACACCTCATACGAGTAACAGAACATATGAAACAAGATTTGCTCTTTAATTAACCTTCTTACATTATAATTAAACTTTTAAGTTCTTGTCGATTTTTCTGGATCACAAACTAAAAGATTCCTACTGAAAAAGCTCATTCTTTTATATTGAAAATTAAGAAATGATTTACTGCTGAAAACTTTGGCTAGAAAACATCCGGAAAGAAAGAAAGAAAGAAAGGGCAGAGTGTTTTTCCATATTTTGCAGTGGGTGGTTGGCTCACTATTATTACTGGTACTTTTTTCTATCACACTATGTAATTTTGTTCATACAATGAAGGCTTTCATGGTTAGTATTTGCATCTGTGGTGAATATGGACATTAAGAGACTAAATGTTAGGCACAAAAAACATGCCTTAGACCAAGAATTAATGCCCAAATTTTCTCTTTATCATCAAGTAACAGTCTTTCGCCCATCATATGTCATGTCATGTTTAAAGGATTAACACTAAATGGCCTTTCTGCTCTCTCCAAAATTAAAGCCACCTCTCAATTTAAGTGATCCTGATTACAGGAAACGATTGATATATTGTAAAATTCCTTCACCACATCAGAGGAAAACATTGATGTAACAGACTGAGATGGGACAATCTTACCACTCACGATGTCAATGTGTGCGTGTCCGAAACACCATATCCTTAACATACCCCCATAAGAAAAAAAATCGCAGGGGGTAAGATCAGGGCTTCTTGGAGGCCAGTGATGAAGTGCTCTGTCACGGGCTGCCTGGCGGCCGATCCATCGCCTCGGGTAGTTGACGTTCAGCTAGTTACGGACAGATAAGTGCCAATGTGGTGGCCCTCCATCCTGCTGAAATATGAATTGTTGTGCTTCTTGTTCGAGCTGAGGGAACAGCCAATTCTCTAACATCTCCAGATACTGTAGTCCAGTTACAGTAGCACCTTCGAAGAAAAAGGGACCAAAAACTTTATTGGCTGAAATGGCAGAGAAAACGTTCACCTTAGGCGAGTCACGTTCATACCGAGTTGTTTCCCGCGGAGTCTCAGTGCACGCTGAACAACTGTCGTCGATTCACTTCTGCCGTACTCAATAACACAAAAAGCTTTCTGTTGAGCGGTTGCCATCTTAGCATCAACTGACGCTGACGCCTAGTCAACAGCGCCTCAAGCGAACAAATGTACAACTAAATGAAACTTTATAGCTCCCTTAATTCGCCGACAGATAGTGCTTAGCTCTGCTTTTTGTCGTTGCAGAGTTTTAAATTCCTAAAGTTGTGGTATTCTTTTTGAATCACCCTGTATGTTTTTAAATTTCTACAATTATTTTCAAAGAGACAGTAATGAACTTAGAACTGCTGTCACAACTGACTATGCCAATGTGTGCTTGCATTGTCTATTTTCATGCACATACTTATATTTGTAGCAAACCTTTCACACTCATTGGGAAAGAAAGAAATTTTAGAAGTTCTCAAAAAATTCAATGATTCTGGATCAGAGGGAGAAATATCAGTGGGAAAAGTCTGAAGATCATTTATATTCAGGTTTGCTGCCATCTGCTACAGTTAAAATCTCTTCCTTTTCTTACAGGTGAATATCATCTCCTAGTAGCACCTAACACACTTTTCCAAGGTTGGAGAAGAAGAGAATTTACTGGGGGAAACAGGCAGGAAAGAAACGAACAGGTATTGCAACATAACACTCTGCTTAATAACTTCCTATACAAAAGCCAATTACATGTGAAATTGCTGAATAACTCATCTGACCTCCAGAAGGATTCCTGCAATCTATCAAAGAACTAGAATAAATATGAAAATAAGCCACCTTAATGCTTTGTCTTGTTTCTTACTCTTTAAAATACATCAAACACAAATCTGGCAGTAACACATTAAATAATGGCATAAATGGCTGATGTTTTGGATCTCAAATTCTTCCAAGTGGCTGGACTTTTTAGTGTTAAACACTTTAGAGGCCAAGCACAGCCTAGCTTTGGCCACAACGTTGTGTTGAACAGACTGCACTTAAGTATGGCACCGATTTCCGATTATTGTACACTTAAACTAATAAATGATATCAATATAATAGAAGGAAACATTCCACGTGGGAAAAATTATATATAAAAACAAAGATTAGGTGACTTACCGAACGAAAGCGCTGGCAGGTCGATAGACACACAAACAAACACAAACATACACACAAAATTCAAGCTTTCGCAACAAACTGTTGCCTCATCAGGAAAGAGGGAAGGAGAGGGGAAGACGAAAGGAAGTGGGTTTTAAGGGAGAGGGTAAGGAGTCATTCCAATTCCAGTCCCTAAGGTAAGTCTTTCCGCTCCCGGGATTTGAATGACTCCTTACCCTCTCCCTTAAAACCCACTTCCTTTTGTCTTCCCCTCTCCTTCCCTCTTTCCTGATGAGGCAACAGTTTGTTGTGAAAGCTTGAATTTTGTGTATATGTTTGTGTTTGTGTGTGTGTCTATCGACCTGCCAGCGCTTTCGTTCGGTAAGTCACCTCATCTTTGTTTTTATATATAAACTAATAATTGCAAATAATGAAACAAGTGAACTTTGATTGCTGTGATACTTTGTCACTATTGTAAACAAACCCATCAATTAGGTAAGAAATTTTTTTGAAAGATCTTGTGGGAGGGATGTAGCACATGAGGGAAAAATATCAACACACACGTAACAGTTATTGTACTGTCGGTTCATTTATTTTTACAAACAAGAAATTTTACAACTATTGCTGCCACACTCAACACTGTCAAGATTTCTTAAGGATTTAAGACATGGAAATAAGCCGAAAAAGCAGTAATGGAAATAATGCTTCACACGCACATTCACCTCCCGTAACCCACCATTCATTAATAATTTCAGATAAACACAATTATCACAGGGATCATACACAGGTGATTAAATAAATAAATTATACATAAATATTATTACAACAATATCACTAAGAAATCCTGACCAGCAGATATGAGCATTTTAACAAGAGTACTATTACAGGGATCACTAAAATATACACCACGCAGTGGCTAACAGTTATATACCGAGTGCTGTGGCAACCATCTTCTCTTAAAATCATGACCAGTTTCTTTTTCCTATTTATTACAAACGCTAAGCCTTTGCATTTCAAATTCGGCACAGTAAGGCAGTGTTTATCCTTTACCAAAGATTACTTCTACTAGTGGCCCACACACACTTACTTTGTGTAAAACAAGTCTCACATACTATCTCATTTTTCATCAAAACTGCAATTTCATTTTCTTCTTTACATAATTTTCCATCTAAAGAGGTGTGGAGGTGTGTGTGTGTGTGTGTGTGTGTGTGTGTGTGTGTGTGTGTGTGTGTGTGTAAGTGAGCAACCAATTTGAAACACATTTCATTCACATACATTTCATTTCAGGAGCTTGGAGAGGTAGTTTGTTTCCACAGACATGGAGAATACATGTATTAAGATACAGATCTCCAGACTGTGTTGAAATCACATCCACTCAACACTCTCCAATAATTCATAACAAATTTATATCAACACAATTCATGTTAAGTATGTGGTACACTACATTTTAATTTGTGATTATAAACAAATGATGCTGCCCCACTCTCAAACACCCTTCCATTTACAGTAAGCTTTGTTGGAGACAATACCACACTATCCTTTTACAAGACACAGCCGAGCAATGGAATTTCTAGTTGAGGCAGCCATCACAGAACTATGTGTGTGCACAAAAGCTGCCTCCAACGGTCATTTCAAATTTTGAGGCAGATCCTTCTCTTATAGAAAGAAGATCTCCAAAAGATGTCCGACGGTTACGCTGCCGAAACTGGTTCGACCGACATCGCTAATAAGGTAATGGTGAAATATAGGCTCAGCGTCTGAAGGTGGGACAAAATAGTGCTACGAGGTACTGAGAAGTCCGCGGTTGACAATTGTCACAACTATTTAACTACCGCATCGCCTATTAAGTACTTGGGCTGTTCCTTCAGAGGAACTGTCTGCTCCTGGCAGTTTGGAAACTTACTACTATTTGCTCCTGTAACATCCACCGCAACACAAAAACCGTGAATAATTGAAGACGGCATTGTGAAAATTTACAACTCTGTAGTGCCTCGACGCAATTACAAATAAACCGTCTACGGCACAACTGCTTTCTTATTTAATAATTCCTGCACTGTAGCTGCAAACAAAGCGTGGAACCCTGTGTCAATTACCGACATGTACTACAGTTCGAAGATAGCTAAGCCGAGCTGCTTCCTAGATGTGCACATCCAGAATGCCTACATTATTGTCTGCTACTTCCTTTCCATCTAAGGCAGGGAATTTACACCTCCGCTACACGACGCTACGGCAATCTCTCTACTACTGTCGGTACATTCCACGACTGACTGCATTTCTGTGCTTCCCCTCCCACTTGCAAATATCACGAATGCAATTTTGTTCATTCCCACAGACGTACAATCATTCACACAGCCACTCTAACATTTTCATTAAACACTCGGTAGAAACAAGACGACATTCACACTTATTAACTATCAACCGTCAGCACTCACACTACACACTTCCCTCTCATTCTCATTTTTGTTTCGCCTAAAAGATTTAGCAGGGCCGACGGGCAGGACATGATCTCCGACGCCACCCCACTCGACAGACGCGTGCTTCGCGAGCGTCTATGCGGCCTTCGCCGAACCCTTCACCATCTTCATGAGGCCGTCAGTCGACATCGACTTGGGCCTCTCGATGGGCAGGCCGAAGATGCGGTCCCAGACGAGTGACGCCATCACACCCAGGGCACGCGACACTCCGAACAGGACCGTGTAGTAGTTCATCTCCTTCAGTCCGTAATACTGAAAACATAATAAGTCCTCAAAGCATTCATTTCTTACAGTATAAGAAAAAACTAGTCTCAATGTGATGGGTTCCAATTTGTTGTTTCTTTGGTATGAGAACTGTGAGAATCTGAAGCTCAGTATGTCAGCCAGATTATTGTCATTGGTTTAACAGTTGCATACCACCTGGGAGGGGGGGGTGGTTCAGTGACTGATCCAACAATGTTTTGGGCTACAATTCCCTTGTGTTGATTATTTTATTTAATACCTACATGACATTTATTATAATGATTATTACTACAACTAATAAGAGCTTCTGGTTTACATTCACTGTTGAGTTACAGTGATTATTATTTTTTAATATCTAGCAGCACAACATCCACTCTCAGGTAACTAGTAAACAGTACAGTGCGTGGAAGCTCATATTTCCGTGGCACATTGATAGAATGTATAAAGAAATGAAACTGACAGATGATGAAATAAGAAATTTGCTCGAGAACTCTCGACAATCAATATAGTAGGGAACTATCTGGAAGTTCAAGCTGTGAAGCAGAAGATTTAGTCACGGAACTTCCAGATCGAGTTGTTTCTGTCAACAGTGAGCCCGATGAAAATGAACAGGTTAGGTATTGGTAGTACATTAGGATGACCGCCTCAGTATGTAAGTGGTTTGCATGCTGGCCTCCAGCTCCATTTTCATATTTTTATAGACATTCGAGCAATAAGAAGGCGACACAGGCTGAAGGCACGTCGATCATCTTGACAGGAAAGTGGTGGCCCTGTCAGATACGAAGTGGATGACTGAGCTTTACACGGATCGAAGGAGGATGTCTGTCCCTAACATAATTAGAGCTCCAAAATGAACTAGCCCAGGGATAAAACCTGACACACTAAGTAAAGCTTCTCTCTTTTACTTTGAGAAAATCTTCGTTATTACTGTCACTTGTACCAACCAAAGAGTAGGCATTCTTTGGGAATCATCTGAAGAGATTTTCATGAAGAATTATGTAGCTTTTTAAAGGGAAGAAACACTGGCATCAATGTGAATTCCTTAGAACTGTGGAGTCCATAGACAGAACAAGGAAAGTTTATGTGATATATTTAGCAGCAAAAATTTTCCTATTTGCCGAACTTCATTTTCATAGCATAGACTGAGGCTCTTTATGGAAGTTCTTGCATTTTGACGATGTTCTAAGATAGACAAATTTGCTTCCACCAGCAATATAAGGAACACCTCTCCCCGAGTTTTATAATCCTAGTGTCAGTTACAGAGTAGGAAGACTTTAATATGTCACAGAAGTGAGCCCATTATGCAATTCAGATATGAAATACTGCTTCCCAGTGGATCCCTATGCTGGAAAGCATGCCTATGAGAAACTATAACAGCAGCCACAATATAGTTAGAAAGTTGGTTGAAACGTGTAACCTGAAACAATCAGGAAGAAACATTACCATTGACAAGTTTACTACTGTTATACTAATAACCTGATCTTTTGAAAGAGGAAAGAACTACAGTTGGCACTATTCAAACTGACTAATGTGATGTACCTACTGAACTCCATCCTGTTTCTCTTTTAGTGACGGTGCCACTTTAGCCAGTTAAATGCCCAAGTCAAACCAACATCACAGCACGAATGTGGTGGAAGAGAAGCCAGATATCATCCTTTCCGACAATTAGAAAGTCGGAGTGGATACACTCCGTAAATGTGTACAAACGTACTACTGACAATGACCAACACAGCAACAGCCAACCGTGACGTTTTTCACCTCTATTGATATTTTAGTATAAAATCAGTGTCTTATGTCGAGAGATACACAAGAAATGGGCAAAGAATCACCCCATAAAGAGTTCTCGAAGAAAGCAGTATGTGAAAGACTGCACTCGGAACTTTGCTACCTCGACGTGAAGACGACGCAACATGAAAAGGCCTACACACAAAATACACAACAGCAATTATTAACTTTTGAGTACGAGAGTAATGAATGTCAAGCAGGTCACATGACAAGGGCCAAGAGGGAGAAGTAACATGTACAGCTGTGCATAACCTGCAAGCTGTTAAGTCGCACAAGGGAAGACTAAGTATGTGAAAGCTTGCACGTCTTGCAAGTAATACAAATAAATGTAAAATCATGATTTATAATTGATTTAAACTTCATTCAAAGGTGTTTTATAAACTCAGAGTAGTTGTGTCCCTGACAACTCCTCCCACCCCATTGCTGTTGGCCAGTGCCCCATAGAGCACTGGTATGCCACTTTTAAATATCAGTCTGAAGATTCGTTTGACGGAGTTCTCCACACAAGTCTCTTCATCTCTGCCTGACTACGGCAGCCCACATTTGAGCCTTCTTCCTGTTTTCCAGCCTTCACCTCCCTCTCCAATTTTCAAACCTCTTTCCTTCCTTTACCAAGTTCACGATTCCTCGATCCGTCACGAGGGATGTAGCAGTAAATTCCTCCATTTAATCAACTTATAGAATGTTTTTGTTGGTAGTAATGCAAATCAGCATTTTATATTTTCTTTACTACTACTACTACTACTACTACTACTACTACTACTACTACTACTACTAAGTAGTTTCATTGCCCAAATAGGAAAACCTGGCTACAGCTTCCCATCTCAGTTCTACTCTAAGCCTAGACAAAATTTAACTAGAGTGGGAGATGAAGCTTTGGTACTGACAGCTCAGTAGTGTCATTCCGTCGCCTAGTGACTGCAGGTATCCGGACACCAATGGACTGCACTCTAGCTCAGGGCCGCACAAATATGGAAAACCGCACGCGTGCAAAGCGAGGTGCAGCGAATGCCTGCACAGTGCATTGGTTCAACTCGGCATACTTCGTCTCAACTCTGCTTGCCATGTGAGGACGATGCTGTGCGCTGCCGAATGCGCTGCCAGACGGCTCAGTCAACATTGAAATACGTAAGCGCAAGACAATTACCAGAATAATGGAACCATCTGCTCCCAAAAAAATGGAAAATTGCCGAAAGTCAATTTAAACCGGAATGGGAACTCTCCTACTTTTTTGTGCGTTGTGACGATAAAGCCAAATGTCTAATCTTCGGTACACTAATTACATGTGTCAGAAAATCGTCTACTGAAAGTCACTACAGCAAATTGCATTCAGAAAAGTATAGTGATGTAACAGGGCATGCCAGAGAGGAAGAATTACGGAAGTTGCAAACTCTCGCAGAAGAGAAGTCTGTATCTACAAACGAGGTTTGTTGCAAGTACTTTAACATGTATATTTTGGTTAAAGGTCATGCGAAATGAAGTAACACTTGTTAAGATTCCTTAGTTTTCGTTTTCGCATAAATTATTTGTAACATATCTTTTTTTTTCTCTACTTTAGGGTGAAGAAGATGAGGGGTGTTGCGAAAGGTCTCTCGGAGCTAGTTACAATGTTGCTCTACGTTTAGCAAGAGCTGGGAGGCCATTTATGGATGGGCCATTAATAAAAAAACATTATGTTGGACGTAGTAGAGACAATGAATCCCACATTAGCTCCCGCGTACAGCAGAATACAACTTTCCAGAATGACAATACATCGGAGAATCAACGACATTGCTGAGAATTTGCACGAACAACTGGCAGCCAAAACTGAAAACTTCCTAGCGTACTCCATCACACTTGACGAGTCCACGGGTATTAACGACACGGCTCAGTTAGCAATATTTTTGCGTGGCGTGGACGGCGACATACATGTAACGGAAGAGCTCCTGGATACGATTTCGTTGAAGGACACTGTTACAGGGGCGGATATTTTAGCAGCTGTTGAAATGGCAGCTGAAGGAATAGGACTCCCTTGGAAAAAGCTGTTTTCTGTAACCACAGACGGGGCACCAGCAATGTGCGGTGAAGCAAAAGGGTTTATTGGCCTACTGCGGAAAAAACGTAACATGCCGAATTTACCTTCCGTTCATTGTTTTGCACACCAAGAGGCTATTTGTGAGAAAGTTATCGGTCTTAGATGTGATGAAGATAGTGGTGTGTATCGTGAACTACATTCGTTCTCACGGACTCACTCATCGTCAATTCAAAGAATTTTTGATTTCCTTTGAATAGGAGTATCCAGATATTCCCTACCACGCTGAGGTGCGCTGGCTGAGCTAAGGGAAAGTAATTTCCCGAATTTTTCAATTACGCCACACTGTGGCTCAGTTTTTGGAGAGCAAAGGACATACGGAGCCACTTTTTCATGACCCTGAATGGGTAGCTGATTTAAGATTTTTAGCAGACATTATGGCTCTCTTAAATGATTTAAGTCTGAAACTCCAAAAAGAAAACAATCTCATCAACGATACGATCAGCAAAATAAACGCTTTCCAGTATAAAATGAAGCTCCTCAAAAACGACCTTTCAGTGAAAAATACGCAACACTTTCCTGAACTAGGTAAGCGAGATATAAATTGTACCTTTATTAAAACAGCCTGATTTTTATAACCACTCTAATCAAAACGGTACTATGTTTTTGTTTGACAGCATCTGTGCAGGAAGGAGCGCACTTTGAAAACTACGTCGAGGTGCTACAATCCCTCGAAAATGCGTTTAACGACCAATTCCAGGTAATGTGCCGATATACGACATACAGCTAAATAAAGGAGATTGCGTTACATAGGCAAGTGTAACATTACATTAAAACCAATTGTACAGATTACATATTTATTAAAATCTATCGCATTTTAGTACGTCGAAACAACGGCTTACATTACTTTCATTTATTAACATTGGCTTTGTTACTGTTTCAGGAAATTACCTACCTGCAGCCAATTCTCAATGTTTTTGTGAAACCTTTTTTGACGGATATTGAAAGTGCGCCTTCAGATTTACATTTCGAACTAATTGATTTGCAAAGCGATGTTCACCGAAAGGATGTGTTTTACAATACAAAAGGTTTGCTCCAATTCTACCAGAATTTGCGGAAGGAAGAATTTCCTAAGTTACACAGGGAAGCGGCGAAGATTATTTCTATGTTTGGTTCCACTTGTGTATGTGAAAGGTTTTTTTCTGTTTTGTCTCATACAAAAACTAGATTGCGTGCGAGTATTTCTAATTGTAATTTGAAAAATTCTCTCGGAATTGCTGTCAGCCAATCTCTCGTTCCAGATCTTAGTAGCATAATTGCAAATAAAATAAAGAGCACATAGGAAGATACATTTGTGTTGAAACCAAATTTAAAATTGTTACCATTACAGTTATTATACGAATCTCTTTTGTACCGGTACACCAAACTGAGCTCTCCACCTAATGTACATTAGTATTTGGCAATGACAAAAACAACAGGGTAAAAGCTTTGAAACAGGTCGAGACAGGCGGCGCGAGAGACACAAGCTAAGGAAGTGAGAGGCAGCGCTGTTGCGCAAAGCCGAGGAGTGGGGGGTCTTGCACCGTCAACAACATAGCGCAGCCGTGTTCTGCACTCTGCGATGCACCGGTGCATGCACCTTGTGCGGCCCTGCTCTAGCTGATAGCAGGAGTCACACTGCCACTCTGGGCATGTCAAGAACGTACCAGTGAGTGCCTCACGTGCAACCGGTGCCGTCATTTGTGTTAATAGTTCAGTTTGTAGTTTTTTTTTTCTATAATGTTTATTTGCTTCTGTTTCTTTTTGTACCACATCCAGTGCAATGAGTAATGCCAGTTGAACAAGTGAAGTAAAACGGATGAAGGAAAGTATGCTACCTACACAGCTGAACCACGAATTTGTGTGTTCGGTGACGGATGACTGGGGAGGGGGGCGGGGGGGGGGGGGGGGGGGATGCCCTTATTTCCTGTTGCTCAAGTTGTAACAATAGAGAAAGAACAGTACAGCATAGACTGTTGCCAGAGCGGCTCGAAAGGCTGCACACACCAGGAATGAAGTGGCAGCTTTGGACAATTTCCATTTACATGGCTATTATAAGAGAAGGCAACATCCCACTATCTAAATTAATTTTGTCACTTCAGAAACAATTTTTTTTTTAAAGGAAGCAAATTTTCCATTATGTACAGTGCCAACAGACTTAAGTTTCAACCATTCAGTGTTTAATGGACGCAAAATATTGATGGAATTAACAGATTTAGTTGGACGGCAGTGCACATTTCTGCACAGAATTGTGGGTGAGAGAGACAAAAATACAGTGTGGATAGATGAAATGTGAGTTAACGCTAGCCAAACTGCTTGTCGGTTTTTCATTAAAAAAGACAGGCAATTACTATCGAGAGACGATCGGTGTGGTTTTTTGAAAACGGTTCGAACTATTGCTTGTGACGAATCTGACAAGTTCGTCAGTTATCGTGGACAGTCCCCCTTACCATTCCGTTGCTCATGACAGGACACTAACTTTGCTAAAGAAAAACCGAGATGATATTCAGTAGCTGAAACAATGGAAAGCCGATTTCAGAGCAGATTTAAAGGAGGCAGAATTGTGGTGCAAAAGAAACCACAACTTTGGATGTGTAACTGGTGTTTTTTGCTTGAAGGTATGTGCACAAATTTGTTCAGCATCCTCCAAACTTTATAACTTTGACACCATTGAAGGGGTGTAGGACCAAACAACAAGCTACATTGTTGCCAAGAATAAAAAAGTTACGATCTCTGAAGTTGAGAATCTTCTTGTAGCAGTTATCAATCGAATGACAAGTGAGACACTGACAAAAATTGTGAACAGTACTGTGTCATCAAAGAGGCAGCTAAAAATGAAGGCTGTTGTGGAAGAACATGTACAAAATTTAATTATACGACTGGGATAGATGGTGCTGAAGATGACTATTTGAATTACGATGCTGACAATAATTAGAGTATCTCCATTAGCACGACTACAATACACACTCGTTTTATCATCGTATTGCGAGTGCCATCTTCAGATTATAACTGTTAATATAATGACATTATTCTCTCTTTTGTTGTAGAACTAATTAATATTGTTCATATTTAACAGCAGAAACAAAAACTGCAAATGTTAAACAATATGACGAAATCTTTTCCATTTATATTGTGAAGTCCGACATAACTTTATGATACGTCACCATATTAGATACTAAACGACGACTCTTCAATTTGAGATAACATATTACAAGTAGGAACTGTAAATAAATTGATCCGTACAAATACGACCTGCATGTTGTCAACACTTTTGTTTCTGCTGCTAGAGAACCTGTCCGAGTAGAGACCGGGCGTGGAGTGCCGTAAGCCACGTACGGCAACATTGCCGTCTGCCTGGCTTAAGTGTCAATACTAATCACTCATTTTGCAGACTATACACTCCCTCCTTGTTTTACTTTTGCTGAGATTCATTTCCTAGCCTTTTTTGAAGACACTTCCTACTCTGTAGAACGGATCTTTTGAAGTTGTTTGCTGCCTCTGTCACCAACAAACCTTAAAGGTTAGCTATTTAGGAAACGTTAAAACCTAACATATATTTTAAAATGTCAACGAGAGGAGGAGGAGGAGGAGGAGGAGAAAATAATTTTAATGAGACAGAATAATGTTCCACTATCAGTCATTTAATATACAACACTACCAATAAAAGGATGGAATAATGGCAATATTATGCAAAGTATAGACTGCTACTCACCATATAGTGGAGATGAGTCCCAGATAAGTAGAACAAAATGAACTGCTAACCAATTAAGCTTTCGGCCAAAAGGCCTTCTGCATTAGACAATGTAGACTTATTCACACAAATGCACCTCACACTCACATGACCAGCAGCCAAAGGCAGACCCTGTCGACATGTTGTCTAATGCACAAGAAACCATTTGGGCTAAAAGCTTAACTGCCTAGCAGTCTTTTCATTGTGCCCGTCTGCAGCTCAGCATCTCCACTCAAAGCTGAGTAGCAATCAATCCTTTTCACAACACTGTCAATAAACCTCGACATAAATTTTTACTCTATATTTGTATGTTAAATTACATTAGAACCAAACATGGCCATGGACATGTAATAATGTGAAAAGCATACGTAGATCACACCGCCACACAACTGATGATGGTTTGAGAATATTCTGCAACTTGTTACTTCTTTTGTAATCAGGAAATTTTCATTGTGAAAATTACATTTGTGACTATGACGCCGCCGCCAAGGAAAGGTGTTTTATCAGAAGAAAGATGCATTTCTAGGTTAAATGCTTGAACTAGGATCTGATGGTGAGTGTTCATCAGATGTGATGGTATCATCTGGAGTGCCCTAGGGAAGTGTGGTAGGTCTGCTATTGTTTTCTATCTACATAAACGATCTTTTGGATAGGGTGGATAGCAATGTGCAGCTGTTTGCTGATGATGCTGTGGTGTACAGGAAGGTGTCGTCGTCAAGTGACTGTAGGAGGATACGAGATGACTTGGACAGGATCTGTGATTGGTGCAAAGAATGGCAGCTAACTCTAAATATAGATAGATATAAATTAATACAGATGAATAGGAAAAAGAATCCCGTAATGTTTGAATACTCCATTAGTAGTATAGCGCTTGACACAGTCACGTCGATTAAATATTTGGGCGTAACATTGCTGAGTGATATGAAGTGGGACAAGCATGTAAAGGCAGTCGTGGGCAAGGCAGATAGTCGTCTTCAGTTCATTGGTAGACTTTTGGGAAGATGTGGTTCATCTCTTAAGGATGACCACTTATGAAACACTAATACGACCTATTCTTCAGTACTGCTCGAGCGTTTGGGATCCGTATCAGGTCGGATTGAGGGAGGACATAGAAGCAATTCAGAGGCGGGCTGCTCGATTTGTTACTGGTAGGTTTGACCATCACGCGAGTGTTACGAAAATGCTTCAGGAACTCGGGTGGGCGTCTAGATGAAAGGAGGCGTTCTTTTCGTGAATCGCTACTGAGGAAATTTAGAGAACCAGCATTTGAGGCTGACTGCAGTACAATTTTACTGCCGCCAAATTACTGCCGCCAACTTGCATTTCGCAGAAACACCACAAAGATAAGAGAGATTAGGGCTCGTACAGAGGCATATAGGCAGTCACTTTTCCCTCTGTCTGTTTGGGAATGGAACAGGGAGAGAAGATGCTAGTTGTGGTAAGAGGTACCCTCTGCCATGCACCATATGGTGGGTTGCGGAGTATGTATGTAGATGTAAATGAATTGGATGGTGGAATGAAGTGAATATTTTACTGAATGTTGGTTAGAATAAATTCGTGCTTAAGGATGATTTCTCTCGTCTCCAATTTTTCCAAATATTGACTCACCCATTTCCCATACAGTACATACTGCACCTGGAGAAAATACACTTGGCAAAAATACTTGAGTGAAAAGACAAATATAAGGGACTGTCACATATTCTATTATGGTAAACTAGACTTCATTCGAATAAAGTTCTGTGGGAGCTGTGCTACTGAGAACTGTTGACGCATATTGCACGAATCACTGGGAACTTTGGGTAAGAACAGGATCGTAGTTATTGTCTAGTTAAACCCACTCCAGCTTTGTGGGTTTTTAATAATCGTTTAAGGCAAATGCTCTGATTAGGCAACAGCCAGTATGTATGCGAAAGAAAGAAAGAAAGAAAATATCAACATGGGAATCTCAACTGTTCCTCCCCTGCCCTTCCCTCTAGTACAGAGGTCTCATCTTTTATGGGCTAATTCCAGCTTTTCAAGTGTTACTCCAGGATGCAACTTTGTCCGCATTGCTGTAATGTAATTAAGGTTCCAACGCCCTTTTAAAGGCTATACTGCGTCACTTGTTATTGCTGGACTCAGGAAAAGACAAAAACCAGATCACTGTGGTGCCCCACATTCAGAAAGGGAGCAACCTTAGTTTACAGTTTTTCTTCATAGTAGGGTACCATGTACAATGAGATGTACAAGAAAAACTCAACTGAGGAAACGATTAAATAATAAGAACTGCAACTCTGAGCACATCTTCGAGAACCAAAATATTTAGTACAAGGGTATAAAATTATGTTTCACAAACTCTAGGAATTTACTTTTACATAAAAACATTACAAGAGCTTCATACAAACAAGGGTTAGAAAATCCTTCACTATGGAGGTACAAAAGAATTCCCCATAGTGACACCAGGTTGTGTAATTTACATCAAACATGCATTTTCATTCACTTTTTCATTTGCAGTCAGCAATGACATTGTTTTGTTTTCTCCAACTGCCGCCTGTTCTGTTTGGTATGCAATTGTGGATCACACTATTTGTGCAAAGAAGCAACAAAAATTAAGAATACTGAGCACAATTAAAATTTCATGATAAGCCTCAATGGTAAGATTCAATGATGACAGTGCCATCTTCAGTGAAAGTGAGGAAAATTGCAATATCTGTTGAATGGAATGAACACTTTAATGAGCACACTCAACAGATACAAAATAAACCGAACAAAGAGACAATGAGGAGTCGAGGAAATGAGATGAGTAATAAACTTATCAAAATTGGGGAACACACAGTACATTATGAAGAAATAATTCTGACAGCTTGGAAGCAAAATATAAGAGGATGAAGCAATGAGGACATAAAAAGCATACCAGCATATGTAAAGAGGGCATTACTCGCCAAAATGTCTGCTAGTACGGGCGCTGACTGGGGGAAGAAACCTTTAAGAACACACATTTGGAGCACAGCATTGTATGGAAGTCATTCACACTGTGATAAAATCAGAAAAGATCAAAGCATTCATGCAGCAAGTAGAGAAAGTGGTTTCCACCATTTATGTGGTGGAGGAGGACACGACGGTAAGGTATTTGTTAATGTATCAGTGAATAACTTATGGTACCTGGAGCTGTAGAATGAGTAACTTTAAGGGGAAGATAGATACTGCAATATACACTAAATAAGTAACTGATGGCATAGGGTATAACTGCTACTCAGAGATGAGGTCGGCAGGAAAGGAAGTGGTGGTCCACATAAAACCGGTCATGAGATTTTGGGGGGGGGGCGGGGGGGTCGCACGGAGTCTGAAGACTGCCAATACTGGGTGTTACAAAAAGGTACGGCCAAACTTTCAGGAAACATTCCTCACACACAAATAAAGAAAAGATGTTATGTGGACATGTGTCCGGAAACGCTTAATTTCCATGTTAGAGCTCATTTTAGTTTGTTCTTCCACCTATGCTCAATGGAGCAAGTTGTCATGATTTCACACGGGATACTCTACCTGTGCTGCTAGAACATGTGCCTTTACAAGTATGACAACACGTGGTTCATGCTCGATGGAGCTCCCGCACATTTCATTCGAAGTGTTCGTACGCTTCTCAACAACAAATTCGGTTACCGACCGATTGGTAGAGGCGGACCAATTCCGTGGCCTCCACGCTCTCCTGACCTCAACCCTCTTGACTCATTTATGGGGGCATTTGAAAGCTCTTGTCTACACAAACCCGGTACCAAATGTAGAGACTCTTCGTGCTCGTATTGTGGACGGCTGTGATACAATACGCCATTCTCCAGAGCTGCATCAGAGCATCAGGGATTCCATGCGACTGAGGGTGGATGCACGTATCCTCGCTAACGGAGGACATTTTCAACATTTCCTGTAACAAACTGTTTGAGGTCACGGTGGTACGTTCTGTTGCTGTGTGTTTCCATTCCATGATTAATGTGATTTGAAGAAAAGTAATAAAATGAGCTGTAACATGGAAAGTAAGCGTTTCCGGACACATGTCCGCATAACATATTTTCTTTCTTTGTGTGTGAGGAATGCTTCCTGAAAGTTTGGCCGTACCTTTTGGTAACACCCTGTATATGTGGACCAACCTGATGATCTGTGTGTGTCTATAGTGCATGGAGAGGGGGGGGGGGGGCGGGGGTGGGGGGGTGGGGGGGGGGGGAGAGAGAGAGAGAGAGAGAGAGAGAGAGAGAGAGAGAGAGAGAGAGAGAGAGAGAGAGAGATTTTACAGCAACATCTTAGGTCATCAAATTTCTGAAAGCCTAAAGCTCTGAGCCACTGTATTCACTTACAACTGCCTTGCACATACCTGCAGGAGGATGCCAGAGTGGGCATCCACATTTGGCCACGGGTTCTTCACCTTGCCGGTCTCCATCAGGATGGGGGGAACCACCTTATACACCTGGGCCACCAACTGAAACAGACCGACAGCCAACATTATCAGACAGTCAAATGCTAGTTGATAGAGCTATTTACACAGATGAAGTTGGTACCATTAACGGACCAGAGGACATCTAGCAGGGCAGTTCTTAACTGCAGGCATCCACATGAGCTAGTGTTGATAATACTGAAAGTGAACAAACTTTTAACTACTTCTTGCATAATTGGAATAACTTTTCAAACCTTTTCTATCTGTAGTCATGTATGAATGCATTTTTCAAGCACTCACGTTTTACTTCTAATAGCGAACAAGTAAAATGACAAGTCTACCACCACTAGACAAGCACGTGTTTTCAGACTGTTTACCATAAACAATTCATGTTTAAAAAAGAAAAACCTTGTTTAGAATAGTACTTGATACTAATGCCCTCTGTGATACTATCTGAAACTAACAGGACCCCTATTCCATCATTAACTGTTACAGCATTACATTTCAGAGCTTTTATGCACCAGACCCCCATCCAGTTAATTGGAGTTTTAATGTATTTTTTAATAGTCAAATTAGTTTTAAAGACCCTCTACCTAATAATATATGCAATAGTAATTTCATTATGCACTTAAACATCAGACTGCTGTCTGAAGGTATGATCAGGAAGCTTTATGATATAGAAATTATGCTAGAAAGTGTGAAACAATCTGTGAAAGTAATATGCCTTAATGAACATTTGCTAAAATCTGAAAATATCAGTCTCCTGAATAAACTTACAGGTTATAAACTGGCTACCAGCTTTTGTAGGACCAATGGGTATGGAAGCTCTTGCATACTAGTTCATTCCACGGTAGACTATGATATCAGACAGAATTTTAGCCATCTGAATGAAGAAGGTACATTTGAAAGTTGTTGTATAGAACTTAAAGAGTATAACATATTAATTATCAGCATAATAATTATCAACATAATAATTATCAGCATGTATCGCACCCCTGGGTACCATATAAGCTCTGTGTTTTTAGGCAAGTTTGACACATTGATACATAAATTAAGAAGTGAGAAACTGTACAAGAAAGTGGTTATATGTGCTGACTTCAACATAGATGTAAGGACTGATGACGAATTTTATATTGTAGTAGTTATAATTATCACGTAAAAGGGAAGTTTCTTCTAGATTTAGGAGTATCAGACCATAAAGCGCTATTTGTATCCCTACCGAAGCAAAATTCAGTCGGCACAACAAAATGATGTAGGAATTTCAGTCAAGAAAATGTGGAAGTATTTTGCAAAACACTGAGCCAAACCAAGTGTACAGTCAGCAAACACACTTCCACAAGTGACAATTACAATAACTCTCTAATTGAATTCTTGGCTATATTCAATGAATGCTTTCCATTTATAACAGTGAGGACCAGGTCCCAAAAATTTAGATCCTGGGTAACAAAAGGAATTACGAGTGTCTAGTGCTACTAAGAGGAAACTGCATATGGAGGCAAAACTAAATCGAAGCCCTCAATTTCTTAAGTATGAAAAAAACCATTCCACAAAATAGTTAAATTAGCAAAACGTACTGCGAATAATAACTTCATTTCAAATGCAAAAAACAAATCAAAAGCTGTTTGGTTTGTTATAGGAAGCGAAGTTGGCAGTGAGAAAATGCCCTTCTAAAATAGTGATAAATGGTAAAGCTGTTACAGGACCCAGTGCCATTTGTGAATCATTCAATGACTTTTTCATAAACTGTAACAAATTTGGTGACTGTTCACCACCAAAAACAAAGCCCAATATGACAGACAGCAATTGCCCATGTTTTAAGTTCTCTCATGTTTCCAGCTCTGATGTCATCAAAAATCATAATGTCCCTAAAAAATTCAAAATCTGCAGGGTGGGATGAGATCACCACTGAAATAATAAAAATAGTACGTCACAGTATTGCATATCCACTCTCTTTCACGATCAACCAATCTAGGGAATTTTTCCCAGCTTGATTAAAGTATGTAGAAGTTCGGCCCATACATAAAAAAGACAAACACGATGAATTGGGCAACTATAGGCCAATCTCACTGTTACCAATTTTCTCAAAAACATTTGAAAGAGCTGCATGTGATCAGATCGAAAATCACAATTCATCTAACAGCATTATCTTAGGTAACCAATATGGTTTCAGAAAAGGCCGCAGCACAATCCATGCGATAAATGAATTAGTCACAAAAGTCAGCAGATGTCTTGATGACAGAATGTGTGTGTCGGGCATCTTTTGTGACCTGTCCAAAGCCTTCGACACAGTAAATCATGGCCTGCTTCTCCAAAAATTGGCACACTATGGTTTTCAAGGCAAATGTCTTAGCTGGATGTCATCATACTTGGCGAACAGAAAACAAAGAGTACTTACTAACATCAACGGCAAGAAATTTCTCTCTGGCTGGAAACACAATTAGGTGTTCCACAAGGTTCAATATTAGGGCCACTACTTTTTCTGTATTAATTAATGATATGCCATGTCAGGTCCAGTCTGATACTATCCTCTATGCAGTTGACTCAACAGCTGTAGTCTGTTGTAAAAATGAGGTAGACCTAATTCGCCATATTGAACAAACATTTGGGGAAGTGGAGGCATGGGTCAAAAACAATAACTTGACATTGAATTTTACAAAAACAGAAATTGTTCATTTCACCACAAAACAACCTGCACAGTCTATAAGTGAAATAAGGTATATGGACAAAAAATTAGAGACTGCAGACTGTGTCAAATTCCTTGGTGTATTAGTCAATAAAAACCTGTTATGGAGTCACCATGTGGACAACATACTGGGTTGACTTGAATAGCCTTGTATATATTATGAATACCTTTTATAGTATTACCGATTTAGCTGTAAGAAAAACTGTATCTAATGCATATTTTGTTTCAGTCATTAGGTATAGTATAATTTTCTGGGTTCTGGAGGGGGGGGGGGAAAATTACTTAGAGCTTTTAGACTGCAAAAAAGAACCATCCGAGCAATGGTGGGAGCAAAACCAAAGCAACATTGTAAACCTTTATTTGTAAAACTAGATCTAATGAGCATCCCAAGCATATACGTCTATAAAACTCTCACTTTCATGAAAAGAAACCCACAACTTTTAGAGGGCAACTACTTCTTTCATCAATATGATACTAGATATAGAACGAGCTACATGTTACCTATCCACCATCTAAAATCATATAAAAAAACCCCTTACTACATGGGTATGAAATTTGTAAATAAAATATGGAAAGATATGGATGACCTAAATGTAAAAGGTACCAAAAGAGACCTGGAAAAATATCTGAAAGATAAATGTTACCACAGTTTAGAAGATTTCGTGAATGGGAACAATGCATTATAATTATAGTTAAAATACCTCTTTGGAGATGTTACACCTTATATATTATTAGTTTATTGTCTATTTTTCGTATTATTATATAGTGTGTAAAACTGACAAGTCACCTATGTCACAATCTTTGATTGTATAAGGCATGTTATGTGATAATAAAAATTGAAATGAACTGAATTGAATTCAATTGAATTAACATTTATGGCACGATTTATGTGACTGAATGTTTTTGGTATGATTTATACGAATGAATCTTGAAAACAGATACTAAGGAACATTTTACACCACTAAAAAACATTAGGCTAAAACCTTTTAACCCCGGTCTATTCCTTAACCCTTTAACTGCTCTGGACGTGTTAAAGCGCGCGTCTTCGTACCTGTCCCTGCGTGCTCTGAATGTGTTGACGCATGCCACCAGTCCTCCTACGTGGTACTCTGAACATGTCTACACATAGACAAGTAGACGTGTCTATGCGTAGACAAGTTCAGAATATCAGGTAGGACTGGTGGCGCGCATCAACACGTTCAGAGCAAGCAGGGACAGGTACGAAGACGCGCGCTTTAACACGCCCAGAGCAGTTAAAGGCTTAAAGCTGCTGTCATTTCAACATGTAAGGCACAGTTTTCTGTTGCAGAACCATAAAATTGCTTTGGAATGGTCTGGAAGGCTAAATCTAGTAGTGAACAAGTAAAATTAATGTAGAAAAAGTGGAAAATGCTACCTTCTTTTAATAACGTATTTCAATATAAAACTCTCAACTGGTTCTGTGCATTCCAGGTGCCCTCCAACCCTAGTTGCCCTTTGACTGACTGAAGCATTTTTTTTATTTTAACCATACAGGAGGACACGATTTCTATTTTGTGTTTCTCCATTATCACGGCAGTCTCGGCTGTAGGCAGCGCTGCACATGGAAGGAATGCCAGGTGCTTCATTTCTTCATCTGAATTCTCTTTCTTCATCTTGCTCGGCTGGTGTGGTGTTATATACGGACGAGTCTAACAATATGACCACCTACTTAAAAGCATACTTGCCAACAGGGCTCTCTATCATAATGTCACTTCCCATTTTCCTAATTTCATAGTATGTGCTGTTAAGGTGGCACAGGACTTCCTGCACGTTTTACCTTCAGCGAAGTGTCTGCGATCGGCACCTATAAAGGAACGAACTGGATACAAACCCACAACTGTAGCTGAAGGTGACTAGCAGGAAACTTGTCAAAACATCAGTACACAGAACTCTGCGGATAATCCGAGAATATTTCACAAATGAAATTTGCCGAGAAAGCCCACATATTCCTTTATACTTTCAAATACACCAAAGCAAGTGAACGCAATATTCGTATGTGGCAGGTTACCTTGAACATCGGGTCATCGGGCAAGTGCTTCATGGCGAACTCCCTCTGGCAGGTGTAGCGCGGATCTGTCTTGCGCAGCACCGCGTGGCCGTAGCCGGGCACCACCTGGCCCGACTTCAGTGTCTGCCAGATGAACTCCTTCAGCTTGTCGTCCGACGGGTTGTCGCCCAGCGCTGCCTGCACCTTCTTCAGGAAGATCAGCACCTGTTGACGAGGCACGGACACACTGAGTAAAACTACTCCCATGTCCCAAAAACTGGCCACTACTACATAATAGGTGTAAAACACAGCACTGGGCTATAAATAATAGGTTGGTGAACAGTATTTTGCTGTAAGTTTATGAAACAACAAATACACATAACTCAGACTTTAGTCATCAATAATATATTCTTCACTATTTACAACAATCTGCTAACACAAAGGTAACTTTTCAATTCCAAGTCTAGAAATTGTGTAGTTTTTAAGTGAAGAACTCGTCGAGCCTAGTTTGGAGCGCATTTTCATCTGGAAAGGAAGTTATTTGAAATTTGTTCAACAGAATAAGGTGAGTGTGGAATGATTTCCCAACCCAACTCCTGTATGTATGCACGTGGATGTTATCGTTACGTAGCATAAGTTAACCCAGTCTTCCTGGTTGGTTGGTTGGTTGAGGTTTAAGGGACCAAACAGCAAAGTCATCAGTCCCTTGTTTCAAATATGCGCCATTCCGCTAATGGGACAACTCAGTAAAGTCATAACAATAAAACGGAAAAAGGGAAAAAGGGAAAAAACGTAAAAAGGCAGTCATGTCGTCATTGGTAAAAAACAAAATGAGGGAAGTCGGCAAGAGAACGAACCCAACACTATGCTGAAGCAGCATAGGCAAGACCACCCGTGACTTAAAAGGTACAACTGCTATAATGTAGAAAGTACGTATGGGAATAGAAAGACTAACCAAGCCTTAAAAAAAAAGGGTAAAACAGAGTAAAAGGGGAAGAAAAGAGGAATTCGGTCAGGGAGGTGAATCAGGAATCTCCAAACACTGCTTACAGTGAGAGACACCCAAACACTCACCACCACGCCCCAACACCAGAGCGAGATTAAAAACCTTAAAACTGAGAATAAAAACCACTCTCCCGGAGGAAACCGAGAACCAGAGAGACCATCCGGGAATCGTCAGCCAACATCAAAGGTAAAGTGTGGGGGAGCCTGTACTTAGCACGCAGAGCCAAAAGAAGGGGGCATTCAACCAAAATGTGGGCTACTGACTGGAAGGCTCCACAACCACATAGTGGGGGTGGCTCATCACGCAAAAGAAAACCATGGGTCAGCCAAGGATGGCCAATGCGGAGACGACACAGTGTGGTCGAGTCCTTTCGGGAGATGCGAAAGGAAGAACGCCACGGGCCTGGTGTCACCTTAATTGCACGAAATTTATTAGACAGGGGAGTAGAATCCCAGGAATTGGCCCATGAGTGTGCGAAGTGGGATTTGATGTGAAGCTGTAAATCCACTGCAGGAGGGGCTACAGAAAACGGGGGGGGGGGGGGGGGGGGGGGGGGGGGGGGGGTAAGTAACTGCTCCCCCAGCCAAACGATCAGCGAGCTCATTACCCGGGATACCCACATGGCCAGGGACCCAAAGGAAGTCAATAGAACAAGCAGCATGGTGAATATCAGCGAGGTGGTCACGGGTAGCAGAGACCAAGGGATGGCGCGAAAAACACCGATCAATAGCAAGAAGGCCACTCATCGAGTCCGTGCATAACAAAACGCGGTTGTATTGGGACTGTTTAATAAAGGTAAGGGCCTGGGAAATTGCCATCAATTCCGCAGTAAATACCCCACATGTAGGTGGCAGCAGATGACTTTCCGTTCCAACAGAGGACGTGAAGGCATACCCAACACGATCAGCAGATTTAGAGCCATCAGTGTAAAAAACAACAGCATCCCGAAACTCCCACAAAATTTGGCGGAAAAAGGAACGGAACACCACCGGGGGGGGTGGAATCTTTCGGACCGCGGCGGAGATCCATCCGAAGTCGAGGCCGAGGAACTAACCGAGGAGGGGTGGAGGGGAGGGAGCGAGGAAGACAGGACGAAGAAGGAAGCTGAAAATCACAGCAGAGACGCAAGGCGCAGCCCAACCGGTAAACCCGCCCGAGGGCGGGAGTCGGGTGAGCGACTTCCATGGTCTGGGAACAGGATAGAATAGGAAGGATGCGTGGGAGAAGAACGGATAGTGAGGGCATAAGACACCAGAAGCTGGGACTGCCGAACAGAAAGGGGGGGGGGTATCCCAGCTTCAACTAGGAGACTATCAACAGGGCTAGTAGGGAAGGCACCGGTGGCTAAACGGATACCACGATGGTGGACTGGATCCAGCACGTGCAGTGTGGAAGGAGCAGCTGAACCATAAACTTGACAACCAAAGTCCAAGCGCGACAGAACTAGAGCACGATAAAGACGGAGGAGGAGGGAACGGTCCGCACCCCAAGACGAGTGGGCAAGGAAGCGAAGGACACTGAGTGTACGGAAACATCCTACCTTCAGGTGTCTGATATGGGGCAGCCAAGTGAGCTTGTTATCGAAAAGAAGACCCAGGAAACGAAACTGTGGGACCACAGGCAATCGTCGAGCAGCGAGATAGAGCTCTTGATCAGGGTGGATCGTAGTACGGCGACAGAAGTGGACCACTCGTGATTTTCAAGGAGAGAATTGAAACCCTTGTGAGAGGGTCCAGGCAAAGGCACGCCATATAGCTACCTGGAGCTGCCGCTCTGCAGATGCCATCGAGGAGGAACTAACCCAAATGCAGAAATCATCCACATACAGGGCAGGGGCGACCAAGGGACAGACAGAGGCCAGAAGTCCATCGATAGCAATGAGGGAAAGAAGGACACTCAAGACAGAACCCTGTGGGATGCCCGTCTCCTGGGTCCGTGGAGAACTAAAAGCAGTACCAACTCTAACTCTGAATGACCGATGGATCAGTAACTGGCGGATAAAAATCGGGAGTGGGCCCCGAAGACCCCACTGATGAAGGGTAAGAAAGATGTGATGGCGCCAGGTCGTGTCATAGGCCTTGCGAAGGTCAAAAAACACTGCAACCAAATGGCGGCGCTGGGAAAAAGCCTGCCGAACTGCGGATTCCGAGCGAAGTAAATGATCGATTGAAGACCGTCCCTCTCGAAAGCCACACTGGTAAGGCGACAAGAGATCCCGAGATTCGAGGACCCAATTGAGCCGACGGGCTACCATCTGTTCAAGTAACTTACAAACAACATTGGTCAAACTAATTAGCCGATAGCTGTCAACAGATAGGGGGTTCTTACCAGGCTTAAGGACAGGAACCACAAAGCTATCCCTCCACTGAGAAGGGAAGTCACCCTGGAGCCAGATACGGTTAAACACCCGAAGAAGATGTTGCCGTTGTGGAGCACTGAGATGTTGAAGCAGTTGGTTATGAATGGAATCTGAGCCAGGGGCCGTATCATGAGAAGATAGAGCAGAAAGAAATTCCCAGTCAGTAAAAGGTTCGTTGTAAGATTCTGACTCACAAGGGATGGAACATAAGGTAGAAGCTTCAGCTTGCTGTTTTTGATGAAGGAAAGCAGCTGGATAGGAGGCTGACGCTGACGCCACTGCAAAATGGGTCGCAAGATGTTCTGCAAGAACTAATGGGTCCGTACAAATGCCATCTGTGAGGTGAAGGCCTGGGAGGGTGGACTGCCGATGGCAACCTTGGAGAGAACGAAGTGTAGCCCATACCTGTGACAGAGGGACAGTAGAACCAAGGGAAGAAACGGATCGTTCCCAACATATCCGCTTGCTCTGTTTGATTAAATAACGGGCTTTAGTGCGAAGGCGTTTAAAGGTAGTAAGGCTGGCTACGGATGGGTGCCTCTTAAAAGTGTTGCAAAGCTCGACGGCGATCACGGATGGCAATGGCAATGGCCGTACTCCACCACGGGACTTGCCGGCGACGAAATGGTCCAGATGAGCGTGGGACAGCAAGGCTAGCAGCGCGAACAATCGCGTCAGACACGTCACGTAGGACGTCATCAATACAACCCGACAAAGAGGGAGAAAACTCGACCTGTGCAGTGTGTAGAGGACAATCGGCACGGTGGAAAGACCAACGAGGTAACCTGTCCATCGAGGAGCGGGCAGGGAGCGTGATAATCTACGGGAAATGGTCACTATCACAAAGGTCGTCGTGTGGCGACCAGTGTAATGAAGGGAGGAGAGAGGGAGAAGAAAGAGAAAGATCAATGGCAGAAAAGGTACCATGACCGGCACTGAAATGAGTAGGGGAGCCATCATTAAGAAGGCACAGGTCGTAGTCTGCAATAAATTGGTCTATAAGAAGACCTCGTCTAGATGGAAAGGCACTGCCCCACAAAGGATGATGAGCACTAAAATCCCCAAGGAGGAGGAAGGGAGGAGGGAGTTGCTGAAGAAGGGTGGTTAAGGCAGCAGGTGTAACAGTCCTGTCAGGAGGGAGATAAAGATTGCAAACTGTGACTGCAGAGTCTAAGTGGACCCTAACAGGAACCGCTTCCAATGTAGTTTGGAGAGGAAGCCACGTGCTAGCGATGTCTGTACGGACCAACGTACAAATGCCACCAGAAGCCCGCAAGGGTCCGACCCGATTTCGACAGAAAACACGAAACCCATTGAGGGTCGGTGAGTGAGCATCAGTAAAATGAGATTCCTGGAGAACCACACAAGTTGCAGAGAAGGACGAAAGAATGGATTTCAGTTCCGGAAGGTGATGATAGTATCCATTACAATTCCATTGGAGAACCACAGAACGATGGTTTAAATGAGGGCTGAACACGCTAAATCCAGTCATACCGCAGGGTCCCCACCCGTCACCGACAAGGAGTGGGCGACATCCATGAACAACAGGTCAGAATCCGGTTGTGAAGTCGGGGAAGGGACCTCAGGTGACACCAGAGGCTCTTTGTCCCGGGACTTATGTTTCTTCTTCTTGTCAGGCTGAGATCGAGGAGGGCTGTGGGGCATAAAGGAGCCAGCTGCAGCAAGATCAGGAACAGAAAGAGACCGGGCGACCTGGCGGCCGACAGACCGCGGCTCTCGCGGTCGCCGCGTTGCAGCAGACCTTTGACCTGGAAGGTGCCGGGAAGGGGCATCCCAGGAGAGGCGCCCTTGACCGGCAGACACCGAAGGAGTGAGACACTTCTCCGGCTGGGGAGGGGGAGCAGCGCCCAGAGGAGAAGGTGTGGGAGCCGCAGGGGAGGGGGGAGGAGAGGGGTCCAGGATGGGGTAAGGAAGGGGGAGGAAGGGGTGAAGATGTAACCAAGGCGTAACTAGATGTCATGGACACAGGGTGCAGTCGTGCATATTTCTTACGGGCCTCGGTGTAGATTAAACGATCGAGGGACTTATGCTCCTGTATCTTTTTTTCTTTCTTATATACTGGGCAATCTGGTGAACGTGGAGAATGACTATCATGACAATTTACACATACAGGAGGGGGAACACAGGGACTCCCCTCATGGAGTGGACGTCCACAGTCACCACAGAGAGGGTCCTGGGAACAGCGAGAAGACATGTGGCCAAAACGTAAGCACTTAAAACAAACACCTCATAGGAGGTGGGATGTACGGCTTCACATCACAGCGATAGACCATAATCTCAACTTTCTCAGGAAGGGTATCCCCTTCAAAGTTCAGGATAAAGGCACCAGTATCAATACGATTATCTTTAGGACCCTTCTGAACACGCCGAACAAAGTGAACACCCCGCCGTCTGAGATTGTCTCGAAGTTCCTCATCAGTTTGAAGGATGAGGTCCCTGTGAAAAATCACACCTTGTACCATATTTAGAGACTGGGGAGGGGTAATGGACACAGGAATTGTGCCAAGATGGGTACAGGCACGAAGGGCCGCAGATTGGGCAGCTGAAGCAGTTTTTATCAGCAACGAACCCGACCGCATCTTGCTCAGGGAGTCCACTTCGCCAAACTTGTCTTCAATGTGTTCCACAAAGAATAAAGGTTTGACACTGGTGAAAGTATCTCCACCAGTCCTGGTGCAAACTAGATAACGGGGGAAAGGTTTTGCCCCTAGACGACGGGCCTGACCCTTTTCCCAGGGGGTAGCCACGGAAGGGAAGGCAGCACTTGAGGAATCAGTTCCACGCAGAGAGACGGCTGCAGAAAAACGGCCAGAGTTTTGGACCCGTATGCGTTTCATCCGCATAGCGTCCGCCCCGATACCACCCACTCCGATCAGGGGCTCTCCTCACAGGTGCCACCAAGCCACAGCAAGGGCCGTCTGGCACGGCGGCCACTGCCGGGAGTTCCGATGCTCCAGGATGACGAGCAACCACTCCGAGGCATGCATGAGGAGGTCACAGCTCAAGTATCAGAAGTGTGATCCCTGTGTGCTCAGGGGGCTCAACCAAAAGGGTACATAGCGACCCCACCACATGGGCTGGCTACCGTGCTGGCTATGCACCCTAGCATCAGACAACGACGTGAAAGAAAAGGTGGAATGTACTAGGAGGGCGCACGTCGGAGACACTAGGTAAGGTGCTCTTCCCCAAATGGATCACACTACGGAGGAGAAATTTTGTAATGAGAGGTCAAACCCCAGAGGGGGACCAAGGAATGCCAAAAGGAGGAGATGATTACGCAACAAAGCCAGAGTGTAAAACCAACAGAACCAGGAGGATAGCGGGGGCCAACATAAGCAAGGACACCAATAGAGGGAGAGGAGAGGGCGAGGGGAAAGGAGCATGGAGGGGAAGGGAAAGGAAATGGAGCCCGGGAGAGAAAGAAGGCTGCAATGGCTCGGGGCCCCGTGCTCGCCACGCACGTATCCACAAAAGAGTTGTGGACCCCCTGGGGGGGAGTCTTCCTGGTAATTATTCTTGGACTGCATCTGCAAGAAGTCTCAGTTTTTGACGATGTCAGCAGTGACGGTTACACCTCAGGGAAGCAATTCTTAGTATACCACGCCATCACTATTCCATCAGATGCATAAAATTATCTTTTCTGGAGGCACAAAGGTCTTTGTATGGGGAGTTGCAGCTTGCTTTGAGCTCAACCATTCCTTTATTTTCCTTATGTTAGCGTAGAGACTCCATTTCTTGTCACCAATAATGATACAGGACAGGAATGGTAGGTATTGTCTACAGGCCATTTGATGATTAGCAAGCGGAGAGACATATAGACACCCGCTGATTTTTGTGATTTTGGTTGGAACATGTGGTACTCTAGCTGCCTCTGCTGCTGGCAACCCCCTGTTGAACTAACAAAAAGTATGTCTGAAATGTTCCGCTTTTTCCACTCTTCAATTACCAGCATCCACAACTGCATTCCGTATCTCCCAACAACAATACATAAAATCAAACAACAACACTGAACTACAAATAAGAAATGGCAATCGATAAACAAACCAGTAGGAACTGTAATACCAACAGACGAAACAAAACTGATATTAACTTAAGCATCAACCTAATTGTTTAATGCCAAAGGAAACAAACTGGCTGTCAAGAGGGCTACACGAAGCCTTCTGTGACACCACCGATGTACTGTATTGAGAGATACTACGAGATCCAAAGAAATTACGGTTTTTTTTACTAAAAAGCAGTTAGTGCCACCAAGAGTTGCAGCTGATGGTCGCAAAGCGGAAATCTATTTTCAAAAAATTTTTACTGAGCAATAGACAGAAGATATGTCCCCATTCACTCCTTGCACTACTGCAAAGATGAGTGAAACATTAGTGTAGGTGGCATTGAAAAAGCTAAAAATCACTGAAATTAAACATGGCCCCAGGGCCTTATGGAAGTAAAAACAAGATAAAGAATACAGAACACAGCAACTGCTACATGCATAACTGTACACAGGAATGTTTCTCGTTTTTTCCAACTCAACCGATTTGCACACACTTTGCAACAACTGGCTAATGTGCTCAGTATGGGGTGTGACCACCTCTGGCAGCAACAGATGCCCTACAACGATTGGGCACACTGTGAATGATGTCATCCGTCTCGTGTTGATGTAATAATGCCCATTCTTCCTGCAGAGGTGCTCACAAGTCTTTGAGAGTGGTTGGTGAGTGTTGATATGATGCAACCTGTCTCCCTAGTGCATGCGAGACATGCTCAATGGGATTCAAATCTGGAGAGCCTTTCAACCACCTGCTCTGAGGTCGAGCAGTATTGTCCACCAGTAGGAAGCGTGGGTCCACATCACCTCGTGACACACGCCCGTCGAGTCCAAAGCTGCCGTCACGATACTTGGCATCGGTTAAAGCTTGCCAATTAACAGATACCATTTGGTGGAGAGGTGTCCGAGTGGTCCACGTATCTCCTGCCCATACCATTTGGTGGAGAGGTGTCCGAGTGGTCCACGTATCTCCTGCCCACACCATTGGGGATCCTCCTCGATTTGGTCTCTCTCCACAGAGCTCGGGTCCCGAAATTGTGTTGTGTGTTCCTTCCAGGTGCAAATGCTTTGAGAATCACTCCAGACCAAATTGGGATCATCTGTGGAAATAATACTGGCCCACTGTTTGATGTCCAAGTGGCACGCTGACAACTCCACTCTACACGTTCCCTCCTGTGAAGACTCAGAGGTACACATACAGCAGGTCTCCGACAATAAAGGCCACTCCGCCAAAACCTTCTCTCACAGTTTGTCTAGATACAGCACGTCCGGTGAATGCTGCGAGGCCAAATGACAGTTGCCGTGCAGTGCCGAGGTGAAACGGTCGTGCCCTTCTAGCCAAATAATACTCCACTCTTTCTGATACCACACGTGGTCAGCCCTGGACTGATCTTTAGGATACTGTTTTTCAGTCTCTACGAATCACCACTGCATCCGAGAAACAGAACGATTCACATTAAGCCATCGAGTCGCATCAGTTTGCGATTGTCCTGCTTCCATTCTTGTTTCGGCCCTCCAGACGACGACGACCAGAATGCCACCTTCTGGGCAGGTGATTGTATAGACATCATCTGACTGATTGATTATACCACGAATTAGACACAAAATGGGGAAATGGTGGTTTGTTGCCTTAATTTTGGACACAAATGTATAACTACCTCGTCCATACTAACCTCCATGGATTCCAGAAGCATCAGTCATGGGAAACTCCACTTGCATTTCACTTACATGACACGACATGACAGCCAGGGATCAAGGCATTCAGGACTTTGAAGAAGCACATGTCTTAGTATCACACCAATATTTATTTACAAAGGTATGATTAAATGGGTTATTTGTCACAATCTTGAGGATCTTTTGTAGACAAGATGCAGCACAATCAGTTGGACAGTTACCAACAGATGTAGATGCAGATGTGTGTTCCTGTGAATGTGTTTCAACCATTGTCATTCATAATTTATATTAATGACCTGGTAGACAACATTAACTCTCAGACATTTTTCAGACAATGCAGTAATCTGTAATGAAATACTGTCAAAGAATGCTGCACAAATATTCAGTTCTTGATAAAATTTGAAATCAGGGCTAAGTTTACAAGTTTTAAAAACTCAGAAATGTAAAACTATGCAGTTCACAAAACAGAATCATTGACAAGTCACAACTGGAATAATCTGACTTTTACAAATATCTGAGCGTAACAACAAGTAGAGGTACAAAATGACATGATCTCTTAAACTCAATCACAGGTAAAGCATGTGGCAGACTGGTTCAGTGGTAGGATACACTGAAAATAAAATTCTACAAACACTGCTCACTGGACACTTGTGCATACGATGTAAGAATACTGCTCACCTGTGAAGCACCCATATAAAATAAAGCTAATAGGCCATGTTTATGCAATTTCAACAAAGTGGGGAAACAACTGTCACATTAAGCATAGGCAAGTTTCTAGATTGTGTAGTAAATAAAGTTTAGGGATTCATACTGATTGACAATTAACGTGAAATGAACAAAAAGATACTGGGAAAAAGAATTGTCACATTTTGCTCTTAGTGTTCTGTAATACCTATTGTTTTCTGGTGAGTTACTATTCCTATGTACATTCAATTCTTACCCATTTGATTCTTTTCTAAGAACAGAAAAGGCAAAAAATCATGGACAACATCTAAATTGCAGAACAGGCCACAAGAATAATAAGTAATGTCTGGCTCATTGTAAAGAACTATTTAAAAAACTGGGTATCCTCACTGCCAGACATTAGTATACAGACTAATCTATTCTGCATTTCCAGGAAAACATCACCAAACGTATCCCTAGTAGTTCTACACACAACCGTGGAACAAAACACTGTTTGGACTAAACTTTTTCAAAGAAAAACAAACATTCAAGATAGAAAATGGTATCAGTGAATAAAACTGCACAACAAATTGCACAAGATGAAAATTATTACTGTAACACATCTGTTGAAAAAGGCAGCTGAAAGTTTCTTCTTAAGTAATGTGTACTACATTATTTAGAGAATTCAGAGTAGTGACTGACAATGAAAGGGTATAATTAGAACAACATGTCACGTTGTTTTTGTTGTGGTCTTCAGTCTTTAGACTGGTTTGATGCAGCTCTCCATGCTACTCTATCCTGTGCAAGCTTCTTCATCTCCCAGTAACTACTGCAACCTACATCCTTCTGAATCTGCTTAATGTATTCATCTCTTGGTCTCCCCCGATCCCTTCTTCTAGTCAAGTTGTACCACAAGCTCCTCTTCTCCCCAAATCTATTCAACACTTCCTCATTAGTTATGTAATCTACCCATCTAATCTTCAGCATTCTTCTGTAGTACATTTCGAAAGCTTCTATTCTCTTCTTGTCCAAACTATTTATCGTCCACGTTTCACTTCCGTACATGGCTACACTCCATACAAATACTTTCAGAAACAACTTCCTGATACTTAAATCTATACTCGATGTTAAATTTCTCTTCATCAGAAACTCTTTCCTTGCCATTGCCAGTCTACATTTTATATCCTCTCTACTTCGACCATCATCAGTTATTTTCCTCCCCAAATAGCAAAACTCCTTTACTACTTTAAGTGTCTCATTTCCTAATCTAATTCCCTCAGCATCACCCGACTTAATTCGACTACATTCCATTATCCTTGTTTTGCTTTTGTTGATGTTCATCTTATATCCTCCTTTCAAGACACTGTCCATTCCATTCAACTGCTCTTCGAAGTCCTTTGCTGTTTCTGACATTGCAATGCTCTAATACTTAGGCATATATCTGCAGCATATGATGATGAGGTTTTGTGACTCTCCTGAGTTCACTCATCACGGGGAGGATGCTGACTCAGCTTTTCAGGTGGGCTGAGGGGAGGAGACGTAGACTTGCATAGAGAATAGTGACTTTATGGGCACAGAGTCAGTTTTCCGAACAGACTGGAGTTGGTGTTGGGAGCAGAGTCACCAGCATGTGTCCTTTATGTGTGAGGCAATGAACTTTATCAAGGTTTGTATCAAAGAACACTGGTATGATAGGGACCAACCAAAGAAGGCAGTGTAGTTGTTAATACACTGACCTCTCATTTGGGAGAATGGAGTTTGCCCTGCCAGGTCATCCCGATTTAAGTTTTCTGTAATTATACACGCAAATGCCCGAACTGTTCCTTCATCGAGGCCAAACCTAACCACCCTACCCTATTCTCATATGGCACGCATACAGGTGTGTGCGTGTGCATGCGCACTGTATTTTCATCACGTTATGAGAAATCCAGTATAGTTTAAGATAATCCCCAGATGAATAAACAAATGCATAAAAAGAAGAGCTCTCCGACTGCCGTCTGCAAGACAGAGCCCGTGCCTCGAGGTGCTGCACCGTTTCTCAGCACGCGCCCGATGCCAAATACTTCACGTATTTCTCACATTTGTGTTTGTTTGGCACCTTAGACAGGCAGAGAAATGTATTTTATATTATTATTACACTATTTACTGCATTCCAGTACAGCCCCACAGATCTGCACAAATACGGAGAATCGGCACTCGTCAATGAAGTTGTACACGTGGATACTGTCGACAAAATATGTTGTGAATAGTAGCAAAGGAGCAATAAATTAAAATGTCATACCTGATGCTGGCAATTTACTGCAAGAACAGTAAAAGTGAAGAAGGTAATAAACTTTTTCCCATTCATTTAGTGGGGGTGTCAGTGAGGAAAAGTTTAAATTGCATAAAGCAAGTAGGGATTTGTGAAGTGCTCTCATTCTCAAGTAATGGATGAATAAAGTCTGAATAATTCCAACACTGAGTTATGCTCCCTCATTATGTGTACACAGTTTCTAATCTGGCTTATAGCACGAAGAAAACTTACCTGTTAATGAGTAGATTAAAAGGGCATTTTAAATTTTAAAATTCAGCCAAGAATTATATGAAATACCGAAATTCACATTTTTGTTCCCCTAGAAGCCGTCAGATAGGCAGCTGCAATCGGGACAGAGTTTAGCTGTTCAGTAGTATGTTTACGTATTGACACCCGAAGATACTTTTGCAAGATATTTGGTCACCGATTTTACTTACTATTTTTACTGCATACTTCTGTGGAACAGGTACTTTTTGACAGTAACTGTTTTGCCTCTAAAAATTATGCCATAGGACATAACTAAGTGAAAGTATGTGAATGTACTAGAAATTACATTTACAAGGCAACACAACTAGAGAAAGTTCTCAGCACAAAGAAGGCAGACATGACAATTTTGGTTTACTGGTTCCACATGTTGGTGGCCCCTCCATTTATTATCCACCTAGATACTTAGGAATGTCCTCTTACGCATTACCTCACTGGCTAACCTATGAAGGTCCTCACACGTTTCTTTACACAGTTTTACTTTTCCTCAAATGTTTTTATTGTTGGAGATCACTTCATCAGTTTGGCCTAACTTTGCACTGCAAGAAGGAGAAAAGAACTTACCTCCTGGTTGGCGAGCCCGTGAAGAGGTCCGGCGAGGCCATTTATTCCGGCGGCGAAGGAGAGGTAAGGATCGGACAGCGCCGAGCCCACTAAGTGAACCGTGTGTGCACTCACGTTGCCACCCTCGTGGTCACTGCAATACAAAACCTTGCACGATTAGGCTCCAGTTACAAGAACAGTAAAATCCTGGTGAAAAATTTTAATAAGTGCACGGCCTAACTTCTACTTCATCTACATCGCTACTCTGTTAATCGCACTTAAATGTCTGGCAGAGGGCTTTATATCTCTCCCCGTGAGCTGCGATTTCCCTTATTTTACGAAGACGACCTTTTCTCTCTACGTAGGTCGATGTCGACGAAATATTTTCGCATTCGGAGGAGGAAGTTCACGACTGACATTTTGTGAGAACACCCTACCACAATGAGAAATATCTGTTTTAATGATTTCCACCTCATATCTTATGTCACTGACATTCTCTCTCCTATTTCAAGATTATAGGAAATGTCCAACTCTTCTTTGAACCTTCTCTATTTATTCCATTAATCTTATCTGGTAAGGATCCCGTACCGCACAGCACAGCACTACTCCTAAGGATGACAGATGAGCATAGTGTAGGCAGTCTCTTTAATAGACCTGTTGCATCTTCTTAAGTGTTCCACCATTAAAACACTATTTTCGGTTCGCCTTCTGCTCAGCATTTTCTATGTGATCTATCCAATTTAAGTTGTTCGTAATTATAATTATTAGATATTTAGTTGAATTAACAGCCTTAAATACGATTGATTTATCATGTAATCAAAGTTTAACAGATTCCTCGTAAGTGTACATGTGGATGACCTCTCACTTTTCATTATTTAAGGTCAACTGTGAATTTTCAAGCCCTACAGGTATCTTATGTACATCTCTTGTGTGGAGGGGGGGGGGGGGAGGGGAGGGGAGGGGAGGGGAGGGGAGGGGAGGGGGGGGGGGGGGGAAGGAAAGAAAGAATAAAAATGAAGCAAAATAAAGCACACATGCATGCACACAATTCAATTCTTAAATTGCCAAACGCATTTTACATTCAAGGTAATCTTACTTATTAACAACACTATCTTATATGCTTATCCAAGATGTCTACAGGTTTTTAGAGGATTGAATTCTTGACTTATTATGTCTCTAGGTATATTCATGACATCTCTAAAATGTTTGTTGTATAATCACAAAATACCTTTTTATAAATCTGAAAGCTGGTTGAAATGAAAGCTGAATGGAATAATTCTTTTATCATTTAAAGTGTATGTCAGGACAAGTAATGTAACTATGACTTTTGTAGCAATGAAAATAATCTATTACTAACAATATAATTTAACTGGTTAGATAAAAAATCTACTCACCAAGTGGCAGCAGGAGAGCACACACATAGAAAGGTTTAACTTTTACAAGCTTTCGGGCCTCTTGGCTGCTCCTCTTGGTAATGAGTGGACGGGGAAGCAAGAGTAGTGAAGGAGTGACTCAAGAAGTTTAGGGAAACGGGTAAAGTTCAGAAAAGGCACCCAAAACCCCAGGTCAGGTGAGACAGACAGGATGGGATGAGAAGGAAGACTGACTGTTGGGGATTTGAAAATCAGAGCTCGAGGGTGGAAGACAGGGTAATATGCGAGACACAGATTACTACTAGAACATTTAGCACTAGAATTAATAAGAGTGAAAAGCTAAGTGCTTTGTATGAAGCAGAAGTGCATGGGGGAAATGGCAGAAGAGAGACAGGTTAAATTAAAGATGTAGGAAATGGGGTGAAGAAAGGAGTAGTCACTGTTCATAAATGCTGAGACTCGAGGAATTAATGTAAAGACTAGATGGGTGGCGAGAACTGAGGACACGTTTCAGCATTAGTTCCCACCTGCAAGAGTTCTGAAAAGTGCGGTGAAACAGGCACCGAAGACCTGACTGATAACTAGGTGGTCGTCATGTCGATGCAAAAGGCCGAATAGTATTTACGTAACAGCTGGTCTATGACTTGTCATTTCACAGGTGGCTCTCCCTTTGATAGTATACGATTTGCCAGTTACAGGGCTGGAATAGGCGGTGGTATGAGGGTGCACAGGGCAAGTCTCTCGGTGGGGATGGTAACAGGCTTACAAGCAATACGATAGGGAAATGGGTGCAGAAGGAGCATAGAGTCTGACAAGAATATTGTCTAGATTGAGAGGGCAACGAAAAGTTACTTTAGGTGTGGTGGCAAAACCCCTGACAGTACGGATCTCATTTCAGGGCACAATTTTAGAAGTCACGGCCCTGCCAGAGTAGCTGATTAATACATTCAAGATCGGGATAATACTGAGTGCCAAGTGGTGTGCTCCTAAGTTTTTTTTTCTCGAGGGATCAGCAGTACCAGGATTGGATGTGATAGCCCTGGAAATCTGCTTTTCACCTAGGCTGTTGGGATAATTACGTCCAGTGAAGGCTGAGGCGAGAGTGGTGGTGTATTGCCGGAAAGAGTCTGCATCTCAACAAATAGATTTGCCATGAATGCCAAGGCTGTATGGGAAGAAACATTCGACATGGAAAGGATGGAAACTGCCAAAATGTAAGTACCGTCAAACGGGGTGATTTCGGACACCGGGGCGAATTCGGACAGTATGGCTTATTTGCTCTTTACCACCGCATAGAAACAAAGAGTTACTTTTTTAACGTCCGTTCGCCAGTTATTTTAAGCACAAGATTGCATTTACTGCTTTCCGCAACTTTTACTTTGCTTCAATTGTTTCCTTAGGTGAATAATTGATGAACAGTCTCAGCATTAAAAATCCATGCATTATCGTAAAGTGGAAGCTTCCTATTGTTGTGCCGAGCGGGAAGTTATTGTAACCGTAACTGTTGATGCGCTCAGTAGCTAACAGCATCGAGACAATTTCTGTACAAGTTTGTCGAGTTTCTCGTCCAAGGTTATAAAATAACAACAGTTTTGTAAAACTGTGGTCTGTGTGGGGTGATTTCACACAGTGCCAAGAATGTATAAGAGCAGGAGAGGTGCTACAGTACGGTGTAATTATGACCCAGAACTTTTAGATAAAGCTGTTCGTGATATTCAGAAAGGTAAATTATCGTACAGAAAAGCGTGCGATTTGTATGGTATACCTAAATCAATCCTACAAAATAAAGTGCAGGAAACACATCCGAAAAAAATGGGAGGACAGCCAGTGCTACATAAAGGGGAAAAAGAAATGTTGAAGCAAGGTATCTGAGGACTACACATTGGGGATTGCCCTTCACTAAATTGGATATTACATATTTAGTCGAAGGCAAACTCGATAAATCTGGCCGAAAAGAGAAGAAATTTCGTAATAATTTGCCAGAAGAAGAATGGGTGCATTTATTCCTCAAACGACAGTCAGAAGATATTTCTGTTCGCTTAAGCAAAAATATTAAACGAGTTCGTGCAGAAGTGAACAAAGACTGTTGAGATGTTTTTTTGCCAATATCAGGGCAAAGCTGGAAAATCTCCCACCTAGAAACATGATCAAAGTGTAAAATGTCACCTAAATCAAATAAAAAGCATGTAGAATTTAAAAAAGGCAGTAACTGTCCAAATTTGCCCTCTATATACTGTAACTTCGGACAGGGATTTTAAAAAACACATGTGTCCGAAATCACCCCAATCCGTGGGGTGACTTCAGACACTTTATTTAACTGCCTCATAAATATACAAACACACACACCTTCTGGTTCTGGGATATTTTATTCGTTACACATATACCCTACCACTTCCATATCAATCAATTTAATGTAACAATATATACGAAAGTTACAATCAAAACAACTACAAAACCATCTGAAATGACCCCATTTAACGGTACTGTTGTTTGTAGATAGGTTTAATGTGGACAGAAGTGTGCAGTTAGCCTTCGGTGAGGATGAGACCACCACCAAGGTAAGTGGTATGGGATTCAGAATACAACCATGTGAAATTTAATTGCGAAGGTATTTAGAGATTCCACGAATTTTAACAGGTGAGCTCCACCACGAGTCCATACAGCGAAGATGTCATCAATGTACCTGAACCACCGAACGAGGGGCTGAAGCTTATCGATCCCAGATAAGCCCCCCCTGCAAGCAACTCCTGAAAAGGTTGGTATAGGAAGGAGCCATCCCGGTTCCCATGGCCGTACCCCCTGATCTGTTTTTATGTCTGCCCCTCAAAGGTGAAGTAAATGCTGCTAAATATAATTTTTTTTTAAGGTGAGTAAGAAGGATTTCATAGGAAATGTTCGGCAGGGACAGACCACATATGTGGAGGATGTCAGTATAGAGGAAGATGAGATCGATGGTGACAAACAAGGTGTGTGGCAAGTGTGCGATGGTCACAGATTTCAGACGATCTAGGAAACGGTTGGTACCTTTAATACAGGAGAGAAGTCTCTAGCATGGGTAGCAGGTAATGTTGAACTAAGATAGATATACATTTGGTGGGTGCTTTGAAGCGAGGAACAGTAGGACACACAGGATGATTGGGTTTGTGTATCTTAGGAAGAAGGGGAATGGTAGGGCTGCATGGTTTCGGTGGGATAAGAAGTTCTGCGGATTGAGGTATATGCCCGGGGCCGGAGATGTTTAGGAGGGATTGGAGGGAAGTTTGAATCACAGGGATGGGATCTTTATGGCAGATGCTATATGTAGAGGTGTCAAACACCTGGCATAGACCTTCACTAACATACTCCTGTTGGTGAAGTACCATAGTAGAAGATCCTTTGTTAGTATGATAATGAGGCAGTCATCAGGTTTTAGGGAATGCAAAGCCTGGAGTGCTGCAGAAGACAGTTGTACAGACACGAGAAAGGGTTGTGAAGCAATGCCAGATGTGACAAATAATTCTAAGGCTTGTCAAGTATGATTTTGAGGTAATGGTGGAGGATCAAGTTGGGACTGTGGTCCGAACCGTTCTATGTCAGGTTCGCTGTTGGAAAGGTTTTGGGATTGGGTTGCAAAGTGGTATTTCCAGTTGACATTACGTGTAAAAGAAAGTAGGTCCTTCACCAAAGCAGCACGGTTAAATGTAGGTTTAGGGCTGAAAGTGAGATCCTCGGATAATACAGATAATTTAGGAGGGGAGAGTGCTTTGGACGAGAGGCGGAGAACACTACTGCTCTGACCGATTCTTGTCATTACGAGTTATTACTGATCTGGGAGGCAGTGGTGAAGGCTGTGGGACCTTAAGGAGGTTGACCGAGCTCTGTAGGAGAGGGATGGAGGTTGATGGTGTGGCTGTTTGGGGAGCGGCAGAGGAGCAGGAAGGGAAACACCACTGTTGAGGTAATTCAGGAAAAGGTGGGAGAGCTTTCTGAGGTGAAGTCTGGAACTTGATGCAGTCTGAAGCTGGCTTGGCAGATGATACCATCCAAGGAAATATGAAGGACAGATAACTGCAGGATTTTGTGGGAGGAGAGAAGTGGAAATCTGGTGGAGTAGAAGCTGACACATGGGGCATATAGGTCACAGATTAGTCGGGTAAGTGCAAGATCCTGACAAACTGTGCAAGAGAGTAGTGTAAAGTAGGAAGACATCCACAAACAGGGACTTTATGTTAGGCCTTTGGGAATAACTCCATGGGGCCAGCAGGTTTCAAGAAACAGAATGTGGGACCTTCATTTTTATATTGCAAAAGCATGTTTTTGGAAACATCAGATTTAATGTGTGATGAGGCTCATGATGGCAAGAGAGATCTTTATACGTACCAACAATAAATTCACCTTTGAGGGACGACAGTGAAACACATCAGGGGGTACTTCCATGCTAACCAGGTTGTCTCCTTCCAATGCCAACCTTTTCATGGGTTACTTGGAGGGGGCTTTCCTGGGACCCATAGGCTTTCAGTCCCTGGTTTGGTTTAGATACACTGATGACATATTTGCTATATGGACTTGGGGTGAGGCTGACCTGTTAAAATTTAAGGAGCCTCTAAAAATCTTCTCCCAATTAAATTTCATCTAGTGTTATTCCAAATCCCATCCACTTTTCTCAGTGTCGATCTCATCCTCATCGAGGCCAGCTACACACTTCTGACTACATTAAACCTACCAAACAAAGAAACAACATTACTTACATTTTGACGATTGCCATCCTTCCCATGTTAAACGTTCCCTCCCGTACAGCCTTGGCATCTGAGACAAACGCAGATTCCCTACAGCAACACACCACTACTCTCAACTAAGCCTTCACTGGACGTAATTATCGTAATGACGTAGTTCAAAATCTGGTTTCCTGGGCCATCACCTATTCGAACTGTGTAACTGGCAAAACATATACCGTCAAACGGGGTGATTTCGGACAGTTTTGTCGTTATTTGGCTTGTAACTTTTGTATATATTGTTAGATTAAATTGATTTTTATGGAAGTGGTAGGGTATATGTGTAACAAAATATACCATAACCAGAAAGTGTATGTGTAGGTGTAGGTATATTTATCTGAGGCAATTAAAGTGTCCGAAGTCATGCCACGGATCGGGGTGATTTCGGACAAGTGTTTTTTTAAATCCCTGTCTGAAGTTACAGTATATAGAGGGCGAATTCCGACAGTTACTGCCTTTTTTTAAATTCTACACGCTTTTTATTTGATTTTGGTGACCTTTTACACATGGTGGGAGATTTTCCAGCTTTCCATTGATACTGGAGAAAAACATCTTAACAGTCTCTCTGTTCACTTCTGCACGAGCTCGTTTAATATTTTCGCTCAAGCGAACGGAAAGATCTTCTGACTGTCATTTGCAGAATCCTGGCAGATTATTACGAAATTTCTTCTCTTTTTGGCCAGATTTATCAAGGTAGCCTTTAAATAAATATCTAATATTCAATTTAGTGAAGGGAAATTCCCAATGTGCAGCCCTCAAGATACCTTTCTTCTTCTTCTTCTTCTTCTTCTTCTTCTTCTTCTTCTTCTTCATTTAGCACTGGCTGTCCTCCCATTTTTTTCAGACATGCTTCCTGCACTTTATTTTGTAGGGTATACCATACAAATCACACACTTTTCTGTACAATAATTTACCACTCTCAATATCACGAACAGCTTTCAAGTTCTGGATCACAATTACTCCGTACCGTAGCACCTCTCCTGCTCTTATACGTTCTTGGCATTGTCCGAAATCACCCCACACAGTACACAGTTTTACAAAAACTGTCGTTATTTTATAACCTTGCACGAGAAACTTGACAAACTTTTACAGAAATTGTCTCGATGCTGTTAGCTACTAAGCGCATCGACAATTGCGGTTACAATAACTTCCCACTTGGCGCAACAATAGGAAGTTTCCACTTTACAATAATGCACGGATTCTTAACACTGAGACTGTTCGTCAATTATTCACCTAGGGAAACAACTGATGCAAAATGGTAGTTATTGGCACAACTACCACAAAATTATCAACTAGGATGAATGGGCAAAGGCAGAAGGTGTGTACTGGCAACACACAATCTCCTGTTGCAGAGCATGCTCTACAACGTGACAGTCGTGACCTCCGTGCCCATTTCACCACACACGCCATACGAATTCTTCTCCCAGACACCACTTTCTCAGAACCCTACAGCTGGGAGCTAGCACTACAACATGTCCTCAGCTCTCACCAGCCACAGAACCCTTAATTTATGTTAATTCCTCCTGTCTCGGCATTTCTTCACAATAACTACTCCTTTCTTCACTCCATTTTAGTTTTCTAAATCTTTCATTTTCTCACCTATCCATATTCTGCCATCCCCCTCACACCTCTGCTACGTACAATGCACTTAGCTTTTTCACTCTTATTAACTTATGCACAATGTTTTAGTAGTAGTCTTTGTGTCATTATTACCATTCCTTCCATTTACTCTCAGGTTTTCAAATTTCATCTCTCAAGTCTTTCTTTCACCACTCTTCCTTCCCCCCTTCCCCTTCAACACTCTGCCAGGAGGAGGCATCACAGGCTCCAAAACCTTCTAAAACTCAGTGTGTGTGTGTGTGTGTGTGTGTGTGTGTGTGTGTGTGTGTGTGTGTGTGTGTGTGTGTCTCCTTGCCGCCATTTAGTGAGTAGGTTTTTTATCCATCCATTTACATTATATCTATGACTCAGTATACCATTCATCATATGCTACAAAAACACAAACTCTCACATAGGATGACTATTTTCAGATACATTTATCATCATATCAATTAAAATATGAATATGTTTTGACATAAAAATGTTGTCACCACTAAATTTTGTGAAGGTTCAAAATTCAGTATTTTAGTTTTTTAGCTAGACTAATTTTAAGATCTAAAACTTCAGCTGTTTCTTTTGCCTTTTCTATGATCATTCTTTTCAATTTTGAGCTCTTCTTTCCTGAATTGCTCTTTTAAGACTAGCCACTTCCATTAGATTTCTTCTTTTGAGGCTTCTACTCTTTTTGATGAATTCTTCAAAGCTAATATCATTTATTTTGTAACTGCCATATTTAGTTGTTTCTTGCTATTAAGTAAATCGCCTAACAATTGTATTGCATTGTAATCGCTTCTCTCTGCAAAATTTGTATCTTCTGTGATTTCAGCTGAAAGTTCTTTGTTAACAGCAAAGCCTCTCAATGGCAGCATTTCTGTCAAATATTCTGCACAAACTAAGTCTTGGTTTGCATTTTGCAAAAAATTCATCAGAAACTAATCGAGTTTGTCCTTAGGAGTCAACTGTGAGTTATTCTTCAGAATATTAAAAAAGTAAAGTATTCTCTCTTCACTAGATCAGTAGTGACAAATTCTTCCAGTTCAATTGTCATTCTAGAATTTCACAGAATGGAGCTCTGCCTAATTTTAAGGATTGCTGGATGCAACATTTTGGTGGTAGCACCAATTTGCTACTCCATTCTAAAACTGCACCTGGCTGCCAAAAAATTCATGACCAACCACTCTGTTTTATTACTTTTTCACAACTTATTACCAATTGACACCCTGCTATATGAGGGCCACTTAGTAAGTGCCTCTGCATTTTCTTCATAGTGTGCACCACAGTACAAAATTTATTAATAATAGTGACTTTCTCTTCTATTGAATTTTAGTGGTACATGACATTTCTGCCACCTTGGTCACTTTCAAGTAATTTTCTCCTGTCTAAAAATGTGCAATAATTATGCTTCAAAATGAAAACTTAATGGTTTGACAGTTTTATTAAATGGTTACGTGGTCAAACCAACAAGAAAATTTTCAAAAGTTGTCATCTTAATGCATAGGGCACACTTTTCTACTGCAGGAAACTACTTTAAAATGGCCTAGAAAACAAACTAGCAATGTGCCAATAAAATAAATACAACAGAAGTGAAAAATGCCACATTCTTAAAACTGTCTTTAGTTAAGCAGTACAGCTTAATGTGCTCACCTGCCACCAGAGGCCACTGTTCTCCGCACTTGCAGCTGTTCTCCACCAGCCATAAGCTCTTGCAAATTCAACATGGCTGCACCAGTGGAGAACAGTCGACCATAATCCGTCTGTAGTGGTCTGAGTGTGTACCACGAGGTGAAATTCACTTAAGACTTTCAGCACAGCACAGCACTCTGCCACAACAAAGTGTTTACCAGTGGATTGAACAATCAAAAATAGACTGCACAACCATGAAGGACAAGGAAAGACCAGGGCGTCCAGTCACATCCAGTACTGATGATAACATCGAGCAAGCCCATTACCCCATTTTTAATAACTGACTTGTCACTGTTTATGAAGTGGCAAACCCGGTGCACCTAAATACAGTTATGCACACCAAATCGTCCGTAAGAGACAACTTTCATAAAGTCTGTGCAAGAATGTCTCAAAACAACTACGTAAAGAGCACAAGTGGGATCACATGAATCTGCCAGAGCTAGTGGACTGTCTAGCTAATGAAGGTGAAATTTTTAAAAAATCCTCAGTGAAGTTGAAACAAACATGTTGAACCAGAGAACAAATGCTGGAGCACAGAATTGAAACATGTCTGATCTCCAGCCAAAAAGAAATTGAAATTATTCCACAGAATTTTAAACAAACACCAAGATCTACTGTCACTATTATGTGCAACCACATACTACCACCCACACTGTTCGAACTCTTCTGAATGTGTACGTTAATATGTTGTAGCATCCTCTGCATTCCTCATGTAACACTGGACAATTTCAGTTTGGTCCACTTAAACACTGTCTGAAAGGCCAATTTATTCTTACAGAGAAGGAAGTGGTTGCGTAAGTCACTTGCAGCTCAAAAGGGGGGAGGGAGAGGAAGAAAACTGTGGAGTAATTATAAGAATCTTTTGAAACGTGTAGAATGGACTAAGTGCACTGAAAAGCAGAGTGACTACATGTCATTGTCAACTTTGCACCATTTTAATAAATTAGGAAAATGCTGTGCACAAGTTTCTCCTTCTTCATCGCACTGAAGAACCAGGATAAATTAGACTGTTGAAAGGCCTGCAACAGCTCTTAAGTTCTGCAATCACATGGAAGCACTGTTATTAGGAAATGGGAGTTGCATGAACCAATATTAAACATCCTGCTCTTGCAGCCCTAAAAACTCTTCAATGACAGTTAAATGTAGTAGACAAAATGGGCATACAGTACGAGTGACCAATGACAACAGCAAAGCACTCTGAAATCATTCTGAAGAAATCTGCCAACTTAGTCAGGTAGGCAGTCATTTGTATTCATGTACACTGAAATATAAATTGTCCAGCTACATTCAATGTGCACATATGAGAAAAAATTTATTTTTACAATATTTGGCTCTACTGTCAGCCTCCTTACTAAAAAAAAAACACATGCTTTTCACAAATGTGTTCCCCACCAGTGGGTAAGTAAAACTGTCCTCAACAATGAGTTGGTCTCAATCTTTATGTGGTACATAGGTGGCACACACTACACACAATTTGTCAAGTTTGAGACAATAATACAATTTACACACATTCCTACCTTGAAATAAAAATTTAATATATGTTTCATATTGACAACGTAACTAAGAACAAGGAATTACAGTTTGAAGCAATAAGTGTGGTTAAGAATGATGAACTACATTAATTGTGATAGTGCTGCAAAATCTGACAGAACAGAAGTAGTGGTCAAGTAAATACTGTTTCCGTTTCACTTTGAACATACCTGTTTCCAAAAGGATGGAATGTAGTTATATAGGACAATTCCAATATGGTATACAAGTCCTATTCAAGCTTTTATACTTACTGAACTGATACGTAGGTTATGAGTCTGCAAAATCTGTGGTTATCTACTTCGTGACTAAGCAGCACTTTCTGAATGCAAAACAAAAAGTATCTGCACGAAACAGTGGTCAGTGAAGTTGAGTCATACGCTCTATGCATCAAGAAAGCACAGAGAAATTATTAAAGCTATCGATGAATACCTCACAGCAAAACTGACCACACTCTTCAAAGTGGAAATTCCATCTTCAGAAGAAAATGAACCAAAGCACTCTTGCACTTTTTGCCAGGAATTTTTCACAAATATCAATTCAGCTGTTGAATATTGTGCATCCTACAGCGAAAAGGTGCAAGACTTAACTATTACTCCAGAGACATTTTGAACCACATTCCAACAGTATCAAAGTACATGGTAGACAAATCAAGAAATGTGTGGTCTGTAAGAGGAGTCTCTGGAAGACCAGATCCTCTTATGGTCAAACTGTAGAAGATGCTCTAGTTCTAATAGTGGAGACATTTTATCTGGAAGATAAATGGGACTGTTCCCACCTGAGTGCCAACAAGAAAGACACTATAACTGCAACAGTTTAAGGTCTAAAAGTTGTGAAACTTAAGAGGTACATGACCTGCAGTATTACCGAAACTTTTGCAATTCATAAGAGCAAGTATACAACTTCACACACGGGAGGACAATTTTATGCATTACGACCTAAGTGGGTAGTTCCACACCCAACTGGAGGTGTCTATGTGCCTACTGCACAAATTTTGAACTTTGTGTGGCAACTTTGAAGAACCTACCAGAGCACGTGACACATGACACCTCGGTTGGGCATGTGAAGTCATTCGTAGTCTGTGACAAAGTGAGACACTGGTTTGTTTCATGTAGTGACTGCCCTGGAAAGGGAGGAGTGCCTTTACGGATACTTGGCCTGGAAGACATAGCAGATAACTGCAGAAATTACATCTGCGACATGGGAGGAAAAACTAATTAAGAAAATGTTGCCTTACACAGTTTCATTGATGAACTTGGTAAATGGTCAGTGAAAGCAGTAACACACCTGCATCTGAAGAAACTGCAACTACAACAAATTGCAGAAGTGAAAAGTTGCATACAGGCTGATGAACTATGCTTAAATCTTCACTGTGATTTTGCTGGGAACTGGTCTGTAACCCTCCCACAAGTAGTACTAGGGTATCATTGGAGTAATGACCAGGTTTCAATTTTTACAGGAGTGACTTATTTTCAAGACAAGGCCACAAGTGTTGCAGTTTTAAGTGACGACACAGGACAAAATAATGGATTGGCATTTTTGAGGGTGGGGGGTGGGGGGGAGACCAGAAACTATAGAAAGTTTGGAATACTATAGAAAGTTTGGAATACTATAGTAAAAGAACTTTGACAGATATGTCCAAATGGAGGATTTCTTTGTAACTATAAAGGAATTATCTTTCCAAAAAAAAAAAAAAAAAAAATATATATCCAGAACTGTTACAGAGATACAGTATTTTAAAAATGTTTCCAAAGTTTGTATCTTCAAAATGGTATGCGCAGTGTCATCTTTGGAGGGCTGTATCTCTAAGCAGAATTTTTTTTTTGGAGAAAACAGAAGAATAAATGTTGGAGGGCTGTATCTCTAAGCAGAATTTTTTTTTTTTGGAGAAAACAGAAGAATAAATGTTCCTTAGTCCTTCATTTTAACATATGCTAAATTCAGTAACATCCGAGACTGTGAAGGTACGATTTTTTCCTAGCCTGCCTGAATTGATATAGAGTATGCCATACGATGTGTTATAGTTCAGGTTAAAATATATAAAAAGAAATTTATCACAACTGATATGTACTAACTCTATATGTACAGTCAAAATTACTCTTCTTTTAGAAACATTTGAAATTACAAAATATCTGGCACACTTTAAATTCACATTATTAATTGGGCAATCTGACGATATTAATTAAATTTATTTCTGGATTCATTTATAAAATAATGATATAATTTGGTGAAGATTCTTCTTGTGTAAAGAAAGTCTGAACTCTAATATTGTTAGTACCGCAGAATGAGTTAGTGGTGAGCATGTCTCCGATGTGGTCGGACGAGTTTTTAATTTTGGCAATACCAATGTAATTTTTGTTTTAAAAGCGGAGATTGTAAAGACATTGTGATATAGAAAAATGTGACAGAATAAAAATGTTAGAGAAACAGAAATTATGGAGCAGGCCTGTTTCACAATTATGTCATTTGGAACATACGAAGTCAAAAATTTCAGCCTTAAGAATTAACCTCTAAACGTGACTAACTGGAACCAATTATGAGAAAAAAAGATAAGTAAAAATGTTTATTTGTAAATCTTACTCCTCTCTAAGCTTATTAAAAGATTTAATTATGAAGCAAGTGACCACCAATAAATGTCCTGCAAGGTGCACCATAATTTTAAATGATCAATTAGTTTGCGAGCGCTATTTTGCACGTATCTTCTACGCTGAAGTTTGATTTTTTTTTCTTTTTTGACAGAAGTAAATGGATATATTGCTTTCAGAAAGGAATTCTATAAACCAATGGAGGAAAGTACATAACATAAGCTAAAATCCTTTTATTCAAGTTAACACCATGACAGAGATCCAAGCACTGACTACATCTTAATTTTTTGTCTATCAGGATCAACGAGTTTGAAAGAATTACGAGCCCTCACGCTTATTGAAATCAGCAGCCCCGTACTGACCTGCTGAACTAGTGCTCAGCTCACCTGTGGATTGTGAGGTACAGCCTCATTAGCTCGGTGAACTCCGGGTTGTCATAGCCGAGCATCTGGCAGAAGTTTGCGCTCCAGTCCTTCTTGGGGTCTATAGCTCCGATGCCCTTCGACTCCTTGTAAGTGTTGCGGTAAATCATGGCAGCCACAACGGGCAGTTTCGCGATGAGATCCATCGCATCTTCGTATACGTACTACGAGACACACAAAAGCGAGAATTACAAAAACTGCAAATACAAGAATTCAGAAAATGAGTAACAATTTGGAAGCAATTACACATTACACGACATTCTTTGCTGCAACAACATTTTGTGCATTAAATATTCTTCCTATATGAAGTACTTTTGAAATTAGCTATTAGGTTTGTTGTTCATCAACTTTGGAATTCAGCTGTTATCTGTTCTATGATAGGTTCCTTTCTGTGCATTGTATTTCTTTTTACATGTAAAAGGAAAAAGATTCCTAAAACATATATTCTGAGGCTTAGGTACCTGTCTAGTGAAGCACTCTCTCAGAAATTGAATTAATGGAAAAGTGAGACTGCTCTCTATTGCTCGGAATGCTACTATAGTAGAAAAATAAAAAAGCCTTACTCGACTTTTACACTGGTGAGATTAATAAGGATTACGCCCGTAAATTGAACAGAACATCAGGAAACGCGAATTCATCTATTTCTTTCTGTTTCTCATACATCATCTAGTGAACACACTTCTCTGTTCTACTGCTGCCAGATACTGGTACTGTCACAGAGTTGCGGGATGTAAACACTCAAAATTACCAACTGACAACTTTCATTCTTTCCTAATTTCCTTTCTGAAATGCGGTTTCACAAACTTATTTTTCTCTGAAATAAAATGCTCTTTGAACAGGTCAACGCTTATCAATCACAAGTAGATTCCATTAAACTAAAACTGATGTCAACACACTACAAAGATGAAAGAAAAATACAAGTTAGAAACACGTTTGTCCATTTAGCACGAAACGTTTATACATGAAGCCTGCTGTTTAGAGAAATAAAATACTTTCATCAAATAATGCAATACAAAGTAATCGAGTACCTTAGCAACCAAAAAACTTGCATTTTATTTTGAAAATTTAGAAAATTAAAGTAATTGTGTCACTTTCCTTATGCATTATAAATAAGAACATGCACACAACTAATTTCAAGAAGTTAACCGCTAATCTTCAGATGCTCTCCATTATTTGTATTTGAGCTTATAAGGAGCTTGGGCTGACATATTACACCGTGGGAGAGAACCCATGAACAGTCTCTATGAGCTTCAGAAATCACAAATGTGTGGCAAACCATTTTATGTCTGAACTCACAACAAATGCAACTCATTTGCACATTTCCTTCAAAATTTATTAGAGAATTGTGTATCAAGCAAGTGTACAGTGTAGAAAACTATCTTATCTATGTACTCTTTCACAAAGACTCGAGGCCCATTATCTTACATCGTCATCTTTTACCTGCATAATTTCCCTGTAAGGCACATTTGTTCTCTTAACACATTTGCGTTTTCAGTGGGCTTTTAGCAGAAAAGCATCTCATGAGTTCCAAAAATTACCACTTTAAATTAGTTTGTATTGTTAACCAACAGTAAAGCAAAATTAACCTGTTTTAATTACACTAATACCTAATACTGTATTCCTGTGACTGATTTCTCTGCAAGTCTCTGATTATTGTGCTAAGAGACTCATTTGATGAAGCTCTTTACACATCTTCTGCAAGTCTCTCGAATGTCTTCCTACTGTGCGATATTAGCTCAAGCTATCTAATCAACTTTTACAATTTCTCAAATCTATGAACACAACTAGGAGATCTAACATTCCAGGCTCCTAGAGTTCTGAATGAATTACTCTTACTTCCAGAGTATGTTATCCTTGTGGATGACTTCACTGAACTGTACAGCAATGGTTTGCAGTCTTTTTTGTTCATGGCACACCACACAATATACCGAGTTTCCACAGCACACTGACACATGAGCTATATTTAAGCCATTGTTTAAATACTGGAACTGCATTACTGAGAAGATAATTTACCATTACATGTTGGAAATAATCTGTTTAAAAACAGTACAACTATGTAACAGAATAAGTGCAACTCAATTTATGAAATTGGCCAAAGGGTGAACCAGAAGAACAGTAGACTATAAGCCGGTTTGCAACTCACCTCCCAGTACTTGGCCTTGGGGACACCCTCGCTGTATGCCTTGAGGAACTTGCTCTCCGTGTTGAGGGCGGTGATGGCACTGCTGAACTGTGACATGGGGTGCAGGTTGGTGGGGAAGTTGTTCAGCATCGTCACCACGTGTGAAGGCAGGCCAGCCCGGTTAGCCCACTCCTTCGACAGGTACTTCACCTGTAATTGCCGCAACGGTCATTATTTTCTATTCGGAGCCAACTGAAAACAAAACAGTTTCATTGTGAACGTACGTTAGAAGGAACCGATCTCGAAATTATAGACCGAGGACTTTGAGAAATAATTGGAGAACAAAAATTCTAACAGCCAACTGCACATGAGAAACAGTACAATATATATGGTCCATTATTATTCAGACTTGACAAACAAAACAACAGCAAGAACTCAAGCTCTGCATATGTTTAGCAGTGTAGGGAATTGTGTGCACTGCACGATAAAAAATAGATTCTAAAAACCATTTTTAGTTTCACGCATTTGCTTTCACTTTCCCCCTACGAAAAAATTTGTAATTGACACCTCTACACCTCCTGCCCGTGATCTTAGAGTTTTTATCCTGACAGTCATTCTCTCTCAGACTGTGGGATTTATTCCTACTTCACATGTAGCTCCTTTCTGTGAAGTTCATTGCTTGTACCTCAGCAATTTATTTTGTAAAACAGTCATTTCATCCTAAAAGGATTCAAAATCAAGCATTTTATGCAGCACCGCACGAAAATGAAAAAAGAAAAGCATTCTACTCCACAAATGCTTAATTGTGTGTGGCCTGGACTTTAGAACTGCCTGGTATCGACTGAAGTGCGTTTAAAATGCAAGAGAAATGCCACTTTGACCGATTTTGTCAGTTCTGAATGACCACTTCTAGGTTTACAAGCAATGTCTTTTTATTCATACCACCATCTCTGAAAACGGTTTACCCTACAATTAGCAACAACAGTACTGGTACACTCACTCATTACAGTATCTGGTGTCGGGCCCAAATTTCATTTGTAACTTTCAGCCCAGTCACTTCCAAATCACAGTCCCTCACCTCAAATTGATACATTTACTCTTCATCATCCCAGCAAGCATTTAACATCACAGGATCACCCTATAAAAGCACAACTTCTGCATCGGGAAGCAATTAGATGGCCAAAGTGACACGTGCACCGAAAGCAAGTAGCCAAAAGACTGAGGCCATTGTAGGGTGCGAGAGGGTGGCGCCACATTTGAAACTGCACTGTCACGTCCCTAAAAGTGTCGAGCACCTGCTTTGGCTGGATATCCAAAGCCCATCCCCATGTTTTATTAAGTGAGTACCCCTGCTCTCTTAAATTTTTTGCAGTTTATTCTAATCTTAGCTGCTGTGTCAATAATGGAATCCCAATACGACAATCCACAAGTCGAGACTAATCTTTTCAAATTTTATTTTACATCCGTCTTCCAGGTAATGCTCAGCTATGAGCAACTTCTCAACCTCACTTTTTATACAATATCACTTGCACTGAGAACAGTGGCTAGCTACAGTGGGAATAGGTTGACCTTTATAGGTGCTGCTACATTTGCAGCACACACCATACACAAGGGGCACAACATCTCTTACTTCCAGGGCAGGCTGGAATACTTGTCTCAGTCCATGTCTCTGCAGCTCATTATTCAAACACTTTATGGGAACGCAGCTCGGTGATGTAGATAAAGGCCTATATTTCAGAAGGATCACACCCTGCCATTTGAGGCAAAACTGCCAGGGCAGGAAAGGTGTGCTACTATACAAATATCAGCGATTATCAATGCCATTTGGCTGCATTCCCGAAACTTCTTTGAATGATGCTTACACAAGAAGCGACTCTTGTGTCTCATTACTGCTCACTGCCCCACAGTATGGCAGAAATATAGCCACCTCTCTCTTTCGTGGATTCACAAGGTGTCCTTTGTCTGTGGTATCTGGAAGTGTTCAGTATGTCCCCCTAACTGTAACCACTCTCTCAACACACTTAACATACTGCCATTCAAACTCTAGGTGGTCATCGTCAGAATGAATCTTTGATTCTGAATACTTTAGAACACAGAGTACTTACTTTGGTACAGCTTGATAAAAACAGTGTGTGCTCAAATGCGTGTAGGTTTCCCGTACATTGCCTGATCAAATCAGTCTGTTGCCTTCAGATCAACTGATATATATCCGAGAACAGTCTGCTGCAGGCATTTTAACTGAGGCTTTATAAGCAAAGTGTTGCAAATGTACCTTAGGGAGAAAGACTACCACATCACAGAACTCAGAGCCTGTTCCTCACAATGCTCCACGAAGAACTTTGAACTGATGGAGATTGTCATTATCCCCGTGCTGTGTGACCTGTCACGTCACAATATTCACCGACAGAGAAGTACATTGGCTCCGTGACCTGTCTGGACAACATGGCATCCCATATGGAAACTGTTGGTTTACGAGTACATTTTCTAGTGGTACTGTTTCAAAGACGTCTTCTGTCATGTTTAAAACAAAAATACCTACCGTTAATGGACTATTGTGTCATTGAGCCAGTAGACAATTAATTACACAAAAACAAGTCACTCATGAATAAAAGGAGGACAAGATCCCTTTTCCAAGAAAGTGGCTCTTAAACCAGGGTGAAACAGACATGTTTAGACCACACTGAGGAAATAGGTCACAGATGCTACAAACTGTGGGAAACATCACTATCAATCAAAAATATTCTATGTATGTCTAAATATTACACTCTGGAATAGGGCTAATACTTCCATAGCTTTAAATTTTATAATTTAAAATAAACATCAGAAGTACTACACTATCTTATGTATTTTACTTTCCTCTTAGTTCAATGTTAATATCCCTTTAACCTAGAATCTGACTATTCTGTACGACTCACACCCAGCATTCGCCTGAAATTATTTAGGAACAAGATAAAACGCCTGTCGAGTATTTTAAACAAATTACTGGGGCAATGATTAAATAATTTAGGAAGTAAAGATAATAACTCACCAAATAGTCAATATGCACTTGAACATGAAAAATTATTTTGCTAGCTTTCTGACAAATCCTCCTCCAGAGCATAACATATCTTGAATGCTGCTTCTCAAACTGACCCATCTGGATTATTACCCGCAGCGCCAGCTTCACTTTATTACATAGACAACATAAAATAATTTGTAGACTAAACCTGTTGGCACATTTTGGTGGCTACTGTGTACACCTGGGAAACAGGTTGTTGTCCCTCCTGGTGGCCCAATGAGCTGCTGTTTGCCTAATCCCCCTAAATAGGTAATGGTCGTAGCATTATGCTGGTGCTATGTCGAGTGACTGCCCCATGATGGTGTTTTGGAGGAACTGTGGTGAATCCCAGAAGGAAGCAGCATTTTACAGAAATAGCAATGGAGACACTCATTTAAAACACACACACACACACACACACACACACACACACACACACACACACACACACACACACACACACACAAAAAATCAGCAAGGTTCTCCCTCACTATTTACAACAATCTGCCAACACTTGCGTAACTTTTCAATTTTGCAACTGTAGAAATCACAGCTTTGAACAAGGCTTGACAAGTTCTTTGCCTCAGAGTGCATTTTTATCCAGAAAGGAAGTTCCTTTAAGGTCATTCAACAGACAGTGGAGAAGGTGAATAGTGTGGTTGTGGAATGATTTCCCGACCCAGCTCTTGTGCCGAGGTTTTTGTCAGTCTACCAGAATGCAGTCAGGCAATATTGTGGAGTAGCATCACTTTACACAGTCTGCCTAGTCGTCATTCTTTGACTGCGTCTGCAAGACACCTCAGTTTTTGACAAATGTCAGCAGCAATCACTCCACTTCGGGGAAGCAATTGTTAGAACACTACACCATCCCTGTTCCACCAGATGCATAACGTTATCTTTTGTGGTTGTGCAGAGTTGCAGCTTCGTTTGGGCTCAACCATTTCTTGCTTTTCCTTATGTTAGCATAACGATACCATTTCTCATCACTAGTAATGATGCAGGACAGGAATTTGTGTTTTCCACGAGTCAGCTGATGATTAGCAAGTAGAGATGCGTGCATAGTCACCCACTGATTTTTGTGATTTTGGCTTGAGTAAGCAGTACCTATACACCCGATTTCTGAACCTTCCCCAATGCATGTGAATATCGCACCATGGTGGATTGATCACAGTTCATCACCTTTGCCAGTCCTCGCGTACACTGATGTGGATAATTGTTGATTAATACATTCAAATGCTCTTCATCAAACCCTGAAGGTCTTCCTGAATGTACAGACACAATAACGTCAAGTCATCCTTAAAATGATAAAACCATTTTCTTGCTGTGCTCTGTCAATGGCATTATCACAAACGACTGCAAATGTTTGATTGCTTCCAATGCTGTGACCCCTTTACTGAACTCTGACAGAATTATGTCAGAAGTATTCCAATTTCTCCACTTAGCACCCCATTTTCTAGACTCCACAGCTTCACTTGCTATATCAAAATGACAAAATGACAATATGTCAACTCAAGTAGCAGTAGTGGTTTATAAATAAAAAATGACAATCGGTAAGTAAACTCAGTGCATCTGGAAAACCAATATGCAAAGCAAAAACTATAAATTTATACATCAACGTAACACATAATGCTCCTGTTTGGCTAGATGACAGGATCCCTCATGGGATTGATGTGGCAAGTTATGGTTACTGTTGTGTGGAGATTATGTTTTAAAGTAATTATCACTTTGGAAATCTGGAGTTAGTGATCCTTCACATTCACCGAGATTATTCTTCCAGTGCAGAAAGAGAATAAAGCATTCAAAAATGTATTCCTGTGCACGTGTGTGGAATTCTGCTTGGAAATTTTAGCCAAGTGTGGACTTGTTTGGTAAAGAGTCCACAGCGGACGGTGTGTATCTATTAGCTAGCTGGAGCTGGGATTGTATTGGATAAAAGTGATGGACTTGAGTAGGGTTAATTCATTCCCATTAATTTTTATTTCTAAGCTATTTTGAGGATGATGTATTTGTGCAACTCTCTCCATACTAATTATAAACTTAATTGTCACTTTGATGTAGAGATTATTGATAAGAGTTGTTAGTGTGGTGTAATTAATTGTTAATAGTGAAGGTATCCCAGTCCAGTAGTCAGATCTCTATCTTTTCCGAAAGTAGTTCTACATCTAAATTTATACTCTGCAATCCACCCAACGGTGTGAGGCAGAGGGCACCTTACATGCCACTGTCATTACCTCCCTTTCCTGACCACTCGCGTATGGTTCGCGGGAAGAACGACTGCCGGAAAGCACCCGTGCGTGCTCTAATCTCTCTAATTTCACATTCGTGATCTCCTCGGGAAGTATTAGTAGGGGGAAGCAATATATTCGATACCTCATCCAGAAACGCGCCCTCTCGAAACCTGGACAGCAAACTTCACCGCGATGCAGAGTGCCCCTCTTGCAGAGTCTGCCACCCGAGTTTGCTGAACATCTCCGTAACGCTATCACGCTTACCAAATAACCCTGTGACGAAACGTGCCGCTCTTCTTTGGATCTTCTCTATCTCCTCTGGCAACCGGATCTGGTACGGATCCCACACTGATGAGAAATACTCAAGTATAGGTCGAACGAGTGTTTTGTAAGCCACCTCCTTTGTTGATGGACTACATTTTCTGAGGACTCTCCCAATGAATTTCAACCCGGTACCCGCCTTACCAACAATTAATTTTATATGATCATTCCACTTCAAATCGTTCCATACGCATACTCCCAGATATTTTACGGAAGTAACTGCTACCAGTGTTTGTTCCACTATCATATAATCGTACAATAAAGGATGCTTCTTTCTATGTATTCGCAATACATTACATTTGTCTATGTTAAGGGTCAGTTGCCACTCCCTGCCCCAAGTGCCTATCTGCTGCAGATCTTCCTGCATTTTGCTGCTATTTCCTAATGCTGCAACTCCTCTGTATACTACAGCATCATCCGCGAAAAGCTGCATGGAACTTCCAACACTATCTACCAGGTCATTTATATATGTTGTGAAAAGCAATGGTCCCATAACACTCCCCTGTGGCACGCCAGAGGTTACTTTAATGTCTGTAGACGTCTCCCCATTGAGAACAACATGCTGTGTTCTGTTTGCTAAAAACTCTTCAATCCAGCCACACAGCTGGTCTGATATTCCGTAGGCTCTTACTTTGTTTATCAGGCGACAGTGCGGAACTGTATCTAACGCCTTCCGCAAGTCAAGGAAAATGGCATCTACCTGGGAGCCTGTATCTAATATTTTCTGGGTCCCATGAACATATAAAGCAAGTTGGGTCTCACATGACCGCTGTTTCCGGAATCCATGTTGATTCCTATAGAGTAGATTCTGGGTTTCCAGAAATGACATGATATGCAAGAAAAAAACCATGTTCTAAAATTCTACAACAGATCGATGTCAGAGATAAAGGTCTCTAGTTTTGAGCATCTGCTCAACAACCCTTCTTGAAAACTGGGACTACCTGTGCTCTTTTCAAATCATTTGGAACCTTTCGTTCCTCGAAAAACTTGGGGTACATGGCTGTTAGAAAGGGCAAGTTCTTTTGTGTACTATGTGTAGAATCGAATTGGTATCCCGTCAGGTCCAGTGGACTTTACTGTCGAGTGATTTCAGTTCGTGCGAGGGTTTAGAGAAGGAACCGCAGTGTGTCTTCCTCTGTGAAACAGCTTTGGAAAAAGGTGTTTAGGATTTCAGCTTTACTTAGCTAAGGACTTTCAATTATCTAGTTTGGAGCTGTGAGGAACATAACCCTGTCTTAGGGGTTAGAATGATACTGGTGACCCTTATTTAGATTCATTTGGAATGCATACCGGTGCAAAGAAGTAATTCTTATACACCAAATAATTGTTTCCAATTAAATGAGCAGAGCAGCACATGCCCTTCCCCAACCGTCGTCACCCAATTCCTCACCCCTCCACCACTTCATCTCACAACCCTTCGCCCCTGTCGATCTGCTGTGCCTGCACGTACAGGTTTGCATGTAATCTCCAGCTCTGAAGGACTCGTCAGAAAGCTAGCACATTCTCAGTACCTTAACACCTTCACTTATTTATAAAACCAACTACAATACAACTCAACCTCACGGCGCAGCACTCGTCACTGAAACCCCTGCAGGACTGAGGATTGCAGCCTACCTGAGCCTCGTTGGGTATGTCACCGGTGATGAGCAGCCAGAAAAGGCCCTCGGGGAGGGGTTCATTGCCACCCGGAGCCTTCGGCAGTAGCTTCTGGCACTCCGGGATCGAGTAGCCGCGGAAGCGGATGCCTTCTTCCGGATCCAGCACTGAAGTTTCACACACCAGACCCTTGATGCCACGCATACCTCCATACATCTGAAACCAGAGGGATGAGGGTTGTGAATCACACGTGAACAAAAAGTAATCAATTAATTGACAACACAAAACATGCAATGGCTTTTAAGTAAAATACGAAGTTTCACAGATCAAAACTGAAATTTATATTAAATTAATTTTATTTACATAGTATGTATGCATGCATGCATGTTTTGTTACTGTGTGTGGCTAATTGCTGATAACTTACATCGTCTATATTACTGAACGGCTACATCAGTCACATAATCCCATTTGCAGGTTGTGTATGTATAATCTTATATAATATGTTTAACAGCAAGTCAAGTATTAAAGTTAGAAATCGTGTTTACGTCTCCGGTAAGCATAGCTCACGGCGCACAAATTATTCAGACTATATTCATCCGAGCACTTACTGACTTCCAATTGACTTTATACATAATAGCGAACATTTCTGAACTTTTTCTCGCATTCCTGATTAACATCATACACACACACACACACACACACACACACACACACACACACACACACAACGTAAAATGGCGACTGAAGCAGTTTCACATACGTTGGTTTGATTCTTTAAAGAATCGGGGTGTGTGGGTTTACTGGTTGGATTATGGTGGATGCATGGTTGAAGCAGTTATGCAGAGATGAAGAGACTTTCACTAGATTTATTTGCATGGAGTGCTGTGTCAAACCAGACCTCGCAACAAATAACGAAAATAGTTACGATAGTAAATAACTATGGTAGTAAGAAAGTTTTACTGCCATTCTAACAAGTTCTGACATTGCTTCCGTTAAATGGAAATACGCTACTACAAATGGAACACTGGATAGTGCGTCTAGCAAGCACTAACGAAGCTGGTGGGAGCTTTGAGCACAGAGTGAAGACACGTAACACAGCAGTAATTCACGCAGAGTGAAAAGGAGCCGACCTCTGATGAGGTAATTTGCATAACGCACGCACGCTTCTACGAGTACCAGCGACGATTATCGTCATTATGCGATTATCTACCGACGAGATGGCACACTTCGCGCTTGTGAGGCCCGATCGTCAACACTAGGAATACAGCACGTAACTATTCTTTAAATCCAAGACTTAACTGTGATCTATGAATACCAATCGGAATACACAATTTTAAGAACTGACTCGCGTATTACAGAACGCAGTAATTCCGCATAGAGCTGGCAATATATTTTATAGCGGCTGTAAGATCTACGTTGACGTTTTCAAGCACAGTGCAATGTTAACCCTCGCAATACAAAAGCGTGCGTGTTTGTGTTTATGACCACCTTTTGAATATTTTGTAATCTAATTCTCTATATTTTGAGATAGTATTGTCTTTATGAATCTTTCTACTAGATTCCATATATGTTTTAAATTTTTCAGTTAAACTTAACACAAAGTTTTAAGTCTCAGTAGTACGAGTGGATGTTACTTTGCTCTATGAAGGTCGTCTTTAGTAATTCCAGGTTTAGAGCCTGAGCAGAAGTCCACAACAATGAACGAAATTTCCTTTTTTTGTGGTGGGAATGAAGTCAGTAATCTACAATACCGAAGGTGCATTGTAACTGCAAAATGTGTGCTAAAAGGTATTTTCAGGTTATGGACCCCGATTACACATCAGTAGTTCTTTTAAAGGGTATATTGTTAATAGACAAAAATCGTTAATTATTTCAAGGTGGACACAAAATATCCCCTCCCCCTTGGTATTGCGCGTTCTGGAAAATACCGTTGTATTGCTAGGGTTAAGGCTCTCTTTACAACGTGGTCTCGGCTCCAAACAGTCCGAATCCAAATACGTACTGCAGTGTAGTGTATCCGCCCTTCCACATGTGAAAACGGGCCAAATGGCAAATACAGCAGCAATCAGCACGCTACTATATCCAAATGGCAAATATACGCCGACATGAATCGCAGCTGTCGGATTACAAAACAGCAGCAAAATTACAGGGATGTTTACAGAAACAGCAGAAATGGCGGAAAATACTTTTGTCACGAAACAGTCCTCCACCGCAATGTCTGCACACACTGTGGATGTAGTTTTGATCCCTGACGACGGAACATTCAGCTCCTCGATTGCCTGGAAATGGGTGACACTATCGCCTTTCTTCCCTCTCAGCGTCTGTGCGGTCTTCGCGTACTGTTGCCACCATTGCACTACGACTGGACGATATTGTACTTTGTCCATTTACCGCCAGAATGTGAGCAATGTCCCGCGTAGTTTCCAGTTGTCGCTCCATTTCAATCTCACCTTTACCGTAGCGTTGCAAAACTGGCTTTGCAGCAGTCTGAACATTTGCTCTCTTCTGACAATGCGCCACTGTTGGGCAATGATATTAACAAGGAAACACGCGTCTTTCCGGAGTATCTAGGTGGATTATGATACCGTCCCCCTGCCAAATGCGGTACTTTCGTTATTGGCGTAAACTTTTATCCACATGTAAAAAGAGCTGATATACAGTATTCAGTACATCGAGTGGAAATACTGCCCAGGCCGTGCGCGATAAGTATTACGCAATCCACAACGATACTTCAACTATTATCAAACTATGAAGCACGTACACAGCCGACTTCCCTTTGCACTGCGCGTCTCATGGCAGACGCAATGGAGGAAAATGAACGCAGAATGAGGAGATAACGAAGTAGGCTTACATGTGCGGAAATTGCCACGTCGCCTTGCGTGGAAACTGGTTACTTGCGAAAGTGTACCTGAAAAGCAAGTTCTGGGAGAGCTGCACTCAAGTTCGTACCTAGCAATTCCGTCATCTTATTCCAAGATCATTTGCATTTACAGTAATTGGTAATCTAGCTCGTCTGCACATCGCTGAGGAATGGAAAGATGCGTACTATTCAAATTCTTCAACACAGCAAAAAGACGAATCTAAGACCGATTTGCTGCGAGGGTGCTGGAAAAGGATAGAGCATACAAGACAATTCCACAGTACTACTAGACTATTTCTGGTCTGTATAAAGTAGACGTGATTGCAGACTTCTAATCCAGCAACAAGAATTTAATATACGTACAGCGGACTTAAATGACAATCTGTTAAACCAGGAAATGAAAAAATTAAGTACAGTTAGAAAAGCATTTGATGAAGTCATCCGTGATAAAGTATTTTGAAATTAATTTTGAATTTGACGTGCTTCTGAACATCTAATGCAGTTTAACGTTAAGAGGGCTTAATTAAAATACGTACTGAATATATTACGCTCTTTCCTACTCCAGCCTCTGCTGAGAGAGAGAGAGAGAGAGAGAGAGAGAGAGAGAGAGAGAGAGAGAGAGAGACCAAATTATTTCAGAGAGATTCCTACAGCCCGTTAAGTGGAATGAGATTTTCATTCTGCAGCGAAGTGTGCGCTGATATGAAACTTCCTGGCAGATTAGAGCACTTGCCTGCGAAAGGCGAAGATCCCGAGTTCGAGTCTGGATCCGGCACACAGTTTTAACCTGCCAGGAAGTTTCATCCCGTAAGTAACTTTTACGCGTATGAAACGTTACGTTCGATGGCACAACTGCTTTTAACGGTAAGTAACCCAGTGAGACTTTTTTTCAAACCTTTAAGACACGAAATGCCAAATAAAGATTGTTATTTTGAACTGTTCTGCAATGTACCGCACACGTAATCAACTGTTTGCTACGTAATGGAAATGTTCAAGTTCTCATTACAAGCGAAAAGGTAGCTAAATTTTATTTTTGTGCGACCAGTCGGTAAATAGACCTCAATTTCGACTTCGTTTGACGCATACGATTGACTAGCACGGTAAGCTATATGCCTCTTCATCGCTGCCAACTATTGCAATTTACATCCACTACTACCTACTCTCCACATTTCCCGCCACTAACATTATTAAGAGAATAAAGCAAGGTGAAAATGAGCCTTTAGATCCCGGCTCACTTATTAGAATAGAAAGTAAAATTGTTACCAGTTTTTTTATTAGTTTGATAAGGTAAAATTCCGATGAAATAAAGAAACTAATCGAGAATTAAATGCGCAACAAAGAAATATCTATTACATTGACTGTAACTGCGAGAGCAAACTACAACGCCACTATCCGTTGCGGAAATAGAAAAACCATATCACGGGGATGCACCTGAACCTTCTGTACCATGCTGTGACTGACCAATGGCGTCATAACAAGCCCCAAAATGCAACAAAATCATCCCATAATGGCGCCTAATGATATTAACCGTTTCCATGCCGCCAAAATACAAACATCAAACACCCGAAATCTTGAAAGTAATGTTGAAGCTAACAAGCACAACAACCACGGGAAACTGTGGGTCTTGGGCGGTGGTAATGCAAAGTCTGAAAACTGCCAAGATCATAACAAAAAATACAAAACTACAGTACGTGGCTACAAACGGTGCAGTGGATGGTGGAAGAGAAATCAATATAAATATCCACGAATCACGGCGACTGACGCAATATGGTGTCGAAATCATCGCTTTGTAAGACATTTTGGAACGTCGATACCAGTACACAAAGCGAAAAAAGGATAGCAGCATAAAAAGCGACGTCTATACCTACAACCAAACATAGCTACTATCAACGATATCTAAATGCAACAATGATGCTACAGATTAGCATCGGGGTTATACCACACAAACTCGTCTTCCATCACTCAGGCCAAGAATTTTATATTTCTAAGCAAATGTACTTAATTCCAGGTTTTGGTGAATTATTGTCAGTGTTTGCGCTTGTTACGACAACGTTTAATCTTTGATGAAGGACGTCACCACCTTTTCCACATAACGGCTAAAAGCCGAATGGCCGTACTGTAGATTCAAGTTGTACCGATCCGTGGACGAACAAAAGCTCCAGAATTGGACTTAATCGCGATTCCGAATATTACTAGTTGCTGTCGGAGGGTGTAGGTCTCCTAAAACAAGATACTCCGATATGCGTTCCGCAGTTATGTTCTTTACTACAATTCACAGTATCCTTGGATCAATATCGACATGACACGCCATCCGGGGATGATCTAAAGCTCGAGATAAATACGAGATTTCTCAAATTCTGACCAACTGCTCGGGTTGCTCAAATCGCTCTCTAGTGGCTCCAAGCAACGAGAATGACGGCAGATACAACCGCGACGCCACACGCTGCTGTCAAAACCAGTCGTACGTTTTAAATGTTTGATTTCATAGTGAGTTTTCACAGAAGTAACACGCGGGCATCAAAAACAAACGAAAAGCGACTCTTTAACCACTCTGGATAACTAAATTAAATTTCGAGGATTTTAGGGCCGAGTTTCGAGCTCTATTAAAAAATCTGATACATTAGAGATGCAGTACTTAGTCGAGTGAAACTAGAACTGGCTCTTTGCTATTTGACATCTGGCGATTACCTGTCATACCTCCAATATTTATACTACACGTTCTCAAAACTACAATTTCAGTTTTCTTACTGATGTTTTGGGTGCTACTTACAGTGCCCTGTAGACTCATTTGGCAGGTTTTGTTACACTTCCACCCCACATCAGCTAACTAACACTAAAGGGGAATGTCACACTGCTATTAAACTGTCGTGAAGTTTGTTGCAGATTTTGTTCGAAGGAGGTCATAACTACAGGTTATGCATTATTTGATTGCAATTATTAGATCGCCTATGGTATGTTACGTACCAAATTAAGCGCAAAAGTCCAGTTCTATACCCTACAGCATTCTTAAGTTTTATAAGGGTTTAGTAATCTATGGTTAAATATTACCAAATGTATTACCTAACTTATGATTTGTGCAACCGCACTGAAACCTACTTTAACATGTGATTTCCATCATTACAGCTACACTCAGATTATGCTGCTACCAGAAACCTTGTTACTTCCGTTCTGAACTCCAGTAGCCAAGTGTTTAACAGCTTTAAATTCCTGGTAATAGTATCTGAATATACTGCCCTATCGCATTAATATTCACCATATGTAGACTTGAGTGAGCTCTTGTGGAACTGTAATTCTCATTTCACTCATTACACAGTAACATGTATTTACTCTCATCAATCTTATCCATACATCATAATAGCAACTTCATAATCATACACTGAAGGGCCAAAGAAACTGGTATAGGCACGCGTATTCTAATACAGACGTGTGTAAACAGGCGGAATATAGCGCTGCGTCGGCTACGCCTATCTAAGACAAGAGTATGGCGCGGTGGTTAGATCGAGTACTACTGCTACAATGGCAGGTTATCGAATTTAAATAAGTCTGAAAGTGGTGTTATAGTCTGCGTAAGAGGGATGGCACACCTCTCCGAGGTACCAATGAAGAGCGGATTTTCCCCGTACGATCATCTCATGTGTGTACCGTGATTATCAGGAATCCGCCAAAACATCAAATCTCCGACATCGCTGAGGCCAGAAAAAGATCCTGCAACATCGCGGCCAACGACGATTGAAGAGAATCATTCAACATGACGGAAGTGGAACCCTTCCGCAAATTGCTGCAGATTTCAATGCTGAGCCATCAACAAGTATCGGCGTGTGAACCATTCAACGAAACATTGATATTGGCTTTCGGAGCCGGAGGCCCACTCGTGTATCCTTGATGACTGCGCGACACAAAGCCTTACGCCTCGCCTGGGCCTGTCAACACCGACATTGGACTGTTGATGACGGGAAACATGTTGCCTGCTCGGACGAGCCCCCGTTTCAAATTGTATCGAGCGAATGGACGTATACGGGTATGGAGACAAGCTCACGAATCCATGGACCCTGCATGTCAGCAGCGGACGGAGATGTAAGGGTATTGAGATAACCTCACGAATCCACAGACCCTGCCTGTCTGCATGTTCAAGCTGGTGGAGGCTTTGTAATGGTGTGAGGTGTGTGCATTTGGAATGATGCGTGTAGATACGACGGACAGGTGACACGTACGTAAGCATCCCGTCTGATCACCTTCATCCATTCATCCATTCATGTCCATTGTGAATTCCGACGGACTTGGGCAATTCCAGCAGGACAATGCGACACCCCACACGTCCAGAATTGCTACAACGTGGCTGCAGGACCGCTTTTCTGAGTTCAAACACTTCCACTTGCCACCAACTACAGACAGTTAACTTATTGAGCAAATTTGGGATGCCTTGCAACGTGCTTTTCAGAAGATCTCCACCCCCTCTTACTCTTACGGATTTATGGACAGCCCTGGAGGACTCGGTGTCAGCACTACTTCAGACATTAGAAGAGTCCATGCCACGTCGTGTTGCGGCACTTTTACGTGCTCGCAGATATTAGGCAGCTGTACAAGTTTCTTTGACTCCTCAGTGTATTCACTATGTAAATTTACGATTATGCGCACATATAGCTTTTACATCCAGAAGTCTCACTTCCTTCCACTGTACAACAACAAACCGGACTACAAACTACGAACCTTGGGGTGATCCATAATGCGGTGTACCACTGAAACTGCGTAATTTCGTAATGAAGTACGGAAACAACCAAATACGCACATTAGCTTCGGAAGCGCCAAATCAAGATAGTGGCTACTCTATTTCGATGGCATGCAATGACAGGTGCAAATGTGTGATACAGGAAGTTGCTACATGTATCTGTGAAAACTCTTAATTTCAGTAACTTCATAATCATACACGTGGAGTTACGAGGTTTTCACTGCCTGTTTCTGATGCTAATCGCTAGCGGGAGAAGGGAAATGTCAAAGCTAAAGCGATTAAGTTTGGTGGCACGGTGAGGTCACGCGAGTGGAATTTGAGTGTTCCCCACACGACTTCGTAGACGCCACTGGAGTGACACTTTTGTTGCTTTCGGAGACCCGGCTATAATCAGCTGACTCCACACAGCCACCTGTGCTGGGCCCCCGGGCTCACACCAACACAGCCTGCCTCAGCTACCGTGCGAGTACCACCGCCCCATTCAACTCCGCGGCTTATCGTAGTGGGGCCCGTGTTTGCTCATCACGCGCACACCTGCCTCTGCACTGCGCAACCGTTGCCGTATCAGACATGTAGTACTCGTTACGACAGTTCAAGGTGACTGACGCGCGCGCACGTGTAGCTCCAGGAAGCCCCGTCTCTGTCCTCGCTAGTCAAACGGACTTTTTCCACATTTATGAAGGTTGGAAGCATTGCAGCTTTCCTTCCTTGTTCTCTACGGTCGACGGGAAGTGACTGTTCGAAGGCTACACGCAAACAATAGGAATTCTTCCGAGTCAATGGCAACGTCAGCAATACGAAAGCCACAAATCCGTCTCTCAGTCTTTTGTATCCAGACGGCAAAGCACTCAAGAGTCATTCGCTCAACCTGACCTACAAGCTATAGAATTCAGTCAAGAGTTCTTACTACTATTAATTCTATCAATCTGGACCCTACCCAATTTCTGCATATAAATCCGAAGAAACGCGACGGAATCACAACACCATCCACAGTGTTACTGTACAACCACCACACCAGCTAGACTAATTCGGCGGTTAGTTTCAGCTTACTACACGTATTCATCGCAGCATGAGTGACCAGTCCCGGTTGTATGTAGCCATCTGACGGCTTTTGAGCGCGTTTAGAAATTTACACCGTTGCCAGAATATACTCAATACTGTAGTCTTACGACAAAAGTTTAACACAATTTAAGATAAGTATTAAAGTTACGATAGGTCCTGAGGCACCGAAACTCACAGCATAACCCAGACTAAATTCATCCCGTGTGTGAGAAAAAGAGCACATAGCGAAACCCGAACAAACTTACAGTTCCAAACCTTTCGCTGACACTCCACAAAATAATGAATAGTTTGTCAAATACTATGTATATCTTTGTTTTTCCATGAAGTTTTACTTTATTAGTCTTTACTACTAACCCCATTCCCGAACTTATTTTACAGACAGTAACCACATATACTTGTGTACCTGTAAAATAATATCAATGTACGACGCGCAGTTCAGGACCTAGACACTCAACTTCGACACCATACCGGACACCACAGCATAATCGGCAAACACCCGCAGAATGCTGCCCACCTCATCCGCCACATCATTTACGTATATGGAGCACAAACAGTGGTCCTATCCCACATCCGTGGGGCACTCCTGACGATACCCTATGAAAACTCGCCATCGAGTACAACCTACGAAGTTCTGTTCTGTTACTTAACAGGGTTCGAGCCACTCACACAGCTATAAACGTATTCCATAAGGTCGTACCTTCGTTAGTAACATTCAATGGGGGCACCGTGTCAAATGCATTCCGGAAATCCAAAAATATGGAATTTGCCTGTTTCTCCATCCATAGTTCGCAGTACATAATATAAGAAATATTTCTTGGTCGCAACTAAATTTAACTACTACTACTCCATGAGCATCATCAATTCTGTACGGCATTTTACTTAGTCCTGCGACGAGTTATCACAGCAACGGGATCAAGTATGCTTTTTCGTGAAACTTTTTTGCTTTACTGTCATTTCAGTAGTGAAACAGTGAACATACATGCCACATCCATTAGAGACAAAATTATTTTCTGTCTACATTTGATTATACTTTTGCTATTCGAGAGTGGAACGGAAGAGAAACAGCTTTAAGGTGGTTCGATGAACCCTCTCCCAGTCATTTAGTTGTGAAATGCAGAGTAATCCTGTAGATATAGACGCATCCAGCTTATGTGAACACTGAATAATTTCTTTCCTGGGAACATGGTACAAGTTGTCCTGTTTCAGACAAGTGCTAAATGTACGTACGGATTGCAGAACCTCAGAACCATCCATCTTTGAAATAATATAGGAAATAGATTGCTCGATCTTTAACTTCGAAGATACCCTGCTTTAATATTAACAATTAGTAAGACTTTTCCATCTGATATTCAGAATTTAGTGACACTTGAGATGGGACACACACACAGCCTGTCATCGACTAGATTGACAATTTTCTGGTGCACAAGTAACCAGAAACCGTAAGTTTTGTTCATTTTGCTGATGCTTATGATGATGTAGGTTTATGTTCTACTGATATTTATTCTGGTGCTCTTGCATGTCATCTTAACTGTACTGTCAATTGGACCCTTCTTTAAATCTTCACATGTGAAGGACAATCCAGATGAACTTTCGAAAGCCTTTTCCAACATAGCTTTGCAACTTGAGAGTTCATTAGAACAAGGGTTTCACAGCTTAATTCGTTTACGTCTGAGGAATCAGCAAAGCAGCAATTGCAGAATCAGAGGCGCAGAGATTGTACCAATAACGTCCATTTTCTTTTTCGATTAATATTTTTTAAGGAATGACGAAACTTCACAGGATCCTATAAAATAAACATTATGGATATTCAAACGAATATCGATATCAACACGGCTGTCTTATGCTCAAATCAGGCCCAAAACGTACAAATGTTCGTGTGCTAATGTTTCAGTTTATGTTAATCTTCACATAAAATACCAGCTTATGAGATATTTATACAGGATAATCTGCTTAAAATACATTTATGCCATGGAAACTATCTAAAGCAAACATATGACAAGGGAGACAAACATTCGAATATGCACTTCCTGGTGGCCATCTGAACCAGTAATGCTTCATGGAACTAAATAGTTCCAGTCACGAACGATGTGGTCTAGTTTAGGCGTACTCTGCGCACCTACGTCACGCATTTTCTGACAGCCAATGAGCGTTCAGGAGTGATCATTAGCCGTGATCGAAGCGAATTGTTTAGTGAATTTTTATTCCATTTGTTGCCAGTTACAATAGGTGATGATAAATGACACAATCCGCATTCGCAAGGAAGGGGCATGATCTGCAGGATACACGCTTTCCTCATGCGGAAAGCAACAGTCGAATCGTCAGCAATGCAATACTAGTCCGTGTCTCGGTCTGCGTCAACCGCCAGTGTCCGTGGATCTGACTAAGAGGCGTCGCACATTTCAACCGCCCACCCACGATGTGCAAATGTACTGAACTTGCTAGTGTTAATCGCGATCAAGACCAGACACGCACAAGTGCGTGTGCAGGGCCTGAAGGGTTCAGACCTCAATGCTATAAATCGGAGTGTGCTCAACGTTTCGTTACGTAACAAGTAAACGGTAAGCGGAATACCCGGGTTAAGGGGAGCCGGAGGTGGTCAAATCCAAAAAATTACGATTTTTTTGCTATCGAAAATTAATTGGAACATTCCTCTTTAATGTAAACTTTGAATTATTGTTCTACTCACCCTAGAAGTGGAGTTATTACCATTTTCCCCCACGCCTGCAGAGGAAATGGGCGGTCGCTGAATGCATCTAACACCCTCTCGTGACTTCCTGGCGAACTGCTTGGGATTTTCTCGGCCTGTTACGCATACAGCGCCTTATGTTACGCATACAGCGAGTGTGTAAGCATTGGCTACATTGTTTTCTGTGACAAATGAAGCGCTAAGAGGCTCAAACAAACTTTGGGTTCAAGTAAGCTCAGTGATTGAAAGACAATAGGAGGGAGAGGCAGGCTTAACGTCTACATACTATGAGTATGCTATAAGGCAAAATACTAGTAATGTTAGTGACATGCGAAAAGCAGTGTGGGCATTGTTCCTTCATACTGCCTCTTCCAGTGAATACCCTCAACACAGCCTGTGCCCAAAAGATTCCTGGTGCAAATGTAATGCAAGAAGGAACTATGATCACAAACACGGTTTGCCAACAGCTGTGATAAATGCAATAAAACCAATTTTTCACGACTTAGCACAGCCAGAATTGTTACACAAATGTCTACACGGAAAGACGCAGAATCCTAATGAGAGCGTAAACAATTTGATTTGGAAAGTGATCCCTAAAATGGTGTTTGTAAGCATAAAAACACTGCACTTTGGCATTTATGATGCAATAGCAACCTACAACCAAGGGAACAGTGTGAAGTGTGAAGTTCTGAAGGCATTAGGATTTACAGCTGGGGTGAACACTGTACGAGCACTAAGAAATATTGACAGAGAAAGGATAAGAGGAGCAGAACGAAGAGAGAGGCATATGAAGTACGATGGAACAACAGGCCAGAAAAGAAGACAGAAGAGGAAGCTTTTGGAGGATGAAGAAGAAGACCCTGATAATCCATCCTATAGTGCAGGAATGTATTGAGAAACTTTGATAGCCATTTCCTGTAAATTAGAATTTTTCGAATATAAGGAACATTTTCTCAAAATCCACTCAAGCTAGAGAGATGAAATTTTTATACGGCACTCCTAGTGGTCAAACTTACATCGTAACACAGCCATTTGACAATATGTTCAGTAGTTTCATTTCAGTTTGATTATAAAGCAATTATTTGTAAAAAAAATTGCGTCATTAATAAAAAAATAATTGGAAGGAAACTAGAAAAGATACTCCAAAATCCCTCTGTCATAACTGCAATACTAAACCACTACGTAAAAAAAATTCAAATTTTCCTATTTGGTAGTTTATTCATAAATGTTCCTCAAACTTAGTGATTTTAACATGGGCAGCAAAGGCACCTCCGGCTCCCCTTAAGGGAAGTCAGAACGGAAAAAATTAACGTTTTCGAATTTTAATTCCCATAAAATTTGCAAATTTCCGAATATATATACAATATTTTTTATAGAAGGCTGTAGATTGCTGTGTTATAAATGTTAAATTAGGTGTTTGTATTTGTGACGTCCAGGAGAGGATTGACAAGGATCGCATTGATAAAGTAGAGTATGGAGCACAGAGTTAGCCACTAAGGAGTCCAGAAAGAAGAAAAACTTGGAAGAAGATCAAGAGGATATACAGTATCGTGCAGGGTACTTGTGAGTGACTAAAAATAAAAAATTAAGCATATATTGAGTTACAGTCTTTTGAAACTTTAGAAGCCGTTCCTGAAAATTTACATTTTCTGTTGCATTTTTCCCTAAATCCTAGAAGCCATTTCGAGTAGAGTATTTGAATTTTCGGGAGTAATAACATACATATCCTGAATCTACTCGACTAAAAGAAGACCGTAATGTTATGTATAATTAAAACTATTTAGGATGACGTACAAAAAGTACACAAACTTTTAACCGTTTAATTAAAAAATCTTATTTCCGAGAGCAGAGGCAGAAATGCAATTGTTGTAGCTCAGTAGACTCTGAACATATAGTTTAATGTCCTGTAAAAGTTTCACGTAAATGGCTACAGTGGTTCCTGAAATACAGGGAATCCAAGTCACTAAATTTCACATTGTCGGGATAGGGCAATCCAATTCCCCAGAACAGCCCTACTTACAGCGTGACGTTTCATCTTAATAAGCCATCCTCTTTTTTTTCCGAAAGAACTGTTACAAACCTGAACTATTCATGAAGCTGTCAGCGGCTGCTGTGTTTCTGGCGGTCTACCACGATAATTGAGAACGCAGGACTGACAGCTTCAATGATAAGAGATACGGACATATATGACAGACAATGGACGATTATACTGTTGCTTTTTGTTATGCTGCGGGAAGTATAACAATATTTTAGGGCATTGCTTAAGGAAAACACGTGTCGATAAATTCGGGTATGACCCCCTTACATTAACGTACGAGAGGACTTCGAAATGTTGAGTTACACATTATGAAAGGCAAATTTTCACTGAATGCTACACTTCAACGTCACACACACACACGTGGCTATTTTTCAACAGTCATCAAATCAATAAACTTTCGGTTCAACCAATCGTTCCAACTAATACGCTCCTTAGTCAAGGAGGCTATCGAGAATAACTGTATGAACGCCCTCATCGTTGGAAAATTGTTTGCCCAAATGTTCTTTCAGCTTGCCGAAAGACTGCCTCGACATTATCGTTTGTCTTCCACATGAATGGTCTTCCTTGTCTATCAGCATGACCGACGTCGTGTAGTCCCGCATAAGTTGAGAGTAAATTTTCACTTGCCGCACCTCTGCAGTCCGAACCGCAGCGGAACTGTCTTGAGGAAATCCGGTACACCTACTTTCTTCGGAGACTTCGGCAATTTTTTTTTTTTTTTTTTTTTTTTGTTTTTTGCAATGATCTTGGCGTAGGGCAACACGTGCAGCTTATTGATGCCCCTCGTACAAATGGTTGAACTAGTGAATAGCGATACCAACATGTCTTGTCTTAAAAAATCATTACTAGCTTCAGTCAAACAGAAAACGTCCAATATCAGTGACATCCATTTGTTGTATACTCTTGGAATCCAGCCAACACGGATTTTGGAAAAAAAGATCACGTGAAACCAAACTCGCACTTTTCTCACATGACATACCGAAAGCCATGGATCAAGGCAGTCCAGGTAGATGCGCCATTTCTCGACTTACCGGAGGCATTTGAACAATTTTATGATTGACAGAACACTGGTAACCAATCAATGGTTGCAAGCATTTCGTTGTCCTTACATGGTTGCCCGGATTCTCGGTGTTTTTAAAGAATCGAACTCTGAGCGCCGCTGAATTACGTTGCCTCAAGAAACAAGCCATTTGTAACTTCAGCATTTGTCTTATTGTGTTAAACCTTTAACAGTATTTACCTCTTAATGGTTCACTTATGACAGCATTTTAACCTATAAAATGCCGTCAGTAATTGTATGAAAAACTGATAAAATGCTTGTTGCCCCCTGCATTGGAGTTCATGTGCCTCTTTAGCATTTACTAATCTGGACAGATGTAGTTAATTTCTCATTTTTTCCAAGATATAGCTGGCTCTCCAATCGATAAAGACTGTCAGATAAGACCGGCCGACAAACTTGAGTGCGATATTTACTGAAGGGCACCAAGTTGTTTTGTGTGTCATATGTTTGCCTTTTTAATCTTTATAGTAAGCAATGTAAGATGTCACTTATACAGGGTGATTCACGAGGTAGCTCAGTCGGTAAAGCACTTGCCCGCGAAAGGCAGAGGTCCCGAGTTCGAGTCTCGGTCCGGCACACAGTTTTACTCTGCCAGGAAGTTTCGTATCAGCGCACACTCCGCTGTAGAGTGAAAATTTCATTCTAGTAACAACTGGTTGTTGACATTTTGGCAAAGGGAAACACTGGTAAAGATTTTCCTCCGCTCCCATGACGAGTTAAAGCGACTTCATTTCACAACAGTTGGAAACCTACAGACTTTAGTCAATTTTAGCTGTAACGTCCACAGGGTCTTTTTTTAACAGCAGCGTAATCATGAAGAGTAACAACTGTGTGCAACCCATTGGCTTTTGGCTACAAATCAGTACACTAAGATTTTGCTGAAGTTGTAATGAACATTGGAATTCTGAAACGAGTAGTTAACGTACGCTATCAAAGTCAACCAAAAACTTTCCTCTCCTTCCCTTGAGGCAGTTCCGGAAACCTTTATGTCATCCCGTTATCTGTTTGCCAACAGGGATTCCAACACAGCAGGTTACACAACGTCCCGCATAGGAGGAGGCAAAATTCCCACACTATGCAGACTTCGTTCCCAGCAACTATGTTATACACGACAAAGGCTGTGGCCAATACGCCTATTCTACTATACCACCAGTCTCAAAAATCGAGACTATCTCTCTGCGGAACGGCATAGACCACTATCGATACTGTAAAGGAATAAGTATAATACACTACGCGATCAGAAGTATCCGGACACCTGGCTGAAAATTACGTACAAGTACGTAGCGCCCTCCATCGGTAATGCTGAAATTCAATACGGTGTTTGTCCACCCTTAGCCTTGATGACAGCTTCCACTCTAGCAGGCATACGTTGAATCAGGTGCTAGAAGGTTTCTTGGGAAATCACAGCCGGTTCTTCACGGAGTGCTGCACTGAGGAGAGGAATCTATGCCGGTCGGTGACGCCTAGTAAGGAGTTCCAAAACATCCCAAAGGTGTTCTATAGGGTTCAGGTCAGGGCTCTGTGCAGGCCAGTCCATTACAGTGATGTTATTGACGTGTAGCCGCCACAGGCCGTGCATTACGAACAGGTGCTCGACTGTGTTGAAAGATGCAGTCGCCATCCCCGAATTGCTCTTCAACAGGAGGAAGCGAGAAGGTGCTTAAAGAAACAATGTAGGTCTGTTCTGTGACAGTACCACGCTATAAAAGGGATGCAAGCCCCTTCCATGAAAAACATGACCACACAACACACACTGGCAGATGACGTTCACGGTGCATTCGTCATACCCGCACACTGCCATCGGATCGCCACATTGTGTGCCGTGATTCGTCACTCCACAAAACGTTTCTCCACCGTTCAATCGTCCAATGTTTACGCTCCTTGCTCCAAGCGAGGCGTCGTTTGGCATTTACCGGCGTAGTGTGTGGCTTATGAGCAGCCGCTCGACCATGAAATGCCTAACTGTCATAGTACTTGCAATGGATTCTGATGCACTTTGGAATTCCTGTATGATGGTCTGGATAGATGCCTGCCAATCACACATTACGACCCCCCTCAACCGTCGGCGGTCTGTCAGTCACCAGACGAGGTCGGCCTGTACGCTTTGGTGCTGTACGCGTCCCTTCACGTTTCCACTACACTGTCAGATCGGAAGCAGTGGACCAAGGACTGTTTAGGAGTGCGGAAATCCGCGTACAGACGTATGACAAGTGACATCCCAATCAGCTGACCACGTTCGAAGTCCGTTGAGTTCCGCAGAGCGCCCCGTTCTGTTCTCTCACGATGTCTAATGACTACAGAGGTCGCTGATACGGAGTACCTGGCAGCACAATACACCTCATATGAAAAAGCCATGATTTTGGGGTTGTCCGGATAGTGACAAGGCAAATTCCCGATTTTGACGATTCCTGAGAATTTTCGTACTTTTAACAAACTGACTCAAAATTACGCATTATCTCTTGGGATCTACCGCAAAACAGTTAATACAAGCAACCCTAACTTTTACTACTGTTTTCACTCCGAAGATTGGTTTGCTGCACAGCTCTTCGCGTTACTTGACGCTGAGCAAGTGTGTTTCTGAATAACTACTGCAAACCTACATCAGTTTCACCTTGCTTCCTGTATTCATGTTTAGGACCGAGTACAAATTCCACCCGCATTACTGCCTTCCATCACCAAACCGACGATTCCTTCGTACCTGACATCGTACAATGTCAACGGGTACTTTCCTTCTGTCAAGTTGTGTCAGATTACTTCAATTCAGTACCACCTCAGTTGATCTACGCACCCCATCTTCAGCCATCTTCTGTAGCACCATATTTCGAAAGCTCTTACTATTCAAGCTATTTATCGTTCTCACTTCACTTCCGTACGAAGCGTTCTGCTTCGGCCATCAATTACTTTGTTGTCCAAATAGCAAACCTGGTTTACAACTTTTAGTGTGGTATTCCCTAATTCAATTCCTCAGCATAGCCTGAGTTAATTGGACTACATTCCATTACCTTTCCTGTACTTTTCTTAAGGTTCATCTTGTTTCCTGCTTTCAAATCACTGCCAGTTCTTTTCACCGGTTGCAAATTTTTAGCGATTTTTTTACAAAGCTTCTGGAAACTGCCAACTTTTCATTCCTTCTTCCTCAACTTTCATTCCCCCTCTCAATTTCTGATTGCTTTCCTTTACTACTACAATGTACAGACTGAACAACATATGGGGTACGCTACAATCCTGCCTGTCTTCCTTCTCAACTACTGTTTCTTCCCTCTGATGTCCGACTCACAAGTGATGTTTTCTTTATGTAAAAGTTTTAAACAACTTTCCGCTTTGTATTTTATCCACACTTTCTTCGTAATTTCGACGGTTAACATGATCGAAACCTCTCTAAATCTGCAAATGCTATAAAAGTAGTCAGTTTTCTTTAACGTATCTCTCAATGCAAGTCCCAGTGTCAGTATTGCCTCCCGTGTTCATAAATTTCTTTGGAACCAAAACTGATCTTTCCTGAAGCACATTTCATCTCTTCTGTAAATAATTCGTTTCAGTATATTGCAAGAATAGTTCGCTATTCTTCATACTTGTCAGCACCTATCTTCTTTGGAACATTCCTTAAAAGTCTGGGGTTATTTCGCCAGTCCCACAGCTAGACTTAAACTTGTGCTAAATTATGGTAACTTTATAGGTTATATGGATAACGCGGATTCCACGCTTGTTTATTTCGGTGTACATTCAAGACGTATGTGATCGGCATTAAGTGTCCTTCATAGAAGCCTGGCGAGCGTCGCCCCTCCCCCCCGCCACCTTGTGATTATATATTTACACTGAAGTGCAATATACAGTACGCTGAAAAGTCCTCTGTAGCTTAATGAAATTGCACAGTAACGATACAAAACTAATTTCGAAAGGAACCGAACAGCAGGGTGGTGACTAATAGTTCCTGGTAGAAATACGAAATGTCCCTGAAACAGTTTTTGTTTTATGAAAGGTTGTTTTTACCTTCTTTCCACGAAAGCGTTTTAATTGCCATGTGATATAAATGGTTCCTGCAAATTCATCTAGAATTACGAAGAAGATACAATAAATTTATGATTTTTTTATTGTTCAAGTAGTATTATTAAACAGCAATACTTTCACAGTGTTACTGCAGTTTAATTTTAACTAGAAACTTCATCGTTGCCGAACCTGATGTGGTAATGTGCGATGGCCTGGAGTATGCGGGATATTCTTGCAAAAGCACGTTTTGATCTGTTATCACCGGCATGTTATATCAATAGACTCGTGGCAATGATGTAACGTGTTAAATAAAACTGGAAACCGAAACCTGAATATTCAGTTCTGATCAACAAAACTTGCGTGTTTAAATATGGTTACCGATACGTAGTTATACAGGGCGGGCAAAAATGAATACAATTACTCCATATTTAGCAATTATATACAACCGTTCGCTCCCAGAAACAGCTCTACCTAAAGAGTGCAAAATTGTTCAAATCACACCAATACCCAAAAATGGAAATACTACTAATCCGCTGAATTACAGGTCCATATCACTAATGTCGATCTGCAGTAGGGTTTTCGAATGTATAATGTATTTGAACATATGACGTACCGCGAAGAAAACTATTTATTGACATCGTCAGTACGGATTCAGAAAATATCGTTCTTGCGAAACAACTAGCTCTTTATACTCTTGAAATAATGAGCGCTATCGACAGAGGCTGTCAAATTGATTCCATATTTTTAGATTTCCACAAGGCTTTTGACTCCGTTCCTCACAAGTGTCTTCAAACTGCGTGCCTATGGAGTATCGCCACAGTTGTGCGACTGGATTCGTGATTTCCTGTCAGAAAGGTCACACTTCGTAGTAACAGACGGAAAGTCATCGAGTAAAACAGAGGCAATATCCGGCGTTCCCCAAGAAAGTGTTATAGACCCTCTATTGTTCCTGATCTATATGAACGACATATGAGACAAACTGAGTAGCCCTCTTAGATGATGCTGTCATTTACCGTCTTGTAAAGTCATCAAATGACCAAAACTAAGTGCAAAATGGTTTAGACATCCGTACGGTGCGAAAACTGGCAACTGATCCTGAATAAAGAAGTGTGAAGTTATTCACAGGAGTACTAAAAGAAATCCGCTAAATTTCGATTACACAGTAAGTCACATAAATATGAAGGCTGCAAATTCAACTAAACACTTAAGAGATTACAATTACAAATAACCCAAATTGGAACGATCACATAGATAACGTTATGGGCAGAAAGCGCGGGAGTAGCCGCGATCTAACAACAATTCAATGCACCATCTATCTTTCCAAGATCCTACAAGCAACTGTTCCCGAAACAATCTCAGCAACTGCTCGACTCCCCTGGAGACAAAAAATCCCCGTTGGTTCACTATTTTCTAGTTAAGTCGACACCCTGATGTAAGGCAATCCTACGTGTTTTTTCTTTTTTGGAATGCCGGATTAGTGAAAAAAGGGCCATGAGGAGAAATAAGAATGGTATTTTATGTTTACCATACGTGAGAACATGCTCATTAGCCTCAGAGTTGTTTACACTACGCGTATTGAAGTCCCCGTTCAGACGGCAAAAGCCGTCACTGCACAAACGCGCACAGTACTATCAACACATCTCGAAAGAGTAAACACAAACCTGTTAGAGCGCGCGTCACTTCACTTCAAGCTCTTTCAAGTTTTCAAAGTGACACTAGAGTGTCGCGGCTCATCGCAGAACTGTCCCTTCTGCCGTTAAGTAAATTTGTTTGCACATGCGAAGATGGTTTATTATGATTATTGTTCAATATCACTTTAGTACTGACACTAGTGTGTTTCAATTCAATAGCGTTTCACAATATTATCGAATGGTTATATCCGTACATAAAAGTGGTGACGGCAGTGGGCGAGAACAACGCAAGAGAAGTAAAACTAGTAATAATAAAATAATGGGAAATTCTTTTGAGCATCTCAGTACAGACATATGAATATACATATGTAATTCAGATGTGGTTCAAAATACAAAGAAAACTAACGCTATAAAATTGTGTAAGGTGGTGTCTCGGCAGCTCTATGAAAGAAAGAAACTGCACATTGTGGCGGCTAGTATGCTTTCATGTACTCTTTTGATAGTGAAAACTAGGGAGTAAAGAAAAATTGGGTGAGATGAGGGTTCCTGGAGAGACTTCTTGGATTACGGGACAGAGACCGAAATGAAGACGTGAAACAGCAATTAGACGTGAAAACAACGATGACAGACATTAGGCATTACAGAAGAATGTATGTGATATGACGTCTTAAGCAAAAGCGCCTACCACGGAAAAACATTGCATTTCAGCCAAACAAATACTTCAGCAACTTCCCTATGGTGTTATAAATTAATGGAGTCTTGTTAAATTTACCACAGAAAGCTCTCTGCACACTGTCAACGGGCAAATTCAAGTCCACAAAAGTTCTCTCTTCCTCGTTCGCTGCCATTCCCAGGAACTATGGTCAGTGTCGCTGCTTTCGAGGGTTTTCCGAAATAATTTGCCGGCACCACGTTTATAGTGGGAAAAAAATTTTATTTTAGTGTTTACCTACACATATGGTATCATTTATGTTTAGCCATTTATCTACACCGCTTTTTTTCGAGGACTTTGTACTATCTTTCAGAGGCTAGTATGATGTCGGCATGAATTTTACTGATAGTGCCCTCCACCTAGAAGTATACAATTCTAGTGTGGATGGATGAAGGAGTGCTGTCATGTGGCCAATGAGGCACGTTAAATCACCTACTTGTGACCAGCGTCAAATGGGGTATGGGCTGCTGCTGCGAGCCATAGGTAAGAATTATTCTCTATTTTAGCTTTTCCTTTACCTCATTTCCAATTATTAAATCTGCAGAAGTCTTTATGCCACGATGCTTCCAGTTTTCTCAGATTCTGCAGCACGAATCGATAACGCAATATGGTCTTACGTAAGAATTAAGAGAAAACTGCGAGTGCAGAAAGCAAGAAGTTGCCAAGAAAGAAACCGGCTCTATCGATAGCTGCGTACGTAATGTGAAATTCGCCAAACCGCTTCGGGAGTAAAATGATGGGCACCAACGCAATACATCTACTGTTGTGCCAAAGAATCTTTATTACCAAACGACTAAAACGTTCCGCATACCAGTTGAAAGCTTAACTAACTGCTTCCAGGAGGCAACATTTCGTTTCCGAGTTTCTTATAGCTATTGGCCAAATTCAAAAATTTAAAATACTGTCATAATTTACCCATTAAGAGGTACAGGGTGACATAGTAACGGGAATGTTTGAAATGAGTAGTGGCAGCCATGGGCAGGTGGCAGCACTGCGGGTTTGTGACAGCGAATAAACATTTCGCCATTTCAGTAATCATGGATCAGTGGAAAGGACAACAGCGTGCGTTAGCCATAAAAATATTTTATAAAAACAATGATAGTTCGGGAGCGGCGCAGAGTTTCGACGTTTTTCTAATTTGGGACGTCATGATGCCGTTCCGTCGAAACACGCAATAAAATGTTGGATTGGTAACTTTGAAGAGACTGAATCTGCCCTCAAGAAGAAACTAACAGGACCACCAAGAAATGTGCGTTCTCCAGCGAACATTGATGTATGCGAGTCTGTCTTGCGGAGCCCACGGCGTTCAATTCGTAACCAAGCAGCAGTGGTTGGAATGCCCCGGGAGAGTGTTCGCAGAATTCTTCACCTTTATTTAAAATTTCATCCGTACAATCTACATATGGTGCAACAACTGAAGAATAATGATTACCGGTTACGATTAGGAATCGGTCAACGAATTATAAAAATAAACACACAGTTAAAATAGAGAATTCGGGATGCAATTCACCTTATCCCAGCTGAGCTGTGGCAGCGGTCAATTTGGAATCTCAAATTCTACGAATGTATTCGTACAGGACGACGCCATCTAAAGGATGTAATTTTTTAGAATTGGTACATGCCATCAATGTTTCGTAAATGGCAAAGTTTTAAGGTTTCAATTAATATGAAATTTCTTATAATAGTACGTTGAAAGTTCCACACAGCAAGCTAAGTATTACGGTTAGAAACTTAATGTCTTGAGGCCCATAAATCACGGCGCGCAAATTACTCAGACTGAACTCATCCAGAGTTGCAGACAGAGCTGTTATGCGACTTCCACCAAACCTCACTTGCGTGCTTAACGTCTAACAATAACTCATTTGGAAAGTAATTTAACGTTTGAAGCGGTTTTACACATGGGAGTACGATTCTCAGTAGAGCCGGGGTGGGGTGTTACTGGTTATTCCAGAATCCGGAGGACTAGATCGTAAACTACTGTATTCCCGTTTCACAACTCTCAAACATTTCGCGCACCAGCCGCCAGAGACGGTCTTTTTCTCCATCGGCGATTCACTGTTTTGCTACTTTCCGTGAAGTGACAATTTCCACGCGAAGAGATCTCTACTAGCACTATTCTAGCCTGTAAACAATCTCAAGCCCTTAACGGAATATCTTGCGTTCCGTATTGGAAATTTCCCGTTGCATTGTGAACAAAGTGCAATTGAAATGCTTTTGTGACTGTTTAAAAAAATTTTTGCTTCGACAGCATGTTAGGGTTCCTTGCCAATCCAATATACAGGATGAGGTTACTAAATGCGGGCAAACTACAGTGAAGATGCCCGAGAGGGTGCGAAGCAGATTAAGGTCATAAGGACACATGGACTGAAGAGCCAGTGTCTATGATTCATCATGTCTGTAAAGTACAACACGTTGCTTGGTGTGTTCTCGTGTGTGCTTTTATCATTGAAATCTGCACTGATAGGCCTTTTATCTCAATCTTTACGAAAGTTTATCCCGCTTGGAATGCATTTTGGGACCAAGTACCCGTGCAACCCTTTTTGCCCCATATCCTCTCACGAAGGCTTTGCTGCTGTGTCTCCATTTAGCAAACTCACGTAGTATAAAGAACATCGATAACGACCTTTTAATTCAAACTCACTCGATATTTTTTACGTTGTTGGGATTACTGGAAGTGGTGCTAGTAACATTCTTGCCGCAAAATGCTTTTCACTTTGCGATGTTATTAGTCTCCACGTCATACAGGAAATGCAGCATTGTTCGAAAATCCGAAATTGGTCATATTTCAAAAAACTTTACTCCCGATTGCGAAATTAAAAACTTGTTAACACTGATCCGCATTGAATATCTTCAGTGTTTTTGCTAATAACCGTGTTCAATGTTTCAATCATGCAGTTTGTTTCAAATCTCATTCGAGAGTTTCACTGTCCAGCCGTACGTGCTGATGTGCTGTCGTTCCTATGCTTTATGCTTCATGAAAGTTTGTTCAGCCACTTTGTGCTCTCTACCGAAATATGAGGAAAACCGCTTAACAGCAGAGAGACAAGTTCAAATGGCAACTTCTGAGGTCATCAGTCCCCCCGAACTTAGAAATATTTAAACCTAAATAACCTACGGACAGCACACACATCCATGCCCCACACAGGATTCGAACCTGCCGCCGTAGCGGTCGCGCGGCGACAGACTGTAGCGCCTAGAACCGCTCGGCCACACCTGCCGGCAGCGAGACAGGTTCTGATCATTCTGCACCGAGTCTTACCGTGTATTTTCGTTGTTACCAATTGTAACACCTCAAATTTTCAGTTGAATGATTTCGTAGAAAACGAAAAACGCCCCCGTATGCGATCAAACTTGGTCAAATCTTACTGTTTTGTTTTAGTCTTCACTACAGAGACTGGTTTGATGCAGCTCTCCATGCTACTCTATCCTGTGCAAGCTTCATCTCCCAGTACCTATTGCAACCTACATCCTTCTGAATCTGCTTAGTGTATTCATCTCTTGGTCTCCCTCTACGATTTTTACCCTCCATGCTGCCCTCCAATACTAAATTAGTGATCTCCTTGACGCCTCAGAACATATCCTACCACCAGATCCCCCCCCCCTCCTAGTCAAGATCTCTACTCCCCAATTCTATTCAATACCTCCTCATTAGTTATGTGAGCTATCCATCTAATCTTCAGCATTCTTCTGTAGCACCAAATTTCGAAAGCTTCTATTCTCTTCTCATCCAAACTATTTATCGTCCATGTTTCACTTCCATACATGGCTACACTCCATACAAATACTTTCAGAAACTTTCCTGACACTTAAACCTACACTGGATGTTAACAAATTTCTCTTCAGAAACTCTTTCCTTGCCATTGTCACTCTACATTTTATATCCTCTCTACTTCGACCATCATCCGTTATTTTGCTCCCCAAATATCAAAACTTTAAACGTCTCATTTCCTAATCTAATACCTTCAACATAGCCGGATTTAATTCAACTACGTTCCATTATCCTCGTTTTGCTTTTGTTGATGTTCATCTTCTATGCTCCTTTCAAGGCAGTGCCCATTCCGTTCAGCTGCTCTTCCAGAGTACTCTGCTGTCTCTGACAGAATTACAATGTCGCCGGCAAACCTCAACGTTTTTATTTCTTCCCCACGAATTTTAATACCTACTCCGAACTTTTCTTTTGTTTCCTTTATTGCTTGCTCAATATAGAGATTGAATAACATCGGGGAGAGGCTACAACCCTGTCTCACTCCCTACCCAACCACTGCTTCCCTTTCATACCCCTCGACTCTTATTACTGCCATCTGGTTTCTGTATGAATTGTAAATAGCCTTTCGTTCCCTGTATTTTACCCCTGCCACCTTCAGAATTTGGAACAGTATTCCAGTCAACATTGCCAAAAGCTTTCTATAAGTCTACAAATGCTAGAAACGTAGGTTTGCCTTTCCTTTATCTCGTAAGACAAGTCATACGGTCAGTATTGCCTCATGTGTTCCAACAGTCCTACGGAATGCAAACTGATCTTCCCCGAGGTCGGCTTCTACCAGTTTTTTCGTTCGTCTGAAGAATTCGTGTCAGTATTTTGCAGCCGTGACTTACTAAACTGATAGTTCGGTGATTTTCAAATCTATCAACACCTGTTTTCTTTGAGATTGGAATTACTATATTCTTCTGAGGGTATTTCGCCAGATGGTAGGGTTTCCCCAGGACTGGCTCTCCCAAGGCTGTAAGTAGTTCTGATGGAATGTTACCCACTCCCTGGGCATTGTTTCGAGTAAGTCTTTCAGTGCTCTGCCAAACTGTTCACGCCGTTTCATATCTACCATTTTATCTTCGTCTACGTCCTCGACCATTTCCCTAATATTGCACTCCAGTACATCGCCCTTGTATAGACCCTCTATATACTCCTTCCACCTTTCTGCTTTCCTTTGAGTCATGCGTTCACAGCAGTATGGATTGATTTATTGATGGTGTTGGGCGAACCGCAATATAACCCTGGGTTCTGTGTGGGACAGCGGTGGGTGGACTGGTTGGGCCTGTTGTGAACCACTGAGGGCTACGGCGCGACGAATCATCTCCCTCGTACCTAGGTCCCCGGTTTAATACACAAGGTACAACCACATCAAAAGGATGCCGCTAGAGCGCCTACTTGGTTTCGGAACGGAAATCTGAAACTATGGAGTCTGAGTAGTCATATGTTATTTTTCATTGAAAGGCCTGACAGTCATTCCAGCCGGCCGCGGTGGCCGTGCGGTTCTGGCGCTGCAGTCCGGAACCGCGAGGCTGCTACGGTCGCAGGTTCGAATCCTGCCTCGGGCATGGGGGTGTTTGATGTCCTTAGTTTAGTTAGGTTTAAGTAGTTCTTCTAGGGGACTTATGACCTAAGATGTTGAGTCCCATAGTGCTCAGAGCCATTTTTGACATTCATCCCTCCTCTGTTTTTATTTTCCTCATTTGAATGAAATATTTGTGTCATGCAGACACCACACAGATACCGCAGCTGTTAAACATTGTACGTAAATTGAAGGGGGATCACTGCTATCAGCTGCAGCGGGACATTTCCGCTCGTCGCCACTGATTCCACTTAATGTTCCGATGCAGCTGATAGAAGTCGTCCCCCATCAAATTACGTATACAGTGCTGCCACTTCAATTTACGTATCGTGTTTCTCAGTTGCAGTATCTGCGTGGTGTCTTGTTTCGAAGGAATGGACACCATTCACTCAAATAATTGGTAAGCCTGGCTGGGCAATTGATCCACTTTGATCCGACCTTCTGTAGGAATCTACGTGGCGAACAGACGTACAATGGAACGGGATTCCGGATAGGTGACGCTCAGTGGGAACGTGGATCGGCCGCGAGGCGTACCGAGATAGTGCAGTTCCGATAACTGCTGTGGTTGCCGCACCTGCCTAATAAGCAGGAGATCCCGGATTCGAATCCCGGCACGGTACACATTTTCGCTCGTCGCCGCTTAATGCCCCGCTGCAGCTGATGGTGATCCCTTCAATTTACTACTTTTTTCTTCGTTCTGAAACAATGCACATGTTGTATCGCGACCACTTTTTGTTTCTACATGTTCTATCGCTTTGTGTTTAAACTAAAATCCTTAGAATACCGAATCAGTACTACAATTTTCGAATACCCAAACGCGAACTCTCAGCACACTGCGGCATCCGTCGCGGAAGAATTAGTCAGTGCAGAAGTGTTCGCAACCCCGGCAACAGCTGCCGTCCGCCTATCGTGGATGCAATTTGGATATGAAATCTTTTTACTGATATGTGACAAATTACAGTGAATTATAGGACACGTCTGGAGCACCATGGCAAGGTTAAGTGGACAGCCGTGAGGCTTTAAAAATGTGAAAAGCTGTGTCAGGGTTCTGCTGCGAAAACGGATCCAGTTGTTATGATCACAGAGACTGTTAGTTCGTGTTCAAGTAGTGGCACTTTTTCTCCAGGTTGACCATTAAATGTGTTAAACAGCCCTAAGCTACGTTATGCTTTTCTCCCTGCGGAAGGGCCCTTTCATCTGAATGTACTGAACTTCGGTGAATAGTAGCAGCTTAGAATGAATCTGCTGAAATGACTGAATATATTTTCATCATTACTTTACTGTACAGCAACCACAATGCTTACGTCCATAGTGATTCCCTTCCAATCCAGCATTACTGCTCGATTATCGCTGCAATGTCATGTGTCCTACAAGGAATCCCACTACAAAGACAGGCTGTGGCGCTCAAGTCACAGCACATTACACTGCGTGTATTGACGAGTCCCAGTACCTACCTCCGGCTGAGAGCTAGTAATTATTTCTGACGAATTTAATAATTCTTGCATGCAACTTCTCGATAGCACAGGAAGTTACGACCTTTACTGGATTCCTTTTCAATTAAATATTGATTTCCCGCGGGTCTTGCAAGGTGCTGCGCGTTAGGGAAGTGTGGGGACAAGCCGGCGAGTGTGAGGTCTAAACTTAGCCGCTGTTGTTGCCTTCAGTCCAGAGACTGGTTTGATGCAGCTATCCATGTTACCCTATCCTGTGCAAGCTGCTTCATCTCCCAGTACTTACTGCAGCCTACATCCTTCTGAATCTGCTTAGTGTATGCATCTTTTGGTCTCCCTCTACTATTTTTACCCTCCACGCTGCCCTCCAATGCTAAATTTGTGATCCTTTGATGCCTCAGAACATGTCCTACTAACCGGTCCCTTCTTTTTGTCAAGTTGTGCCACAAACTCCTCCCCAATTCTATTCAATACCACCTCATTAGTTGTGTGATCTACCCATCTAATCTTCAGCATTCTTCTGTAGCACCACATTTTAAAAGCTTCTATTCTCTTCTTCCCTAAACTATTTATCGCCCATCTTTCACTTCCATACAGGGCTACACTCCATACAAATACTTTCAGAAACGACTTCCTGACAAATCTATAATCGATGTTAACAAATTTCTTCAGAAACTTTTGCTTGCCATTGCAAGTCTACATTTTATATCCTCTCTACTTCGACCCCGACTTAATTCGACTACATTCTATCATCCTCGTTTTGCTTTTGTTGATGTTCATCTTATATCCTCCTTTCAAGACACTGTCCATTCCATTCAACTGCTCTTCCGAGTCCTTGGCTGTCTGTTCAAATGGTTCTGAGCACTATGGGACTTCTTTGGTCATCAGTCCCCTAGAACTTAGAACTACTTAAATCTACCTAACCTAAGGACATCACACACATCCATGCCCGAGGCAGGATTCGAACCTGCGATCGTAGCGGTCGCGCGGTTCCAGACTGTAGCGCCTAGAACCGCTCGGCCACACCGGCCGGCAGTCTGTGACAGAATTACAATGTCATCGGCGAACCTCCTCTTCGCCATGGATTTTAATACCTACTCCGAATTTTTCTTTTGTTTCCTTTACTACTTGCTCAATATACAGATTGAATAACATCAGGGAGAGGCTACAACCCTGTCTCACTCCCTTCTCAACCACTGCTTCCCTTTCATGTCCCTAGACTCATAACTGCCATCTGGTTTCTGTACATGTTGTAAATGGCCTTCCGCTACCTATATTTCACCCCTGCCACATTCAGAATTTGAACGAGTATTCCGGGATACGTATTTTTCTTTGGCACCGTACAGGAACAATTTTTGATACTGCGAGATCCACGGCTGTCACTTGCTCGTGTGCATCGAGACTAAACGTAACTACTGAGATATCAATAAACATGAATACAAAGAGTTATGTCTACTGCTCTGTGAAACTTACGGACTATTGAGGAAGGGCATATCGTCCACAAGTTCCATTTCTACGCTTAGCAGCCCCCTCCGGCCAGAAAGCGACAACACTAATTCCCTTTACTGCACGGAATCTGCGTCCCCAGAACTGGCGACGTTTTCCTACGGTGGTGTGTTGCTGTAGAAATCCAGCAGCTTGCCGCTGTTCCGGGAAGTGTTTACTGACGGGCGGCGGTCAACGGCCACGCGCACGCCGGATTCCTAGATCGGAAAATTCCGGCACACCGCGGCGCCAGTTTCATTGCTGTGCCGTCACTCCACAAAGCTTCTGTTGTGACGCAAGTCAATACAAATTTACTACCCGGTTACCAGTCGTTGTCCAGTTACACGGCCTGACGAAGAGTGAAGCAAACACAGGATGGGGAAACTGAACGAAATTTCACTGACTGAGGTGCAACGTGACGTCATTTCAGTGACTACAAATTGTAGCCAAAATTACAATACCTCACAGTACGAGTACAGTACTGGTACAGTACTGGTACAGTTTAATAAGTCACGACAGCAAAATACTAACACGATTTCTTTACAGACGAATGGAAAAACTGGTAGGAGCCGACCTGGGGGAAGATCAGTTTGGATTCCGTAGAAATGTTGGAACACGTGAGGCAATACCGACCCAACGACTTATCTTAGAAAATAGATCAAGGAAAGGCAAACCTACGTTTCTAGCATTTGTAGACTTAGAGAAAGCCTTTGACAATGTTGATTGGAATACTCTTTCGAATTCTGAAGGTTGCTGGGGTAAAATACAAGGAGTGAAAGGCTATTTACAATTTGTACAGAAATCAGATGGCAGTTATATATCAGAGGGACATGAAAGGGAAGTAGTGGTTGGGAAGGGAGTGAGACAGGGCTGTAGCCTGCCTCCGATGTTATTCAATCTGTATATTGAGCAAGCAGTAAAGGAAACAAAAGAAAAATTCGGAGTAGGGATTAATATCCATGGAGAAGAAATAAAAACTGAGGTTCGTTGATATTGTAATTCTGTCAGACAGCGAAGGACCTAGAAGAGCAGCTGAACGGAATGGGCAATGTCTTGAAAGGAGGATGTAAGATGAACGTCAACAAAAGCAAAACGAGAATAATGGAATGTAGCAGAGTTAACTCGGGTGATGATGAGGGAATTAGATTAGGCAATGAGACACTTAAAGTAGTAAAGGAGTTTTGCTATTTCGGGAGCAAAATAACTGATGATGGTCGAAGTAGAGAGGATATAAAATGTAGACTGGCAATGGCAAGGAAAGCGTTTCTGAAGAAGAGTAATTTGTTAATATCGGGTACAGATTGAAGTGCCAGGAAGTAGTTTCTGAAAGTATTTGTATGGAGTGTAGCCATGTATGGAAGTTAAACGTGGACAATAAATAGATTGGACAAGGAGAGAACAGAAGCTTTTGAAATGTGGTGCTACAGAAGTATGCTGAAGATTTGATGGGTAGATAACTAATGAGGAGGTATTGAAGAGAATTGGGGAGGAGTTTGCGGCACAATTTGACAAGAAGAAGGGATCGGTTGTTAGGGCATATTTTGAGGCATCAAGGGATGACCAATTTAGTATTGGAGAGCAGCATGGAGGGTAAAAATCGTATAGGGAGTCCAAGAGATGAATACACCAAGTAGATTCAGAAGGATGTAGGTTACAATAGGTCCTGGGAGATGAATAAACTTGAACAGGATCGAGTACCATGTAGAGCCGCATCAAACTCTTGTCTGGACTGAAGACCACAACAAACCAACAGACAGTACGAGCCAAAGTAGCAGTATGACGTTGCACCCTCACTGGCCTGTAGTCATTCAGTGATGTGGTTGGGAAGGGTGCGTGACACGTGTCGTCACCTCAAGTAAGATGGCCCAGAACTTTTGAACTGTTTTACTTGCGATCTGGTCCCAAAAATGTGATATCGAGGACAGATCTCGGAAGCTTGCTGACCACGAGAGTACCTCGACACCGCGCAGACAGTTCACAGAGAGACTTAAATTGTCGACGATCGTAGTCCGGTGAGAAATTGGCAGCACCGTAGAATAGCATGAGCGGAAACCTGAAGATGCTGTATGTCTTACGTTCGGTTATGGTCTAGTTTCTATGAGAGAACACGAGAAAGCCGGATGACTGACGTACGGTTATGCTATCAATTTCTTCGGCCAGTGTCAGCTGTGGCCGAAAGTTATACATTGCTTCCACGCACACCCTACCCTAACGCTACGTACTTCGTGGCATGGATACTGAAGTGTACCACGTCTTGGGTCGCCGTACGTGTACGTGTTGTGAGGTGTCTACGAAGATGGATCGCGGAAAGCCGATCATGGGGGAGCTGCTCATAGAGAATGGTGCAGTGATATGTTCGGTTCCGCTACTTCAGCGAAGAGAATTAATTTGACGACGGCACCGAAAGAAAAGGGAGTAAGAGGTAATGGTAGGTTAGGGAGTGGATTTTAAATGGTATAACAGGGCGACCAAATTTGACTCGATAATTGACCCTCAAATTATTTCGAGGGCTTTCTAGGTGTTAAGATCAGTTTGATACCATTTGGAACGAGTTTCATTATTTCCAAAACAAGTACTAATACTAAACGCAAAGTGATTTCGAAAATAAAACGTGATTTCACCTACTTACTTTCAAGAGACTAGAAGGCAGCAAATAGTAATCCGCCGAATTACAGATCCTCATTTTGCAGTATGGTTTTAGAACATATACTGGGCACCAACATTATGAAACACGGTTATGAAGGTTGTCTTTACAATATGTACTCCGAAAATATCGTTCTTGTGACGCACAAATGGCTATTCACATTAAGGGAGTGCTATTGTTAAGAGATCTCTAGTTGGTTCTTTGATTCTAGATTTCACGAAGGCTTTTGGTACCATGCCTCGCAAACGCCTTCTAATCAAACTGTGGGGCTATGGAATATCTTTTTCAGTTGTGCAACTGGCTTTTTGACTGTCAGAAGGGTCACGGTATATAGTCCAACTCAAAAACATCGAATGAAACGGAAGTGATATCTCGCATTTCCCAAGGAAATCTTATACGTCCTCTGCTGTTAATAGATATAAGCAATTTACGAAAAACTGAGCAGCCGTCTTCGATTTTTTGCGCATGATACTATCGCTACCATTAACGGGAGATTTTTTAAGATCAAAATTAAATGCAAAATGATTTAGGTATCTGCATGGTGCGGAGAGTGACAACTGACCGTAAACAGAAAAGGCAAAGGCCTTTACAGGAGTATAAAAACCTCAGATTTAAAAGCCCATGTGGAGAAGGCTAATCTAACACTGCGTTTTATTGGAGGAACCCTTGGGAAGTGCAACAAATCTTCTACGGCTGCCAACATTACTAGTACTGTTGCGCGGTATGGGGGGGGGGGGGGGGGGGCGCCTCTTACCAGTTGGGTGAAGGAGACTGAAAAAATGTTTCAAATGGCTCTGAGCACTATTGGACTTCTGAGGTCATCAGTCCCCTAGAACTTAGAACTACTTAAACCTAACTAACCTAAGGACTTCACACACATACACGCCCGAGGCAGGAGTCGAACCTGAGACCGTAGCGGTCGCGGGGCTCCAGACTGTAGCGCCTAGAACTGCTCCGCCACACCGGCCGGCGAAGGAGACTTAAGATCAGCTCATCTTTTATTACCTTTGCGAGGGTTTCACGGATACGATACTCGAGTTGTGGTGGGAATTATTAAAACAAGGGCGTTTTTCGTTGCTGCGACATCTTTTCACGATTTTTCGATTACCAACTTTCTCCGTCCAACATAAAATTTTTGCCGACTCACCTACAGAGAGAGAAATGATCATAAAATAAGAGAAATACAGAGCTCGCACGAAAGATTCGAAAGTGGGACGGTAGAGAAATTAGTCTTGAGTATTGCGATGAACACATTGCTAGGCTCGTAAGTGTGAATCGCATAGTGGTCATATAGATGGATATCCCATTCGAAAAAATGCAATTAGTAAATTCGTACCAGTTAAGTGCGAAGTTATCCCCAAGATATTTACATATTGGCAAAGGTAAGGGAAACAGTAGTTTATTCTTGCAATGTCGTCGTCCTTACCTAGAGTCATCAGGCAATTGACAAGAAGTCACATACTGCATCGGACAAACACCAAGCGCTCTCGCAGTGGCTATTAACAGACATGTCAGCTACAATGAGCCCACCGCCTCTCGATAGCTCGCATCCTACAGTGGTTAGCGAGCGGCTATTGAGCGCATCAATTCGTGACCTACCCGGGATCGCGACCTCGCACGCCCCGCCGCCTGGCGGGTGTCGGCCGAGTTAGCGGCGTTATTCACTTGTCTCGCCAGCGCCGGCCACTTCTCACGCGATTTAACTGCTGACGTCACCGGTGACGTAACGCACAGCCGCCTCACCGGAGCAAGTGAACGGGGGTATATGACTTGTCCGACGGTATCTGCATAACCGGTAGTGCGGCAAACCCCAGCTGTGCCGGCGACACATTTGGCAGGGCTTCGATTCCACGTCACCTGCGAGCAGTGGGAGGATCTGGCGTGGCTGCGCAGTAACTGGATTTCTAAACGAGCTGCTCCCACTTCATACCTGCTCCTACATACATATACTATGCAAACACCGAAGTCTATGCCGGAGTGAACTTAGCATAGTGTGCATGTTAAAGACTTATGTAAACGATCCGACTTATTTGTGAAATTCGCTGTTTGACATCCACGGGTTTGCCAAAAACGCCCGCTAACATACCGTTTAAGTATGTCAAATACGACTTCACTTTTGAAGCACCTGAAACACTATGCGCGAAGTGTCCCGAAGTATTTTGACTCGCGCGTGCGAAGTACGAGGTTGAATATAGGATATAATAAGCACTGAATCATCGGAATCTGCACCTGTTGCCTCCAAATCTCAAAGAGAGAAGAGCAACGAACTAGCTATTGTTTGAAAAGCGCATGCGTAAACGGCGATACATGTTTTGTCAAATCGGCCGTCTAACTTCTCGAGAAACACTGAGTTTAACAAATTGTTTGCTCGTCTACGGGGCCCTTAAGGTTTCTTCCCGGTCCAAACGAAGCCTCTGTACGTTCTTTTGTCTTCACCCTCCCTGCGGAATCAATAAACATGGGAATGAATATCTAGTCCCAAGACACCATTACCATCTATTAATGACGTGTGTCGCACGGCAAGTATCCACTCAAACGCGGACTGATTGGGTGTTACGTAAAATACTTACAGTGGCGAGTGTAAAGTTCTATTTTATATCGTGTAAATTGTGACATTGTCAGAGTTGTGCTAATTTGATGCTATTGCAGTTTTTACGTCAAGTGCACGACGAACTCATTTCGCACGAATGCTTTTAAAACTACATATTCTTCTGAACTGCAATTTCTTGCAACTTAACGTTTAAGAGATGTACTGACCAATAATTTATTATATCTTATTTCATGTTATTAAAATCTTAGGCATCTGCGGTATGTTAGAAATAGCAGAGCCAAATTATAGTTGGAAGAAAGAAACGTAATCCCAGAACCTAATTGTGGATCCACACCTGCATCCATTCCCGAGTGCTCTAGAAGACAAAATGTGACGGCACTGGCAATATTCAAACTCTACTGAAAATCTAATTACGTAATGGGACGGGTAGAATGCTTAATGCTTACAAAGTGATGAAGCCATCTTTTTGGAACGAGTATAACGTAAATACAGAGAGCTTAAGATTATTCCAGCTTGCACAGAAACCAGACTACGCTTAGAGTCAAAGGGCCTCAAAGACAAGCAGTAGCTGACAAGGGAGTGAGACAGGACTGTAATCATATCCCCTATGTTATTGTAGCAACGCATTGAACCCGAATTAAAAGAAATCGAACTACAATTTGGAGAAGAAGCGAAGTTCAGGGAAAAGGAATAAAAACTCTTAAGTTAGGCGATGCAATTTTAATCCTGTAGGGCAGATTTTGAAGAGGAGCTGAACGAAGTGGATAGTGTCTTGAAAAGAACGCCGAAAACGGTAAAATAATGGTAGAGGAACAAAGTCGAGTTAAATCAGACGATGCTGAGAGAATCATATGGGAATACGAAAATAAAAATAGTATATGAGCTTTGTTATTTCGGCGGCAAACCAACTGGTTGGCAAACTAATCAATTTAGGTGTTAGGAAACACTTTCTGAAGGCATCTGACTTAGTGTAGCGTCGTATAGAAATGAAACGTGGCGACAGTGCAGTCGTTCAGAGAGTTAAGAGCTAATGACGAGAAACATTTACGACAACGCTAATATTTCTGGCTTTACAGCCATCATATTCAGCTACAAGAAGCTCTCCTTACAGCAGATGAGACGGCAGCAGTGGAATATGTGAGGTACCAGTGGCAGATCGTTTATTCGGTACGCGTATCGTTACAAAGGTCGCCTAAATGTGGTACTTTTCCCTGATTGGCTGCTGCGTTCGGTAGTAGCGCACCAAAATGGTAAACATACGTTCTTAATATTAGAGAAACTAAACCGTGAATTTACTTTCATTTCATATAAAACAATCTTTCAAAAGTAGGCTATCATTCCATTTTTTGCAAAAGCAGAATAGTAAACAATTGTCAAACGAAAAGGCAGACGAAGCACTTCGGAGATCTTCGGATCGCACAAAACCGATGGGGACCGGTGTGGAAGTCGGCCGTGCTCTTCCAAAACCTTCCGAAAGAGCCATCCCGGCCTTTGCCTGAAGCTATTTAGGGAAGTCACGGAAAAACCTGAATCAGGATGGCCGGCCACATGTTTGAATCGTCGTCCTCCCGAATGCGAGTCCATTGTGCCACCAAGTGCGCCACCCGGTTCGGTAACTGATGGCGGGTTAAGTGATTCGGCTGTAAAATCAGAGCTGAAACGGCAGTCTCTGAAAACCTATGTCCGCCGCGGTCGGTATTGGTTAAGAACTTTATTAGCAATCTCTGGTTTTCGGACATGTAATTGAGAAATAGTGTGACAGTAATTACGCAAACACTCAAATCGTTATTTTGTTTGTTCTCTGTGAGAGTCTGAAGAATGGAAATTATTTGTGATTCATAAAATGGACAATAACTGGGCAGTTTCTCGTATTCTGCTAATAAAAAGCGAGTGGCATCCCGTTTAAATGAACCAATTCAAAATTTAATTATTTATACAATACCAGTTCCTCGCTAAGAGTTTATTACAGCCTCAAGGTAACGGAGTCACGGTTTCTGCGCAGGGGACAAGTACAGAAGGCTGCAGTGTGGTGAACATTATTCGCAACTTATGCATTCCACTCAGGACTGTGGAAATAATGGAGCACCTAGCGCACTGCAATTTCAGTAGAAATGAGATTAGTGACGTCATGTACGGTAACACAGAGGAGATATGAAAGAACGAAGTTTTCGAGGGAAGGGATTTTTCTCATACATAATATATATAATACGTATGTTCAAATTATTAGACTAAAGAATTTTTCCGTAACTTTACATTTATTACACATTTACGTCCACATACAGATCATATTTGTACATTCAGTACTTTTTTATCCATGTCCGTTCTTCTTCAAGATTTTTACCCTGTTTGGCATAGTTTATTAACTTTTCACATGACATTTTAATACCATTGTCAAGGTACCAGATTTCCTCTAGTTTCTCCATGAGATGATCTTTGGTGGTTATTATAAATTTCCTTATCCTCTCTTTCATAATAGCCCATTAATTTTCAGTTTGGCTATTCCCTGGCCAGAGCAACTCTCTCAGTTGCTTTCCTTTCAAGTACTTGGAAACACTTTGCTTTGTGGCAAGGTGCCCCATCACGCATAAAAATGACATCTTTATTAAGAAACCACTCTTATTTGGGACAAAATTTCGTTATCAAGGATTTCTTTATTTTGTTCTTGCTTCATTTTCCCTTCAAAAATGTGTAATCTGAACTGTTCTCCAGGTCTGCGACGAACATACTGGCTGCTTTCTTCCATCAGTGAATACAGATACATCACTGAAGCATATGTACAAAATTGCAAGTTAGAAAAGTTGGGGATAATAGCATAGGAGACACGAACAGTCCCAAAATTCAAATGTGCATTTCTTCAGTATCAATAAAACTGAATTTCAAGCCAAAGCTCGTAACTTGAGAGATCAGACCCACTTAATTTACCCTATCATTGCACATACCTTAGCCCAGTGCTCACCTGTCCACTCCTGAAGTTTTTTAGCTTACTGTAATCTTTTGGTTTTCATGGCAAGTATGATTTGTTTTCGTGGTCATATGCCTTTAAACGATATTCAAACTGTCAAAGGTGAAAACACCCAAAACTTTCAGCTCATGGCTCATGTCTAAGTTTACGGTTCGTTGTTGCCGTGTTTGCAAGTCTTCTCATTTTTCTTAGGACTGACTTTTCTTTTACGACCACATTTTCCTTCCGTGTTTGGCTTGTACTCACCACCTTTCTGCACTGAAAGTTTGACTCTGGTGACAGTTTTCTGTCATGTTCTCATTCTGTCAGCAATTTCTTGCTATGTATAACGATTTTCAGCAAGATGTATCACAGTTGAAGCTTTTCGAGGTGAAACATCTTTTGTCTTCCCTGTAACCTCACTTTCTTTGGAAACTCCACGATTTATTCATATAGCTAAAAACAACCCAGTTCACGAGCTATATAACGTCTTGTCAATGTAGGAAGAAGTTGATAGAATAGCAAGCTGAAGAAATATATAACCTTACTGTTTCAAAGAATGTACACAGACAACTAACACCAACACTATTTGGAGGGAAATTACGAATGTTACCAACTGTGGTATTGTAGGGAAGTTAAGGAGGTAAAAATTGTAGAGGGAGACCAAGAGATGAACACAGAACGCTAGTTGTAATTGATGTAGGTTGCAGAAGTTATTCGGATGTGATGAGGATTGCAAGCGCGAAAGGCTGCATCTAAGCAGTCCTCGGACTAAGTATCACAACAGTGCAACGTAAAATTATGGTAGCCCTTACACATATGTAGGTCCCAGACTGTAAAATATAGTAAAAAGTGTCGGCTAAATAACATTCTTAGGGAGTTAGCCTAGAGCCCGCTTTAGCATGCACAGGCTTTCCTTACAGAGTCAATCCAAGCACTGACGTTAGCATAGGAGTCCTATTGTCTACGGAAGCTCCTTACATAGCAGTATGTATGTTTTAGTTTGTTCCACTAACCATGTTTATTTCAGTGATAGAGCTTCACAATAATGACAAATGCTTGTCATACGCTACCACCAAAACACACATTACACATAGTAAAACTACAAGCCACGTAGCAGCCGTCGCTGAGGGAACAGCATTCTGTCGTCACGCCGTTCTTCCGCCGATTTCAGTGAACACACGACGTACGTACCGGCCACCACCGTCAGTAAATCAAGCCATACTGCTGTGCACCACTGTCAACGCATTACTAACGTTGCCGCAAAAACAAATAGTCAGTGCACGGCAGTCCTGGATACAAGCTGTTTCGAATAGCAATTAGCATGAATGAATGCAGTAAGTATTCGAGAAAGAGAAATCCCAATACACATACGAAGCCATACGGGAGGAGGAGGGGGGGGGGGGCAATACACCGCGACATTGGCTCTGCTAGTCGCTTTACTAATGAATAAAAAAATAGGAGTGCGGGTAAGCTACTACAAACAGCATAGTGAACGCATTATTGTGGACAAGATAGACACGAAGCCCACGCCTGCTACAGTAGTACAAATTTATATGCCAACTAGCTCTGCAGATGGAAACCCAGTTCTAAGCAAAGAAGGGAAAGCAGAAAGGTGGAAGGAGTATATAGAGGGTTTATACAAGGGCCATGTACTTGAGGACAATATTATGGAAATGGAAGAGGAGGTAGATGAAGATGAAATGGGGATATGATACATCATGAAATGGGAGATACGATACTGTGTGAAGAGTTTGACAGAGCACTGAAAGACCTGAGTCGAAACAAGGCCCCGGGAGTAGACAACATTCCATTAGAACTACTGATGGCCTTGGGAGAGCCAGTCCTGACAAAACTCTACCACCCAGTGAGCAAGATGTATGAGACAGGCGAAATACCCTCAGACTTCAAGAAGAATATAATAATTCCAATCCCAAAGAAAGCAGATGTGAAAATTACCGAACTATCAGTTTACTAAGTCACAGCGTCAAAATAATAAAGCAAATTCTTTACAGACGAATGGAAAACTGTTGGAAGCCGAACTCGGCGAAGATCAGTTTGGATTCCGTAGAAATGTTGGAATGCGTGAGGCAATACTGACCTTAGGACTTATCTTAGAAGAAAGATTAAGGAAAGGCAAACCTACGTTTCTAGCATTTGTAGACTTAGAGAAAGCTTTTGAATACTCTTTCAAATTTTAAAGGTGGCAGGGGTAAAATACAGGGAGCGAAAGGCTATTTACAATTTGTACAGAAACCAGATGGCTGTTATAAGAGTCGAGGGGCATGAAAGGGAAGCAGTGGTTGGGAAGGGAGTGAGACAGGGTTGTAGCCCCTCCCCGATGTTATTCAATCTGTATATTGAGCAAGCAGTGGAGGAAACAAAAAAATTTGGAGTACGTATTAAAATCCATGGGGAAGAAATAAAAACTTGGAGGTTCGCCGATGACATTGTAATTCTGTCAGAGACGGCAAAGTTGAGCGGAATGGACAGTGTCTTGAAAGGAGGATGTAAGATGAATATCAACAAATGCAAAACAAGGGTAATGGAATGTAGTCTAAGTCGGGTGATGCTGAGAGAATTAGATTAGGAAATGAGGCACTTAAAGTAGTAAAGGAGTTTTGCTATTTGGGGAGCAAAATAACTGATCATGGTCGAAGTAGAGAAGATATAAACTGTAGACTGGCAATGGCAAGGAAAGCGTTTCTGAAGAAGAGAAATTTATTAACATCGAGTGTAGATTTAAGTGTCAGGAAGTCGTTTCTGAAAATAATTGTATGGAGTGTAGCCATGTATGGAAGTGAAACATGGACGATAAATAGTTTGGACAAGAAGAGAATAGAGCTTTCGAAATGTGGTGCTACAGAAGAATGCTGAAGATTAGATGGGTAGATCACATAACTAATGAGGAGATATTAATAGAATTGGGGAGAAGAGGAGTTTGTAGCACCGGTTATTAGGGTTTTGAGGCATCAAGGGATCACAAATTTAGCACTGGAGGGCAGCGTGGAGGGTAAAAATCGTAGAGGGAGACCAAGAGATGAATACACTAAGCAGATTCAGAAGGATGTAGGTTGCAGTAGGTACTGGGAGATGAAGCTTGCACAGGATAGAGTAGCATGGAGAGCTGCATCAAACCAGTCTCAGGACTGAAGACCACAACAACAAGTCGCTACAAGACTACATAACTAAACTTATTGTTGCGCCGCTTGAAATAACAATGCGTTGACATACTCTACCTCGTTGCTAACAATGATTTTGAGATTGCGTTAAATTTGCAGGACGCTTTCGTGAAGAATATGCAGTGACAATTTTTTGTCGGTGAAATTCGCCAGAATAAAATACGCCAGAATTTCGGTCAGGTACGTCCACCAATCAAAATTATGTAATTAAATAACAATTGTACTTCGTTTCAGTGCTAGCTATTCCCACAACCTTAGATTTTTATATAAGAAACTATCAGCCTCGATTGCAGTAATGAAACCAACCTTTAAGTTTTAGCCCAAGAAATTGAGCCTTCTTCCGAAGATAAACCTGATTCTATAATATGTCTACGAGGGCATGGTCTAGAAATAAAACAAACAGCCTGAATAGGCGTAGACACATTTTAAAAATGCGGTACATAGGTATTAGGTCACCATTAAGACTTAAGCTCCGGCTATTAGCTACTTACAAGGGAACCTCCCCATCGCACCCCCCTCAGATTTAGTTGTAAGTTGGCACAGTGGATAGGCCTTGATAAACTGAACACAGATCAATTGAGAAAACAGGAAGAAGTTGTGTGGAACTGTGAAAAAATAAGCAAAATATACAAACTGAGTAGTCCATGGGCCCATAGGCAACATTATGCACAATGCGAGCTCAGGAGCGCTGTGGTCCCGTGGTTAGCAACGTCAACAACCATCAGTTTCCGTGTGGTTCTCGAGAAATATTGAAAAATACAGATAATTTAGTGTGTGTTCAGCTACAAATTAGTGTTGCCGTGTGTTTTTGCGGTGTCAACGAGTCCCTGAGCAGCGCCAAGTCGTGCTTCGGTGGGCGAGGTGTGCGGACGGGCCTTGTCTACGTGCTCGCTGCGGCCGGCCGCGCGCTGACAAGTGGGCGCTCTTGTGGCTGGCTTACACGCCAATTGTATATTTGAAAATGAATCCAACATGAATATGATGCAACCGCTTCGCAAAGATACTTTGAAGTTCACGTTCGATGAACGCTTTGCACGACCTAAAGCATTCGAAGTAGAACAGTTCTTGCGCGATGTAGTAAAGCTCAGTTCCACTGATATAATTGGGATCCACTTATCGATTGTGAGTAGCACAGTTTATGTAAAGATGGTGAATGCTAAATGCTGTGATAGGATTATTGAAGGATGTGGAGGATCTTTTAAATTTAATCACTGTGATGGAAACGTCGGTGATGTCAAAGTAGATCATGCAGGTTTCGGGATAAGAAAAGTCCGTATTTTTGAACTTCCCTTTGAAATAACTACGGAACAAATTAATTGCGTCCTCAAAGCATATGGGAAGGTCATTAGTAATGTTGCGGAAAAGTGGACCACCTTTCAAACGTTTCCAGTTTTAAATGGTGTCAGGCAAATAAAAATAGATCTTCAGCAGCATATTCCCTCGTATGTTTACGTATGCGGTTATAGAGCTATTGTGATGTATGATGGACAGCCGCGTACTTGCTCCGGCTGTGGACAGACTGGACACGTACGTTCAGAATGTATACAGAGGAGAGTGACGCAGGTACCGGCGGGGGAAGTAGTCCCTCCCACGACGATGACGACCTTACCAGTGACATATGCTACGGCCACCCGTGGCCACTCTGCTACGACACCGAGTTTCGCTTTGGAGAGCAGTGGCGACAGAAAAGACGACGACCAAAACTTGTCAGTGACCACTAGCTCTACTGAAGTAACGACTGTCGTTCCGTCGCCTGAAGCGGCGCCCATTACAGAAGCAGGATGTCTTTCCAAAAATGACGGAACTACTGAGCAAGATGTACAGAGAGACGAGAACGAGGATGCTGCACAAGATCCCAGCACGGCTTCCGAGACTGAAGAGCGACAGAAATCCGGATCTCTTCCCCAAAAGCATAAAAAACGGAGGATAGCTCCACCTGACGCTCCTCAAAAGGTACAATCAGTGCGTGAAAAGGCACAACAAATTGGTCGCAAAATCAGTGGTATGACATCCGTCAATTTTGACGTAGACCCACTGACCCCGCATACAGCGGGAAAAGACGAGTTTCGAAAAGTGAAAACGCAGACGCAACACGATGGTGAAACGAAACGGTCCACAAGTAAAGAAACAAAGAACAGAACTCCATCTCAACGTGGGCCAGAGATAGAGTTGTCTCAACGCAGTGATACGAAAAATTGGGCAGATGACATTGAAGAATTTCCCGCAGATGAGGAAATGAAGGAAGTGTCACACCTACCAGGAGGAAAGATTCCAGTGCAGAAAGACAAGCAAATGAGGGACGAGACATCGTCTCGGCCATAACATGGAAAACCTTAGGCTTTGTCGACAGTGGGTCATAACGACTTGTATACATACTTAATTAATCATGAATTCGTTACAAGCTTATAGAATCGGGACTTTGAATCTAAACAAGATCCGTAGCGAATTAAACCTTAAGAACTTGCAAGACATGCTTTACGCCGCTGATATTGATATTATGTTACAAGAAGTAACAGATATTAGACTGGATGCCATCACAGGTTACAATGCAGTCGTAAATCCAGGGAGCGACAGTGACCTCGGAACTGCGATACTCTCCAAAGAAGGAATTATCATCAAAGATGTGGAGAAACTGGTAAACGCCAGAGGTCTAGCTGTCACCATTCACAATACGCGTTTTATAAATATTTATGCACCATCTGGCACCGGGAACAGGAGGCGAAGAGCTGAATTTTATAAAGATGATATAGTTCCCCTTTTCGGTGGCCGCTACGAGCATATCATTTTTGGAGGTGATTATAATTGTGTGCTGTCTCCAAAAGACCAGACGCCGCATTTTAATAACTGTGCAGAACTCGGAGCCGTAATTACAGAACTCCGCTTAATTGACACCTGGGAGCTCAAGAACGGTGCATTGCCGGGTTTCACTCATATTACGAATCATTCCGCTAGTCGCATCGACAGGATCTATGTAACAGTCGACCTGGAAACACACGTTCTCCAGACAGAGTTATGGCCCACTATCTTTTCGGATCACGCTGCATACATATGTACCATGAACTTAAAACGGCAAGAAACGTACAGGGGACGAGGCTTGTGGAAGTTGAACGTGGAACATCTAAAAGACCCTGAATACCACGAAATATTCAGTAACGTATGGAACGCGTGCGAGAACAAATTCGCTTCATATACCTCGGCACTGGCATGGTGGATGAAATGTGTGAATCCCGCGATAAGAAAATCGCTGATGAATTACTCCCGCGAGAAAAGTGTTTGGCAAAAACGGACGATAGAATATTACTTCCAAGTCCTTCGTGACCTATATCAATCTGACGAGTCCGTAATCGCCAACTACGTGGAAATAAAACGGATTCAGGCTAAACTTCTCGGACTGAAGCGGAAACAGCTGGAAGGTCATCAAGTAAGAGCAGGACTTCACGATGCTGTAAAAGGAGAGCAAACATCTATATATCATGTGATTAATGAGAGGAAGGGGCAGCGCAGGAAAATAATAACCGAACTAAGATCTTCTGACGGTAGGTTACTGACGCAGCAAAGTGACATCAAGAACGAAATTCACAAGTACTTCGCAGAGTTATTAGGCAAAACGACAATGGATATCCCGGTGGACAATGACATCATGACGGGATTCACACGCGGGCTCGACCCGGTAGAAGCAAACAACTTGTTAACTGGAATCACAGAAGAAGTCGCAGACGCTATAACACGAAGCCCGAAAAATAAGTCTCCTGGGCCTGACGGAATCCCGGCCGAGTTCTATCAAATGTTCAGAAGGCAGTTGATTCCCAAATTAGCGTGTATCTGTAACGAATTAATGAATCCCGCCAATGGCATCCCACTTCCTAGAAGGAACCATTGTTCTAATCCCGAAACATCCTGCAGGAAAATCTGTAACAAATTTTAGGCCTATCACTCTCCCAAATTCGGACTATACAATAATTGCCCGCATCATAAACGAAAGATTAAAATCAGTATTGAACACAGTCACTGGATCATATCAATCGAGCGTAGGAAAAGACAGATCAATTTACCAAACACTGTGCGACTACAGAGATATTTCCATTGCCGCAGCCTGTAAAATAAAATGCGCCATCGTATCATTGGACTTTGAGAAAGCATTCGATAGAGCCGATCATGCTTATCTTTTTCACACCATGCGTGCCATGAACTTCCCGCAAGGTTTTATCAACATTATTACAAATCTTCTGCAGAAGTCAACATCGATAGTTATGGTAAACGGTCAGTCCAGTAGGCCCATTGTAATGAAAAGTTCGGTGCGACAAGGGTGCCCGATGTCTATGTCACTCTTTGCAATAGCAATCGAGCCATTGCTTTTTCGCCTGAGCCACAACCTACAAGGATTCACTACACGCGGCCGTAGGATTGTCTGCAGAGCAATGCCGATGACGTTGCATTTATTGTCAAAGACAACGACGAGATAGAGAAAGCACTCGACATAATAAACAAATATGAACAAGTATCTGGTGCGAAAATGAATAGGAATAAGTCTGGCATAATGAATATTGGAAGCGGATTAGGAGTTCCCATTCATGGGCCAATAAAGGAAATTGTCACCATGACATGTCTTGGAGTGGAGTACACAAGAAATATTCGGCAGACCATGGCAGTTAATTACAGAAGAATCCTCAACACCATCCGTGCCTGTATACGTCAGCACATTCTCCGTACTCTTGATGAGATACAAAGAGTGGCTCTCGTCAACATCTATTTGTCCTCTAAATTAAATTACGTGGCTCAAGCCCTGTCAATGCCGAGGGAAGTGGCTGCTTTTGGCCATTTCATCAGCCGCGGCCACATCTTCAAAGTCAAGTACCAAACATTGACTCTACCGACTGGGAATGGTGGATTGAATCTCACAGACGTGTACAATAAAGCACAAGCATTGTACGTCTGTAAAACATATAAACTGTGGAAGCGGTCAGTCGACAGTGTCACCGCATTCTTGTTAAATGAAATAGCGCCGGTCAGCCAGGACGCCCCAATAGACGTTCACCACATCCTAAATGAACTTTACCACCTAAAACATTTCTTCGTAGAGTATAGCTACATTAGACTGGGAACACCAGAGAAAGATGTCATCAAAGTCAAGAAAATATACCAAAACTTAATGAACTTGCAGACCAAGAACATCATAGAACAAAAATACGTCGGTCACTCTTGGCATGATATCTGGAGGAACATACATCACCCATATTTACCAACAAAAGTGCGGTCATTGTGGTACTACTTTGTGAATAGGAAATTTCCAACGAACTCCAGACTACATTCCGTTCACCTGGCTGATTCCCCTTTGTGTACCATTTGCAACCTGATTGATACAGATGAACATCAATTTGTCTGTGGAAATGCGAATAATATATGGTTGTCAATCAGAAAAAAATTAGCAACTATGCAGAGAAAACCGCCGTATTTGATAACGCCAGCGTGCCTTTTATACCCGGAAGAGGAGTTACACCCCCACCTGGAAGAAAAATGCCGTGAACTGGTTGAAGGAACACGCAGTATTTTACCTGCTGTCCAGTAAATAAAGGAGTGAAGAAGATTTTTGAACGTACATTTCCGACCAGCATCACAAGCTACTACGCATTAATAATTATTATGATACATACGCCAACTTCCTCAGAAGAACAGTCATGTGAACTCCATTTTCGATGATGCGATTCAGAACATGAAGAAACGAGAGACAATTTGATCTTTGAAAAACAAATACGATCAAGTGACGAACATCACTATCTGGTTTAGACTGATTTTTTTTCTAAAATGCCAAGGAACCTTTGTTTTATTACTTCTAAATGTCAGTTGAAAAATATGTACTACTGTAGAATGTTATGACTAATAAAAAATGTTAGAGCAAAAAAGAAGTGGTAGCGTGAGCAGCTGCAGAATAAGAGGTCCTTGGTTCAAGTCTCCCTTGGAGCGAAAATTTTACTTTATTTATTTTTGCATAGTTATTAGCTGTCCGTTCGTTTATTGACGTCTCTGTTCACTGTAATAATTTTAGTGTGTTTTGCAACCGCATCGCAAAACCGTGCGATTAGTAGACGAAAGAACGTGCCTCTCCAATGGGAACCGAGAACATTTGATCACAAGGTCATAGGTCAACCGATTCCTCCACAGGAAAACACATCTGATATATTCTATACGACATTGGTGACGGCATGTGCACCACATGATAGGAATATGTTGTCGACGCACCTAACTTGTACACTTGGCGATTCTTCTACCTTGCCCGATTTAGGTTTTCTTGTGGATGTGATATTCACTCCCAAAAAAGTGATGAAAACAAAAGTGTCACAAACTGAAAATAAAAAAATAAAAATTTTCACTCTATGGAAGATTTGAACCAAGGACCTTTCGTTCCGCAGCTGCTCACGTTACCACAAGACCATGGCGCTCCTGCGATTTTAATGTCCTTGATGTTGCATATGTTCCCATGAACTACTCAGTTTGTATATTTTGCTTATTTTTTCACAGTTCCACACAACTTCTTCCTGTTTTCTCAATTGATCTGTGTTCAGTTTTTCAAGGCCTATCCACTGTGTCAACTTATAACTAAATCTGAGGGGGGTGCGATGGGGAGATTCCCTTGTTAGTTTCACTTAGCCCCCGAGGCCTACCGCACGGCGTCCATGGAGACCAGGTGCTCGCCGGAGCTTAAGTCTTTGTAGTGACTTAGTACCTATGTACCGTATTTTTAAAATGTGACTACGCCTATTCAGGCTGTGTTTTATTTCTAGACCATGTCCTCGTAGACATATTATAGAATCAGGTTTACCTTCTCAAGAAGGTTCAATTTCTTGGGCTGAAACCTAGGTAAACGTTTGTTTCATTACTCAAAATATCCCTGTATAACCTCTGAAATTGTGAATGGACTACGCTCTACGTAAGAATGTGTCATACACATTTTAGTGACAGGCCGCATTTTAAACGCTCTTTTACCTTGGACTTCGTTTTGTTTTCACGAAGGCAAGTTACCATGCACGGTGTGTTTCAAAAATACCGTTTTTGCCCAACAGTTGTCAACAGCTATGACTTCTGTGTACAACTTGATACCTCAATAACAACGCTAAATGCGCTGAACACAAATATTCCAAGCAGTCACCTCACCTCACTTTACGTTTTACTCCAGCATAAGTTTTAACGCCATGTTTCAACGAAACATTTATTCGGCACGCATAAACTTTTCATTACTCTATCCCCGGTGCGAGTAATTTTAGCTGTAACTACCTAATTATGGCCGTTGAAGGCTCTCGCCTTGAGAAATGGAAGAGCGAGTAGTAGTGGCTCTCGCTACCAAGCACTGCGCCGCGGTACACCCCTGGAAATTATATATATATATATATATATATATATATATATATATATATATATATTCAGAACTATCCAACATGACCGAAATCATAGTGGGATAATGTTGGAAGTGAGAGGCCCTGACCGCCGCCAAGGTTAACAGCCGAAGCCGTGAACTCAGGAAATGGGCGAGTGGTGGGGGAGAACTGGAGGGGCAGCGGAGGAGGGGTGGAGGTGCGAGCAGGCGCCATGGCGCTGACGTCACCGCGTGACGTCATGCAGGTCGTACGCCCACTGGCCGCAAGCGTGTGGCCTTCCACAGTCCGAACCGCTGTTGCTTCAGCAGTTCTCCGTCACGCTCAATAACGTAGAAGGGATTCTTAAACCATAATGTGCTTTCCTAAACCTTCCTTCTAACCGGTGTATCCCCTCACTATTGAGAAAGCCACATGCATTATGCTTATATGGACTCCTGAATGCGATTTCCCCTAACCAGATTCGCAAGTATCTTTTCCGGCTGGTCTCGTAAACGCTTAGATGTCTCTTCTCGAAATCCTGGTTTGACCGCCTGGTTTCAGCCTTTTGCGCTAAGTGGACGCTCTACAGCTAAGACCACAGCTAACAGACGCGCAAGACGAGCCAAACCATACAGCTTCGTCGTCTTGTACTATGGATTAATACGCTCTGTACTGGAACACGGCAGTTTTATATTTGTAAATGCCCCACAATATCTAGTACAAAAACTAAACGTATTTTGCTTCTCTACTATTACGAAATGTCTAAGAGCAATGAAGTCGCCGTCTATTAATATCCTAACAGAAGTCAAACACCTCTTGTCATGTGTAGATAATTACTATCTAAAATGTTTTTATTATAAAGAGCCCTAATAATCCTGCCACAGTTGGAACTAAGCACTTGACAGAAAGAGAATACCCAGATGAAAGCAAGACTGCTGTTAAAGGCTTCCGATGCGTCAGCTTCACGTTTTCTTTGATACAGAAGGATCGAATGCTACCAGTGTTCGGTAAACGTGAAACGATAGTCCGTCAACAAAGATACACCCGCACAGCCCAAAGAGAGTGAAACTAAATTACCAGCTGCTGGCACTCTTCAGACCCGCAATGTCACGGCCTGTCTATCACGGGCCTCGCGAGCCACGACTTCAAGTGAAAGGACCAATTCAATTATTACTCCCCATTTAAAATCGAACTATAGTCTTAATTTTTATGACACTAACTCTTGAGAGACAGTGCTGTTCTGTACCAATAATATCGAACGTAACTGCTGTTGTGGTCTTCAGTCCTGAGACTGGTTTGATGCAGCTCCCCATGCTACTCTATCCTGTGCAAGCTTCATCTCCCAGTACCTACTGCAACCTACATCCTTCTGAATCTGCTTAGTGTATTCATCTCTTGGTCTCCCTCTACGATTTTTACCCTCCACGCTGCCCTCCAATGCTAAATTTGTGATCCCTTGTTGCCTCAGAACATGTCGTACTAACCGGTCCCTTCTTTTTGTCAAGTTGTGCCACATAGTCCTCTTCTCCCCAATTCTATTCAATACCTCATTAGTTATGTGATCTACCCATCTGATCTTCAGCATTCTTCTGTAGCACCACATTTCGAAAGCTTCTTTTCTCTTCTTGTCCAAACTATTTATCGTCCACGTTTCACTTCCATACATGGCTACACTCCATACAAATATTTTCAGAAACGACTTCCTGATACTTAAATCTATACTCGATGTTAACAAATTTCTCTTCTTCAGAAACGCTTTCCTTGCCATTGCCAGTCTACATTTTATATTCTCTCTACTTCGCCCATCAGTTATTTTGCTCCCCAAATAGCAAAACTCCTTTACTGTTTTAAGTGTCTCATTTCCTAATTAATTCCCTCGGCATCACCCGAGTTAACTCTACTACATTCCATTATCCTTTTTTTGCTTTTTAACCGTACAGTAGAACTGTATGCCCTCAGGAAAAATTACGGCTGTGGTAGGCCAGATCAGTCAATCATCCAGACTGTTGCCCCTGCAACTACTGAAAAGGCTGCTGCCCCTCTTCAGGAACCACACGTTTGTCTTGCCTCTCAACAGATACCCCCGTTGTGGTTGCACCTACGGTACGGCTATCTGTATTGCTGAGGCACGCAAGCCTCCCCACCAACGGCAAGGTCTATGCTTCATGGGACGGGGATGGGGGACAACGCAACTAACAAAGTCAATATCTTACAAAATATTAGCATGTAGCAGGATTTGAACAGGACCTTCGTAGCTCCAAGCCTCTATTCACTATGCTATGATGAAAACATGCATCTTCTGTCATATTTCATCTTAAGATGTCCTGAAGCATTCGTCATGGATACATCATTAAATGTCAGTTAACACTAGCTATACGAACTAGTTTTCAGCAACGCGCTTTACCAGGTAGAGGCTACTTTTTGCCCACCCTAAGAAAGACAAAATTCGTTACTTTTTGTGGACATCAACAATACATACTGATGTATTAGTAAGAGCGCACAGTTAGTAACATCAAAGCACTTCCAGTAACTTTACTACCAACAGGGGTGCTTTACGTCAACGCTAAAAATCATAAAAATGCAAATATCGTTAATCGTTGACTTCCACTCGCAACATACAGGGCTATTACAAATGATTGAAGCGATTTCATAAATTCACTGTAGCTCCATTCATTGACATAAGGTCAAGACACACTACAGATACGCAGAAAAACTCAAAGTTTTGTTCGGCTGAAGCCGCACTTCAGGTTTCTGCGCTCGAGAGCGCAGTGAAACAAAATGGCGACAGGAGCCGAGAAAGCGTATGTCGTGCTTGAAATCCACTCATATCAGTCAGTCATAACAGTGCAACGACACTTCAGGACGAAGTTCAACAAAGATCCACCAACTGCTAACTCTATTCGGCGTGGTATGCGCAGTTTAAAGCTTCTGGATGCCTCTGTAAGGGGAAATCAACGGGTCGGCCTGCAGTGAGCGAAGAAACGGTTGAACGCGTGCGGGCAAGTTTCACGCGTAGCCCGCGGAAGTCGACGAATAAAGCAAGCAGGGAGCTAAACGTACCACAGCTGACGGTTTGGAAAATCTTACGGGAAAGGCTAAAGCAGAAGCCTTACCGTTTACAATTGCTACAAGCCCTGCCACCCGATGACAAAGTCAAACGCTTTGAATTTTCGGCGCGGTTGCAACAGCTCATGGAAGAGGATGCGTTCAGTGCGAAACTTTTTTTCAGTGATGAAGCAACATTTTTTCTTAATGGTGAAGTGAACAGACAATGTGCGAATCTGGGCGGTAGAGAATCCTCACGCATTCGTGCAGCAAATTCGCAATTCACCAAAAGTTAACGTGTTTTGTGCAATCTCACAGCTTAAAGTTTACGGCCCCTTTTTCTTCTGCGAAAAAAATGTTACAGGACACGTGTATCTGGACATGCTGGAAAATTGGCTCATGCCACAACTGGAGACCGACAGCGCCGACTTCATCTTTCAACAGGATGGTGCTTCACCGCACTTCCATCATGATGTTCGGCATTTCTTAAACAGGAGATTGGAAAACCGATGGATCGGTCGTGGTGGAGATCATAATCTGCAATTCCTGTCATGGCCTCCACGCTCTCCCGACTTAACCCCATGCGATTTCTTTCTGTGGGGTTATGTGAAAGATTCGGTGTTTAAACCACCTCTACCAAGAAACGTGCCAGAACTGCAAGCTCGCATCAACGGTGCTTTCGAACTCACTGATGGGGACATGCTGCGCCGAGTGTGGGAGGAACTTGACTATCGGCTTGATGTCTGCCGAATCACTAAAGGGGCACACATCGAACATTTGTGAATGCCTAAAAAACAGTTTTTGTATGTGTGTGCAAATCATTGTGAAAATATCTCAAATAATAAAGTTATTGTAGAGCTGTGAAATCGCTTCAATCATTTGTAATAACCCTGTACTTTTATTGGGGATATTTACGTGCAAGTGAGGTGCTGAACCTGAAAATGTTGTGACAATTAGGGAAAGAGACACCTACCAAGACATTTTTGAGTTGAACTCAACTAAAAGATTCAGAACATATTAAAATCAGAAGAAATCATTAAAAACTTTTTAGAAACTTGAAAATATGAAATAATTGGCTAGATTACATTATTTTCAAAAAGTAGGCCTAGATTATGCCTTCTCCCTTTACTACTGCGAGGGTGAATTGTATGAATATAATCTCCAGATTGTGTTATCTCCCAGAATTGCGGATGTCCCATTGTTGGTTCAAATGTTAGGACTCATTAAAGTAGTACAGTTTTATATAGTTAGTGTAGTTGGACGAAATTTTTTTTATAATCTCAATTTAAAACGACGGCGCCCTATTTTCGTGTATGCCGTGAAGCGATAGATTTGAAAGTGATCCGATCTTCAAACTTAATTCATATTCGAATGGTACATTTCCGGACATTGGTTCATTTTTCAAAACTTTATCTATTAAGTTCCCGTAAATACCTCTAGAAGCACCAAATAGCAGTTGTCAAACAGCCTGTATATTCAGCCTCACGTCATCGAAGTGTTGGTTTCGATTTACTACCTGATTTGAACGCTTGAGGTAGTAACTCATTTTATGAGGCCCGGAGGCTGACGCACTGTGGTAGATCTTCAATGTACCGTTACCTTGAAGCGGCATGCTGTCGAAAGTGGCGTTCCGAAAGAAACGAGCCGGAGTGTGGAATGCGCAAACTGGTGACAGGAGGGTATTTTATCTTGGCGTGTGTAACGAGGTGTGGTTTCACAGCCGTCGCTAGAGGGCACGCGTGCGCGTCACGTGACTATACAGAACCAACAGCTGCATCGTCCAACCCTGCCAGTCGCATTGCGAACAGTGACACGGAGGCGTCAACAGAAGAGCAAAGGGGTGGTGGTCATTTTCTGACAGCGGAAGGAATAGGAGGAACGGACATTCCTCGACGAATGTCGCAAGTGTACGGCGAGCACTACTTGTCCCTTGGAAGGGTCAAGGCGTGGCACAAGCGCTTCAGGGGAGGATGCGGGGGCGTAACATCTGAGGTCATCAGTCCCCTAGAACTTAGAACCACTTAAACCTGACTAAGGTAAGGACATCACACATGTCCATGCCCGAGGCAGGATTCGAACCTGAGACCATAGCGGTTGCGCGGTTCCAGACTGAAGCGCCTAAAACCGCTCGGCCACTCTTGCCGGCACGCACGGTCTGGAATACCACATTGTATTACCGATGACATCGTCTAGCTAGAGGATGCCCTCATTACCCAGGACCGCCGAGTGACAGAGAAAGCCATAGCCGCCGTGGTCAGACTGAACGCCTCAAGTTTTCACACCATTATGAAGCAACGACTGCACATGCGCAAAGTGTGTGCCCAATGGGTGCCCCACACCAGGAAGCATGTCAAATAGTCCTCTGTCTTGCTTATCTGCAGCGCTATGCTCGGGAAGGGGATGCGTTCCGGGCCCGAGTGGTGGCTGGAGATGAGTCATGGTGTGATCACTTCGAACCATAATCTAAACGACGAAGGGTCACCACCACAGAAAAAGCCAAGGCCATCCACACGAGTGCAGGAAAGGTTATGTTGACGTTCTTCTCTGACCACGATGGCCCCCTCCTAATTCACTTCCTGCAACATGGAACAACAGTGAAGGCCCAGCGTTAACTCGCCAAGCGATCAAATGAAAATTACAGGCAATCTCACTCGTGCGGTCATTCTGCTCCACGAAAATGCAAAGCCTCATACGGCTAACAGTTGCGGCACTCCTGCACAGATATTCAAATAGGAGGTTCTCTGCCACCCTCCATACAGTCCGTACCTCTGTCCCTGTGACTACGCCAGTTTTGGTTCCCTTAAAAAGGCTCTGAGGGCAACCGATTCTCCTCTGACGACGACGACGTCCGACTGTACGTGAGGAACTGGCTAACATCGCAGCCATGGGAATTTTATGAGACATCCATTCACCGCCTTGGGTCACAGTAGGGCAAGTACCTTAACAGCCAGGGTCAATATTTCTAACATACAGGTACTGGTTTCTGTAATTAGGCCTCTGGCTCGATTCTTTTTGAATGCCCCTTATACTATGAAGCTGTAATACGAAAACATAGAAATACGTATGGCGTCTCAAGTTCATTTGTCGAATGCTGTAGATTTTCGTGCTCGGATTCAGTTTCACGGAAGACACGCCACTTTGACGTGACTTTCCAACGAGACTCGGATGAAGGTACCTTTCTCTCGCGTACGAAACAGCAGCGAGTGATTGAGGTAGATGCACGAAGCAGCCGCACCAAGCCTACTGCAACTGTCAGGAACGATCTTTCGCCACACTATTTTTATTGGCGGACCTCTCCCCTTCAAATATAAGAGCGCCAATGGCAGCGGTTACTTAACGCTAGATCACGTGAAGCGCGGTCCGAGATGCACGCGGGTGGCACGAGCAGATACAATATTTTCACGGCCACGCGGGTCATGCACTACTCACTTATAGTCACTACTACAGCGTCCGCGACTTACGACCTTTCACGCAACACGGGCGAGGCCGTTATCGATCAAGCAACATTATATCATAATGAAGCACAAAAAAATGTGGATGAGTTACTGACTGTGTGTGTGTATGCCACGGGACCGTGTAAAGCGCACAGATCAATGCCTCCGCTGTGTGCATATCGTGGAAGCAAATGATACGAAGGTGATTCTATCTTCAGCCTCATTTTACATCCGAACGCTGGATTTCCGTGCACGGACTCCTTACCAGAACTTCAGCTGCAAGTTCTTTCCACAAGCCCTCAACAGGAAATTTGTTGAAGTCCCTGTACAACAGGGGAAAGTTACAAGACAGACATTGTCTTTCTTAAGCAGAATGCCTAATCTGTATGAAGATCTCTTAAGCCTACCACTAAAAATTGTCTAAAAACCAAAACGAAAACCAGACCCTCTAAAACCTAACGAAATATGGGAACTTATGGAGAGCTGCGTTCAACTGAACAGCTTTCGTTTAGTTTGGTACATCTCCGTATATCACTCAGTGCAGTTAAATGCGATGACCTGTGTCGTTTACGCCATGTACACGTTTTACCATATTTTACCATATCGTATATGAACCCTCGCGCTACTGCAAGTTACGAGCATTCAAAATCGGTACACATACCCATCCCAAAAACCGGCAGATGGTGATGAAGGGTGAATAAAATCAGTCTTTTGATGTTCGAAGCTTAAAGTCGCTACAAACCCACCAATTTATCGGCCGACCGACCATTTTCGTAGCAGCTTGCAGCCGTCCCGACCAATTGCACTCAGCGATATCTCTTTTGGTTTTACACAAAAAAATCGGGGTTGTTTTGGAAGTAATGAGGTCAAAAAAGCCAAGAGAAAGCTGAAGGCGTAAAAGTGGCTAACCTCTATCCGTTACGTAAAGAGCCTATGATAAAAATGTATGGAACACGTATTTCGAAGCTGCTGATCATCATCAAACCATTCTTAACGAAGATAAACACAGTCACGAGGGGCTGTTAGCTATAATACGGTTTTTAGCTACTGTTACACGATGACCTCAACTGTATCCCTGCAGTTACAATCTAATTTATTCCTGAAACTTTGAATGTTATTTATAGTTGACGGAGAAAACATCATGGTAAAGCAAAACAAATAAAATAGATAACGTGTAAGCTTCATTAATTTATTTAATGTACGTAGCATAAAAGACAGCCCTGTAAAATATAACAGATGTGTAAGGAAGTTCGTCGGACTGACAAAACTGCTACACACGTCCGGTTTGTCGGCGCGTGCGTGCAGGCATAATGGTCCTTTAGAAATTTCAGTTAATGCTGAAAACTACTGGCAATTGAACCGATTAATCACAAGTGGCAGGCGCAGAACAGCACAGCTCACTAGAAACAAACTTTCAGGTAGTTATCACGTTGTTAATACGAGAAATTACTATAGATTCTTAAAAGTGAACCGAAGTTTAAAGCAGCCTCGGAAACTACGTACGATCTCGTGATATCCTAATGGGGTGGGGATTTGTGAACTTAAATAGTGCTCGAAAACTGATGATTATAACTCATGATACCGGACTGCTGATAGGCTAGTTATCAAATAGTTTCTGATAAGGACTTATTTTACTATTCAGAGAGTGAGAATTCAGGTGGTATCCCTTTATTTAAGTACTTTCCCTGTAGTGGTGTTGAGATAATCGCCCTTGTCATTTTGTTATTCACTGTTTATTGCATGGCTGTTAATATCTGCAGCCAGGTGACAAAGACTATTGGGGGGGGGGGGGAGACGTGAGTAGGAGGTATTAGGTCTAGGGACTCTTGACGAGTTGGTTAAGGTATTCCTCCACAACTCGCAACAAACAACCTGGGCTGTCTTCACGTACGACACAGTAATGTGCCACGGCAGGTCCATTCTGTATCTCGTCCTCATTGATAAACTACTTAGGAAAGGGGGTAGTAAATGATCCGATACAAGCTGGTTCATTACCTATCCGTTGCCTGCCAGACTGGACATGTTTTCTATTGGTCCTTAAGTTATGTAACTGATGGATTGGGTCGTCTATCTTGCGCACCTTCACGTCAATGAAGACGCTGTTATCGTTTAGTTACCTAACAAGCTAACGCATTAGCTACTAATTAATTATAAATCAATCACGGAAACTGTTTCACGTCATTTGCCTCAAATGATCCCACAAAATGCTGAACAAACACTGAACGGTAGCACTGTTACTGGGATGAGAATAAAGTCAAGCAGCAGTATCAATATAAATGTAAAGCGAAAATAGTACGAAGTAATTTAAGTGTGTACGGGTCTGAACTGAACAACCTCCTCCCTTCCAACCTTCAGAATGCTTTATATTTTCCCCCTCGTAATTGTATACCGTAAGTATTTTCGAAATGTACCAGAATTCTCTTGTAGATTTCAAAAAATGGTTCAAATGGCTCTGAGCACTATGGGACTTAACATCTGTCATCAGTCCCCTTAAAACTACTTAAGCCTAACTAACCTAAGGACATCACACACATCCATACCCGAGGCAGGATTCGAACCTGCGACCGTAGCAGTCGCGCGGTTCCGGACTGAGCGCCTAGAACCGCTAGACCACCGCGGCCGGCCTTGTAGATTTGATACAAATTTTGTTGAGATATGTAAGTTCCAAAAACCCACATCTGACCAAGTGAGTCACAACAGCTCTATTTTCTACAACATTACTATAAAATGGAAATGTCGTGTGGCTAAGGCCTCCCGTCGGGTAGACCGTTCGCCTGGTGCAGGTCTTTCGATTTGACGCCACTTCGGCGACCTGCGCGTCGATGGGGATGAAATGATGATGATTAGGACAACACAACACCCAGTCCCTGAGCGGAGAAAATTTCCGACCCAGCCGGGAATCGAACCCGGGCCCTTAGGATTGACAGTGTCACGCTGACCACTCAGCTACCGGGGCGGACGAACATTACTATGCTATGCTATCTTTTTCCAGAGGGTCTAAATGTTGTGCCACAACAAAAACATTGTTACCGTTTTCTTGTTTTTCGGTCGACATCATGATTTCGGAGTTTTGACCACTTCCCTCTTCACTACCGCTATCTATCACAATTTTGTTCTTTCAAACTTATCAATAAAATAATCTCTTCACTATCGAGCAATCAAACAACTGCGGTAATTTAAAAATAGATCTCTTTATGGCAACATTCGTTGGCTCTCACGCAAGGCATTGTGATGATATAATTAAGTTATATATCACAAATTTGTTCGCAATGATAATTTTCCTTTATTTAAAAACCCGTGCACCCAACAAAGCAGTGTTACATAGCAATTTTAGCGGCAAATTTCACTAACTACAGGCAGGCTTTCTACCCCCAACAAAACGGAGCAGAGTGAGTGCGTGTGTGTGTGTGTGTGTGTGTGTGTGTGTGTGTGTGTGTGTGTGTGTGTGTGTGTGTGTGAAACTGCCGACTACTACAGTTAGCAGAATGAAAGCTTACTCTTGCGATGGCTAACTCGACGCACGATTCGTATTATGTGGGAACGACAGAGTGACGGGCGAAAATATTACTCAAATTCGGGTGCAATGAATAAAGCATACATTTAAGTTTTTGTTGATATTTTTTACTGAAAAATGTCTTCACTGTGTAATTGCGATTTTTCCGGGGCAGCTCTGACAGGAAGTAGATCGACGGTTGTAACACCGGTTGTTGTTATCTGAAACATTAACTTGTCACCCTGATCCTCACAGATATAATTTTAATTCATCGTAGGGATTTTTGCAAAAGAAATTTTTGGTGAAATTATAGATGTTTGGAAAATGGCCATTTTTGGATCCCTCTTTTGGCCGAAAAATGCTAAATATAACATAAAAATCGGCTACGATAAATTGAAGGTGAGACCAAAAATTCTTAATCTGATAATGTTGGCGTGGGCGTCGACAACCGTGCCGAAAAAGCCTGGTTTTGAGAAAGAACCCATTCTTCAACGCTGAGGCGTGCGGTGCACGATCGGCTTCAAACACTCACAGAATCGTTACTTTAAGGTGTTCGCCCATGTTTTGGGGAATAATTCTTCGATGTACACACATTCGAATTCCGTAATTAAAAAAATCAAGTTTTTCGACCATCACCCTGTCATTCCCTTCAAGCTCGACATTTTTGTCGCACTGCATACAGCGTAAACGAACCAAAATTAAATGAACACTAGTTGTGTTTGACAATGTAACGGAGATAGAAGTTGGAACCAGTAGGTAACTGGTTGAAACACTATTTACAAGGAAATATCTTCAACGTTGAAGTTGTGTTTACGATCTCTGATTACTATATCCTTTGGCGTAACAACTGCCTAACGCCTTTCTGTTGTAAGAACATGTCTACACTAATTTTCTCGTAAGCCGTACCACTGCCGCTAATAGCATCGCTTGGAGTCCACAATTACTCCAAATTCGAAAATGATTTCTTAAAACTAATTTTATCTGCATGATACCAGCAACAAAATAGCAATGGACGTATCGTGAGTACAATTAACGTTATATTTTGTTCTACAGTTCTTTTGACAGCTCTCAGAAATACAAACGTTATCAATAGACTGTTGAAGGGCACTAAGTTGCTTTAAATGGGATTACTGTAGAGGTATTTGATGCTTTGGGTCAAAAAGGCACAGTGTCGTTAGATTCAGTGTACAATTTCGAACAGTGAGTGGTCGATAGCACCACACACGCGAAACCAATATATTGTTCCACCAATATATTGTTCCTGTGTGTGTGTGTGTGTGTGTGTGTGTGTGTGTGTGTGTGTGTGTGTGTGTGTGTGTGTGTGTGTGCATCTTTTTCTTTGTTTTTGTGAAAGATTATGCTTTACGAGGGTTCAAAACAAATTTCGCACGGCTTTGATGCACCAGTATATCTGCAACGGATCGAAATCAATTTTTCCATTGACGGTTGCAAACCTCGTTCTCACGGTAGCTGTTGTGGTAAATATTACGAAATCGTTCGTGTTTTGCCAATCCGGAACTGTCGACTGTTTGCGACCCACGAAAAAACTTCACCCGCATTTCTCGAAACATGGAGACTTGGACCAGTCCTGGCCTCTTACTCTGATAGCCGAAGTGGCTAACGCAACCGCTCGAGATAAGGAAATCCAGGTTCAACTCCCAACGGGTTCTCAGTGCGTATGACCTAGCAACGAACAGACGAAGGCGGCTTACACTGCGCGCCCCTACCAAAGTCAGATGCCTTGCTGGAGGAATTTCTTTGTATGGCAACCTTCCATCACGTGGTTTATTTTTAGAAACTCCAATTTAGTTTCCCGAGTTAGTCTATGATTGTAACGACTTGGCAGCCACTGAGGCAGATGAATTAAAACATCAACTCATATCTAGAGCGCAATTCTGCGAAGTAGTGCTGCCCTGTGACGTTGACACCGCACGAACTTTTTTATATGCATTACGAAAAAGTACAGAGTGGTTACAACTGAACTTGCGCTAACTCAGCCTGTGTAGACAGAAAATTAATTACCGTGTGGGTACCCAACTTGTTCTTCCTGTATGCTGTACGATTTGAGTAGTTGTGTTTCTCCGATAGGCGTCGGCACTGGTACGGCGACATAGGCTATAAACGCAGTGTGCGGTACAAATGCAGTCAACACTGTCCGGACAAGGTTAGCAGAACTGTATCAACACAGCATTAAAGGAATACGAAGGATTCCTGTTTCCGCGCCGGTGTTGAACATGATTCGAAAGTTCAAATTAAACGGCGATTTGGGGATTGCTTCCGGAAGAGGTCGACGGCGAAGTGCGATGCAATATATTTTTTTAATTACTGTTGCCATGGTCGACAATAATGGACGCTATATGTGATCTTCAGTTCGTGTACATTATACTCCCGCTGTAATTATTTATGATTCCATTGAGAAATCGACACGGTTTCTCTTGACAGCGAGTGTGATGTCTGCTGCTGCTCACGTTTCTTCTGCGGATTGCCTGACATGGAAAAGTCTAATTCCATGCATATGCAGCATAGACAAATGTTAGACTTTTTGCCGGAAATATGGACTTCTGCCGGACGAGGAAAGGAGGGACTGTATTGACTGTGGTGCTGCGAAGTCAAAAATATCGTAAGAGGAATGTGGACACAGAAATTCCGTTGCAATTTCATTGAGGACTTTGCGGAAAGCGAACCCACATCAGGAAAAATACGTGGTTCGAGTCCTCCAAATTATCGATTCAGACGAGCGTAATTCTTCTGTCATGCTGGATTCGAGATTACACGTTGCACGCCACAGCATCAGAAACTGAGTTATCAGCAAATACCGTGTGTGACTACTTTGGGTTTTGCCGAGAAGTGTGCTGCGTGGTAGTGACAAATGACCGTGTGCCAATTGGTGGACCGAATAAAACAGTAGAAGTAGACGAATTTCATATTGCTAGACGAAAGAATCAGAGGACGACCATCTAAAAGTGAAGTAGATCATATTTGGGTTTTCGGAGGGATACAAAGAGTCCTGGAAGTGTTTCGTTGTGAGGGTATTGTTCCGAGACAAGGTGACTTTAGTGTGTCTCATAAAACATTTCATACCGCCTGGAACAATAGTCGTCACAGACGGGTTTCAGTCGTAGCAGACTCTGAAAGCTTAAGGATTCGACCACGAATTCGTGAGCCATTCTGTGGAGTTCATCTCTTCAGATTATGCGTGTCCCTACCCAGAACATAGAATCGCTGTGGAAGTCGATCAAGTGTACCATAAAAAGGGCGTCCAGGGCAGAGGGACGAATTGTACTTGTTCCAGTACCTATACTTCCACAACTTGCGTTTGCAGGGGAAAGTCCAATCATGCAACACTGCCGATATTCCTGCGCGATATTGGCAGAGTTTACCCTGGGTACGGGAAAAAAGGAACTGCCCCTGTAGCTTATACATCAACACCTGAATTTACAAGTGCTTCTCTAACGCTTTTCTTTTGGCGTTGCTGTAGTGACAACTTGAAACATAGTCTTAACTCGTGCCACGAGACTTCCATAATCGACTTACTACAGCACGTTTGTATGTATCGTTTGGAGTCGTCCTACTTCGATAGGCAATCATTCTTGGTAATTACCACAGAATTAAAGGAATACGAAGGATTCCTATTTCTGCGCCGGGGTTGAACATGATTCGAAAGTTCAAATTAAACGGCGATTTGGGGACTGCTTCCGGAAGAGGTCAACGTCGAACTGCGATACAATTTTTTTAAATTGCTGTTGCCACAGTAGACAATAATGGACGCTGTATGTGATCTTCAAGCAGAGCGCGAGCTGTGTCAGGAAAGCTTAACATTCCATGATCCACCGTTCGGGCGTTGTGTTACTTGGAACGTAAACATCTTAGGAAATTAAATATTACTCTCTTACGTGGAAAAGCTTACGCATGTTTCCACAAAGTTTCATTGTCCTACGATCACTTGTTTTTCACGGGTGCTTCTCAAGTTGCGGAAGTTTAATTATAACCACGATGTACGCACGTACAGCTGCTCCCAATGTTAAGAAAGATTGCCGGTCTTGTGTAAAGTATGTTCTACTTTGTGCGAACAATTACGATTTATTGCGAGAAAAATACTTTTTCCGTTGGAAGAAAAAAAGAATTAGAAAAAACAGCAGGAACGTTTCTGTACTGGTACAGGATACACTACTTCGGCACATGAATGTTAATTTATGTTCCTGTTTGGAAAATAAGTCTCGTAACTAGCTTGTAAATTTTCTTTTATGCTTTATACATGGTTAGGACTAAGTTACCTTATAACTCTCAAATGTGTCCGCCTTTCTACGCTTTTTATTCTGAGTGGTAATTTGTTTTACCAGATGAAAGTGTTTTTGAATAGTTAGAGGTAGGACGTCAAACGGGCCGACTTGGAGCAGGAGAGGCACCACAGGACATTTTAATTTCCACTGTCTATAGTTTTACAAATAAATTCATAGAACTGTCAGCATCACCAGGAAGGATTCAGGATTTATACTCATAGCAGTGGAAGCTCAAAAACCTAACAAAACATTTTTTTACATGTGAAATTGTCATTTTTTCACTTCTGGCCGCATTTGTTGCTATAGGCGAAGTTTCTTTTCTAAGGAAGAGAGATTCTTCGATGTCTTTTGCACAGCATACAAACCATAGTTACAGGTGTATGACACTCTAGAAGTTATTTAATTTATGAAAAATGAATTAACTGTTACATTTTCAACTTCATGTTTAGAAGAAACTCAAGTTTTATAGTTAATTATCTCAATTTTTCCACAGTTTAATAGATTTGTAAAATTCTAGAGTTTCATACACCTGTAACTACTGTTTGTATGCTATGAAAAATTCATCGAAAAATCTCTTACTTAGGAAGAAAAGTGTACCTGTAGCAACAAATGCAGCCAGTAATAAGTGAAAAAATGATGAAATTTCACATGTTTTTGCTACGTTTTTGAACTTCCACTGCGATGAGAGTGTCACCATGACCAGAAAGGATTGAGGACTCAAAGTTTTACGAATTTATTTGTAAAAGTATAGACAGTAGAAATTAAAATGCCTTGTGGTGACTCTCCTGCTCCAAGTCGGCCCGTTTGACGTCTTACCCCCCTTAATAGTTATTCTATTATATTTTTCGTGATATGCTATTTACAAAACAAACTGGGACACGAATAAATGTGACACACCTGCATGAAGTACTCATAAAACTAACACCGACCGGGCCTTTGACGCCGGGCGGTACCAACCGGCCGCCGTATCATCCTCAGGCGTCAGGCGTCACAGGACGCGGGGCATGTGGTCAGCACACCGCTCTCCGGCCGATGTCTGATTTCGTAAGTTTCTGACAACGACAACTCGCTCCTGAGAAAGCGTTCTCTTATGAACATACATCCAATATTACGAAACATTCGTCTGTTAAATGACAATGTACCCAAGTATTTTAAAACTTACAAGCGAATTTCTCAGAATACCAGGACCTTAAACAGGTGTTTTTAGCTTCGCAAATCAACGTCTCTATCCACTACACAATGGTGTCATTCTGAAATATATGATCGCGTCCTTTGACTGCCTGAAGGCTTTAACTACTGATATGCGTGTTGTAACGGCATACTTTTATAACACATGTATCATAATACTGAATTACTCCAATACAAAATTAACTATTAATGACTTTTTCGTCATTTTATAAAAAAAGTTTAATAAATGTGCTTGTTAGCTACGTGAATATGCAGGTGTTTTGAAATAGCAAGTAAGAATAGGGCGGATATTATAAAATAGAACCCATCAAATATGAGCTTCAGCTAACAAGGGGACCACGCGCACTAATCATCGGTTTGTCCAGATTTTAGGTATATGCAGGGATTAGCCAGAAATGAAAGTGCCGAAGTGGGAGCCATGGCCATGCTTTGGGGCGAAAAAAAAGAGTGCAGGCTGAGCGAGACATGAGCCAGCTGCACTACGTCATCAAAAGTATCCGGACATCCCCAAAAAACATACGTTTTTCATATTAGGTGCATTGTGCTGCCACCTACTGCCAGGTACTCCATATCAGCAACCTCAGTCGTCATTAGACATCGTGAGGGAGGAGAATGGGGCGCTCCGCGGAACTCTCAGATATCGAACGTGGTCTGGTGATTGGATGTCACTTGCGTCGTACGTGTGTACGCGAGATTCCCACACTCCTATACATTCCTAGGTCCACCGTTTCCGACGTGATAGTCAACGCGAAACGTAAAAGGACACGCACAGCACAAACGCGTACAGGTCGACCCCCTCTGTTAACTGACAGACTGCCGACAGTTGAAGAGGGTCGTAATGTGTAATAGGTAGACATCTATACAGACCATCACACAGGAATTCCAAACCTCATCAGCATCCACTGCAAGTACTATGACAGGCAGGAAGTGAGGGAACTTATTTCATGGCCGAGCGGCCGCTCATAAGCCACACATCACGCCGGTAAATTCCAAATGACGCCTCGCTTGGTGCAAGGAGCGTAAACACTGGACGATTGGACAGTGGAGAAACGTTGTGTGGAGTGACGAATCACGGTACACAATGTGGCGATCTGCACCAAGATGGTTCCGAAGGTTGCCAAACGATCAAAAGCTAGCACGTATGAACGCCTGCCAAAACAATCTCCATAGCCTTGAAGGCGATGCGGAATTTTTGGATAACGTCATCACTGGAGCCGAAATCTGAGTATTACAAGAGTGACAATTCTGTTACGAATAGGAACTCTGTACTCCAGGGGGGAGGCAAGTGCCCCATCTCTGTGCCTTCCATCTTCAGTGACCTATCCTGCTAATTTTCAATTTTTCATAAGAACCATATAGCAATCATCACCAATGAACTACAGGGTGGCGCACGAAACGTGTTACCAATTGTTTCTTTCACAATTTACGACGCACATTATATATCGCGATGGGGTCTCTACAGCAGTACCAGCAGAGCTTGGAAAAACAAATGAGTTACGAAATGACGTAATTCACGATACTGCCGCTAGGAGACTAGTAAGCAGCAATGGCTGACAATGGAAGACTGACGACACTGTAACGATCGGCAATTGTGTTACTTTTTCGAGAAACGAAAAGCCTTGTTGTGACTGGGGCGTTTTCGACAACAGTTTAACTTCCCTTGCAAGAAGACCATCCACAGGTTGTACGATAAATTTGTACAGGAAGGAACAGTATTGGAAGCGAAGCGACCTCAAGCCTAAGCCTGTTTGTTCGCCAGAGAATATTGAAGCGGTACGAATTGCTGTACAGAGAAGTCCCGGGAAATCGTGTAGAAAGGCAGCAGTGCAACTGGGAATATCTAGACGCTCCGTTCAACGCATTCTTGAAAGTGGCCTCCGTATGTACCCATACAAGATGACCTGTGCACAGAGGCTCACTGAGGGACACAAGCAGCGGAGACTGCTGTTTGCACAGTGCATGACAGGTTTGTGGAACATCGCCGTCATACGAGGCTACAACAGCCGGAAAAATCGGCGGTAGTAGAACACTGCCTAAATGAGGGACACAGTATGAAATTTGATGAAACTGTGATGGTTGGTAACATTTCCGGTTTTTGGAACAGTGTCTATAAAGAGGCGACTGAAATTAGGTTGGCTGATAATTTAATCAGCCGAGACAATGTGTCTCCTCTTAGCAAGACGTGGAATCCTGTATTATCTCGCATCAAAACTGAACGTTCTTCGGTGCGGCCTTGATTGCGATATATCGTTGCCAGCAGTGTTTCACTAAGGGCGGCGCAACCTCCCTGTCTTGGAAGGCAGAAACCGTGATGGGCGGCGCATGCGCCGTGTACTGAACGGTGGCCTATATAGGACGTCGGCGAGCGAGCGAGCCTGGCGTCAGTTCTCAGCGGGACTCATCAGCAGAAGCAGCACTTTCCTGAAGATGGCGACCAGTTGGATCGCCGAAATATCAAGTTGATTTTAGGATCCGGCAGAAAACCCGAAGAGACTTTCAAGACTCAATCCGTGTGACTTTCTTTGGGGGTACCTAAAGGAAAAATTTTTCCCGAAACGTGCACGTGATTTATGGGAGCTCAGAAGACGTATTCTTTAAGCTTGCAGTGAAATTATGCAAGACATGTGCCGTAGGGTAATCACTAACTTCAGTGTTCGTTAGAAGGAAGTTAGGAAACGAAATGGTGGACATATTGAGCATGTACTGAGTTAGAAAAAAATCTCCATGGACGGATCTTCATTGTAGTGTATGTTCCTTCCAGATTGTATTGACAAAGTTTATATTCAAAAACAAAATGGCAACACATCCCGGCAACACATCCCGGCAACACATCCCGGCAACACATCCCGGCAACACATCCCGGCAACACATCCCGGCAACACATCCCGGCAACACATCCCGGCAACACATCCCGGCAACACATCCCGGCAACACATCCCGGCAACACATCCCGGCAACACATCCCGGCAACACATCCCGGCAACACATCCCGGCAACACATCCCGGCAACACATCCCGGCAACACATCCCGGCAACACATCCCGGCAACACATCCCGGCAACACATCCCGGCAACACATCCCGGCAACACATCCCGGCAACACATCCCGGCAACACATCCCGGCAACACATCCCGGCAACACATCCCGGCAACACATCCCGGCAACACATCCCGGCAACACATCCCGGCAACACATCCCGGCAACACATCCCGGCAACACATCCCGGCAACACATCCCGGCAACACATCCCGGCAACACATCCCGGCAACACATCCCGGCAACACATCCCGGCAACACATCCCGGCAACACATCCCGGCAACACATCCCGGCAACACATCCCGGCAACACATCCCGGCAACACATCCCGGCAACACATCCCGGCAACACATCCCGGCAACACATCCCGGCAACACATCCCGGCAACACATCCCGGCAACACATCCCGGCAACACATCCCGGCAACACATCCCGGCAACACATCCCGGCAACACATCCCGGCAACACATCCCGGCAACACATCCCGGCAACACATCCCGGCAACACATCCCGGCAACACATCCCGGCAACACATCCCGGCAACACATCCCGGCAACACATCCCGGCAACACATCCCGGCAACACATCCCGGCAACACATCCCGGCAACACATCCCGGCAACACATCCCGGCAACACATCCCGGCAACACATCCCGGCAACACATCCCGGCAACACATCCCGGCAACACATCCCGGCAACACATCCCGGCAACACATCCCGGCAACACATCCCGGCAACACATCCCGGCAACACATCCCGGCAACACATCCCGGCAACACATCCCGGCAACACATCCCGGCAACACATCCCGGCAACACATCCCGGCAACACATCCCGGCAACACATCCCGGCAACACATCCCGGCAACACATCCCGGCAACACATCCCGGCAACACATCCCGGCAACACATCCCGGCAACACATCCCGGCAACACATCCCGGCAACACATCCCGGCAACACATCCCGGCAACACATCCCGGCAACACATCCCGGCAACACATCCCGGCAACACATCCCGGCAACACATCCCGGCAACACATCCCGGCAACACATCCCGGCAACACATCCCGGCAACACATCCCGGCAACACATCCCGGCAACACATCCCGGCAACACATCCCGGCAACACATCCCGGCAACACATCCCGGCAACACATCCCGGCAACACATCCCGGCAACACATCCCGGCAACACATCCCGGCAACACATCCCGGCAACACATCCCGGCAACACATCCCGGCAACACATCCCGGCAACACATCCCGGCAACACATCCCGGCAACATTTCGGAGGTGAAATCCACTAGGGCATGTGAATGTTTGCAGGGTATGGGGCCGGGCGCTGGACGTGACGCTGGAGGTGCTGCTGGTGGCTGGGATGGTGTGCCTGGCAGTGGCCGTGGGCCTCTACTTCGTCGACATGGGCTGGTGGAAGAGCGTGCTCGACGCCCTCAAGGACGTCGCCTTGTACTCTGCACTCACCGCCACGCTCTACGGCTTCTGGTTCCTCATCAACTACTTCAGGTCCTCCGGGCCTAAATAAACCCTCCGCAATTTACACGCCTCTATTAACTCTCCTTCACTCTAGTACGCCGTTATTTCTAACGGGGGAAACTCGCCATCGCATCCCCTCAGATTGAGTGGTGAAATGACTCATTGGATAGCCCGTCAAAAACAGAACACGTCGACCGTGAAAAAATGGATAGTATACTGAACTGTGAAAAAAGGAAAATGCAAACAGTGAATGGTCCGAGCTTAACAAGTTGTAATCTCCACACCCTTCTAATTTGTTAATGTCCACAATAAGCGAAGTCTTATGAAAAATTTCAGAGGAGCAAAGATTACAATAAACTTTTTCGTTAACTCAGCTTTTGGTGTGGAGTTGGCTCAGTTCTTTTTTAGGACTACGTTTCTTGAAGCTGAAATTTTCACACTTTAAATCCTCGTGGTTTAACTGATCTAAATAAATTTGAAGATTGTTGTTTCAGAATTTTTGTTGTTACGTTAATATACAGGGTGATTCATGAAGGCATGCAAATATTTTAAAAGTAAAATTTAGGAAAGAAGTTCATATAACAATAGATCCGCAAACGTTCAAAAAAAATGGCTCTGAACACTATGGGACTGAACTTCTGAGGTAATCAGTCCCCTAGAACTTAGAACTACTTAAACCTTACTAACCTAAGGACATCACACACACCCATGCCCGAGGCAGGATTCGAACCTGCGACCGTAGTGGTCGCGCGGTTCCAGACCGTAGCGCCTGGAAACGCACGGCGACACAGGCCGGCTCGCAAATGTTCGGTTACGGAGTTACGGCTAATAAGAGATTTTGCCTGAAATTTAGCACCTTCGCTAATATGAAGCCATCGCAAAACTCTACGAGGTTTAAGCAAAGCACGTTTCCATTTATTTTGTTGTTACTGACCTGTTGAATCTAATAAAACATGTCCCAGACATGTATCTGCAGTAGCTTTCCAGAACATCTAGAAAAGCAAAGATTGGTACACAAGTAAATTTGTTAACTTTCTATCAATAATGTAGCAACGTTTGTGTCTGTTGGCAACCGTTAGTGGGTTGTTTCAGTTGTTCCCTAAGCTTGGAACGACTTTTCTGTATTTTTCAGTGAAAGAACAACAGTAAGTGAAACGACATAGTAACTCTTTTAGTCTGTATATTATTTATGACATTTACGACAGAGGAATATGCCGATAGGGTGTTTGTAATACTACGGCTGCAGTTAACTAATATCGCGTACGTTAATGGCATAGATGATGTTCGGCTAACAGTAAACGGCAACGCTTAGGCATCTCGCAATTTGAGGTACAGCGTACAATAATCTGTATCCTTATCATAAACAAAAAGGGCATCATTTACATCCGAGACATCCTGCCCTTCGCTTGGAGTTGTGCAACTGGTTAAATACTAATCGGCAGTTACACAAATACATATTATTCACTGGTGAGGCACAGTTTACTCGAGATGATATAATCAATTTACATAACTAACACGTATGGTCTGAGGCAAACCCACAATAGTGCAACCCAATTTCCAGCATCGATTTACCGTAATTGTCTGGTGTGGTATAACCAACACACACTTTATTGGACCACTCATTTTCCCAGGACGCCTAACTAGCGAGACGTACTTACAATTCCTTCAAGAAGAAATGTCCCGCTTGCTCGAAGATGTTCCACTTGTCAACATGACGCGCCTCCACATTTCACCAACGCCGTTAATACAGATTTAAATGAACATTTTCCCCAGAAATAGATGGTCGTGGTGCTACACGTCTCTGGCCACCCACGTCGCCAATTTAATAGCAATGAATTTTTGTGTATGGGGATGGATGGAAGACAGTTTATGAGGGTCAAAACCAATACACGCGAGGCATTACCTGCTCGCATTATGAATGCAATAGACGAAATTAAGAATAACTCTGTGAAACAAGCAAGCAACAAAAGCTTTTTCTACACGTGCAAAAATGCACTGAACTCTGGTGACATTTTTTAGCGTTTATTGTTCGTGTGTTGTGAAGTTTTATTTACACTGTACGAATTCCTTAACACAGAGCTTTGTTTTTTCCTGGCTTAACATAAATTCGCGTGTGCTCTGGTATTAATACAAGCAGATTATCTGACATTTACACAGTTATTACCATCATTTTTCCAAAATTAAAATCCTCTATAACTTGTTGAAAACTTTGTGCAATTGTCTGGAATTTAGTAACAAATTGGGCCAAACAGGTAATAAATAAAAAATCGTACGAAATTACTACTATGCTTCTCTGGAAACTACTGCTGATACACGTCTGGGGCATGCTTTATTCGATTCACCAGATCAATAACAAAATGAATGGAAATCGTGTTTTGCTTTAACATAACTGAACGTAACTAAACATTAGCGGACCTATGTTTATATGAAATTTCTTTAGTTTTACTTGTAGAGCAACATATTGAGTATTTGCATATCTTCGTGAATCACCCAGTATTTTATAATATTTTAGTGTATCACACAGTCCGAATTTTCATATTAACAAAGCCGAAATTACATTGTTCGTCCAAAATACAAAAATACGTCGGATCACATCAGTGGCATGCTTACTACTATCTCACTCAGCGGAAGTAATATTCAAAAAGGGGTTACAATTGAATTTTTATTAGTTTCGATTAATAATATAAATTTAAAGTGTGCCAAATAATTCGTAATTTCGAATGTTTCTAAAAAAAATAACTGTACATTCAGAGCCAGTGCTTATCGATTGTTAACACAGAAAATACAGTAATTCTTTTACATAAATCTTAGCTTTAAATATAACATCTTGTTTACAAAATTATATGAAAGTTTTCAGAAAAGCAAATGAGATAATACTGACCTGTCCAAAATTTGAAAAATAGTGGTATCGAGAACTACAGTTGAGGAAAAGTAATGCTAGAGGAGGATGTTCCGTCAATAAGTGCAATACCTGAACAAGCTGCAGAGCCGCGGCGTCGTGGTTAACTGATCATGGTGTGTGTTTGTAAATCGCATGAGCCGGGTTCGAAACTCCCTCGTGCCTTTTCTTTCTTTCCACAACATTGGGAACTGTCCGTCCGGTCATTGAGATGTTTCTTCTCTTTCTGTAGTCTTTGCCGTTGTCATACGTACACTGGTTACAGAATATAAGTCATGCGGAAAGAATACGTCACCCTCGCAAGTAGATGTGATCAATAGTTACAGCAAACCGCATAGTAGTCTCACAAAAATGGAAACAAACGGGAGAGATGTTATAACAATGGAATTCAAGAGTCAAAACTTCCAAAACGGAACGCTACTTCAAAAACACATTTTCTGACAGCACAGAGAAACTGATGTGAAGAAATGTATGATGAGATAAAAGCAATTATTCAGGTAGTGAAGGGAGACGAAAATTTAATAGTCATGGGTGACGAATTCGACAGTAGGAAAAAGGAGAGAAGGAAACACAGGTGAATATGGATTGGGGCTAAGAAATGAAAGAGGAAGCCGTCTGGTAGAATTTTGCACAGAGCATAACTTAATCATAGCTAACAAGGTTCAAGAATCATGAAAGACGGTTGTATACATGGAAGAATCCTGGAGACTATATAATGGTGAGACAGATTTAGGAACCAGGTTTTAAATTCTAAGACATTTCCAGGGGTAGATGTGGACTGACCACAATCTATTGGTTATGAACTGCAGATTAAAACTGCAGAAACTGCAAAAAGGTGGGAATTTACGGAGATGGGACCTGGATAAACTGAAGGAACCAGAGGTTGTACAGAGTTTCAGGGACTGCATCAGGGAACAATTGACAGGAATGGGAGAAAGAAATACAGTAGAAGACGAATGGGTAGCTCTGAGGGATGAAGTAGTGAAGGCAGCAGAGGATCAAGTAGGTAGAAAGACGAGGGCTAGTAGAAATCCTTGGGTAACGGAAGAAATATTGAATTTAATTGATGAAAGGAGAAAATATAAAAATGCGGTAAATGAAGCAGGCAAAAAGGAATACAGACGACTCAAAAATGAGATAGACAGGAAGTGCAAAATGGCTAAGCAGGGATGGCTAGAGGACAAATGTAAGGATGTAGAGGCTTATCTCACTAGAGGTAAGATAGATACTGCCTACAGGAAAATTAAACAGACCTTTGGAGAAAAGACAACCACTTGCACGAATATCAAGAGCTCAGATGGAAACCCAGTTCTAAGCAAAGAAGGGAAGGCAGAAAGGTGGAAGGAGTATATAGAGGGTTTATACAAGGGCGATGTACTTGAGGACAATATTATGGAAATGGAAGAGAATGTAGATGAAGATGAAATGGGAGATACGACACCGCGTTAAGAGTTTGACAGAGCACTGGAAGACCTGAGTCGAAACAATGCCCGGGAGTAGACAATATTCCGTTAGAACTACTGACGCCCTTGGGAGAGCCAGTCCTGACAAAATTCTACCATCTGGTGAGCAAGATACATGAGACAGACGATATACCCTCAGACTTCAAGAAGAATATAATAATTCCAATCCCAAAGAAAGCAGGTGTTGACAGATGTGAAAATTCCCGAACTATCAGTTTAGTAAGTCACAGCTGCAAAATACTAACGCGAATTATTTACAGACGAATGGAGAAACTGATAGAAGCCGACCACGGGGAAGATCAGTTTGGATTCCGTAGAAATGTTGGAACACGTGAGGCAATACTGACCCTACGACTTATCTTCGGAGAAAGATTAAGGAAAGGCAAACCTACGTTTCTAGCATTTGTAGACTTAGAGAAAGTTTTTACAATGTTGACTGGAATACTCTCTTTCAAATTCTAAAGGTGGCAGGGGTAAAATACAGGGAGCGAAAGGCTATTTACAATTTGTACAGAAACCAGATGGCAGTTAGAAAAGAGGGGCATGAAAGGGAAGTAGTGGTTGGGAAGGGAGTGGGACAGGGCTGTAGCCTGTCCCCGATGTTATTCAATCTGTATATCGAGCAAGCAGTGAAGGAAACAAAAGAAAAATTCGGAGTAGCTATTAAAATCCATGGAGAAGAAATAAAAACTTTGAGGTTCGCCGCTGACATTGTAATTATGTCAGAGACGCAATGGACTTGGAAGAGCTGTTGAACGGAATGGACAGTATCTTGAATGGAGGATATAAGATGAACATCGACAAAAGCAAAACGAGGATAATGGAATGTAGTAGAATTAAGTCGGGTGATGCTGAGGGAATTAGATTAGGAAATGAGACACTTAAAGTAGTAAAGGGGTTTTGCTATTTGGGGAGACAAGTAACTGATGATGGTCGAAGTAGAGAGGATATAAAATGTAGACTGGCAATGGCAAAGAAAGCGTTTCTGAAGAGGAGAAATTTATTAACATCGAGTATAGATTTAAGTGTCAGGAAGTCGTTTCTGAAAGTATTTTTATGGATTGTAGCCATGTATGGAAGTGAAACATGGACAATAAATAGTTTGGACAAGAAGAGAATAGAAGCTTTCGAAATGTGGTGCTACAGAAGAATCTTGAAGATTAGGTGGGTAGATCACGTAACAAATGAGGAGTTATTTAATAGAATTGGGGGAAGAGTTTGTGGCACAACTTGACAGGAAGAAGGGTTCGTTTGGTAGGACATGTCCTGAGGCATCAAGGGATCACAAATTTAGCATTGGAGTGCAGCGTGGAGGGTAAAAATCGTAGAGGGAGACCAAGAGATGAATACACTAAGCAGATTCAGAAGGATTTAGGTTGCAGTAGGTACTGGGAGATGAAGGAGCTTGCACAGGATAAATTAGCATCGAGAGCTGCATCAAACCAGTCTCAGGACTGAAGACCACAACAACACCACAACATGATAAAGTATGCTTTCATCATTTCCTTTGGAGTTATCACATTCACACGAACGCCTAAATCGGACAGGGACGCATATCTTATTCACCTGCCGTACGAATTAGGTGGGGATAAGACATTCCTATCGTATGATAGTAATTGTCTTGTATGACACACCAAATGTGATTTCCGGTGGGGGATTCGGTTGAATTGTCGCCTCGTCATCAAACGCTCGCGGTTCTCATTCAAAAGCCACTTGCTTTGGTCTGTTTTTGAATAGTTGAACAGAATCAAGGGTCATAGGTCCCCCTACCTCACAATTCGCCGTTGCAAACGAGACACCACGACACAGAGACAAACTAAATTACAGCGAACAGCGCGTGAGACAGGGGAAAAAAATAAAAGTTTCACAAGGAAGACTTGAACAGGGTTCGCCAACTCGGGTCCAACACCGTAACCACGTAATCACGACGCAGTTACTTCAGGCTGTTCTGTATTGCACTTCTTTGCCTTGAACCGTTCACCGTTTCTATTTTGCTTTCTTTCACAGTTCAGTGCACCACCTTCCTGTTTTCGTGCTTTATCTGTGTTCAATTTTTGACGGGCTGTTGCGATGAAGCGCTTCCCTTGTAAGTTACACTAATGGCCATTAAAATTGCTACACCACGAAGATGACGTGCTACAGACGCGAAATCTAACCGACAGGAAGAAGATGCTGTGATATGCAAATGATTAGCTTTTCAGAGCATTCACACAACGTAGGCGCCGGTGGCGACACCTACAACGTGCTGATATGAGGAAAGTTTCCAACCGATTTCTCATACACAAACAGCAGTTGACCGGCGTTGCCTGGTGAAACGTTGTTGTGATGCCTCGTGTAAGGAGGAGAAATGCGTACCGTCACGTTTCCGACTTTGATAAAGATCGGATTGTAGCCTATCGCGATTGCGGTTTATCGCATCGCGACATTGCTGCTCGCGTTGGTCGAGACGCAATGACTGTTAGCAGAATATGGAATCGGTGGGTTCAGGAGGGTAATACGGAACGCCGTGCTGCATCCCGACGGCCTCTTATCACTAGCAGTCGAGATGACAGGCATCTTATCCGCATGGCTGTGACGGATCGTGCAGCCACGTCTCGATCCCTTAGTCAACAGATGGTGACGTTTGCAAGACGACAACCATCTGCACGAACAGTTCGGCGAAGTTTGCAGCAGCACGGACTATCAGCTCTGAGACCGTGGCTGCGATTACCCACGACGCTGCATCACAGACAGGAGCGCCTGCGACGGTGTACTCGACTGGGTGCACGAATGGCAAAACGTCATTTTTTCGGATGAATCCAGGTTCTGTTTACAGCATCAGGATGGTCGTATCTGTGTTTGGCGAGATCACGGTGAACGCACATTGGAAGCGTGTATTCGTCATCGCCATACTGACGTATCACCCGGCGTGATGGTTACACGTCTTGGTCACCTCTTGTTCGCATTGACGGCGCATTTCAGATGTGTTACGAACCGCGGCTTTACACTTCATTCGATCCCTACGAAACCCTACATTTCAGCAGGATAACACAAGACCGCATGTTGCATGTCCTGCACGGGTCTTTCTGGATACAGGAAATATTCGACTGCCCTGGCCAGCAACTGGCTCGTCACAATATGTGAGTCACTACTGTTGATGAACTGTGGTATCGTGTTGAAGCTGCACGGGCAGCTGTAGCTGCACACGCCATCCGAGCTCTGACTCAATGCCCAGGCGTATCAAGGCCAGAGGTGGTTGTTCTGGGTATTTATTTCTCACGATCTATGCAACCAAACTGCGTGTCAAATGAATACCCGTTTATCATCTGCATTTCATCTTCGTGTAGCAGTTTTAATGGCCAGTAGTGTACTATGTTTCAGAAGAGGATTGCGCAAAAATACGAGACAACAGGAAACAAGACGCACATTAATGGCTAGAGCATCAATACAGCGTTCGAGTCACCGACAGCAGCGCACTTTTGGAATTGTTCACTGGGTTGGCTACCTGCAGGTTAATTCCATGCAAGCCCCTACCAGGCCGCAGTGGAGTAGAGAGAGAATGCCATTTTCAGGGACGAATATGAGCACTGGGATAGTGGTATGAAGGGCATGTGAGGCCGCAAAAGGACACTAAAGAATACAACAAATTATTTTCACTTCACAACTAATACTGAGTAATCAATGTCAGTCTTTAAGGTAGTTTCCAAGTTTTCTTTAATAGGTCTACAAGTTACATAGCTCTATTCAGAACTGTGGGGCTTGTTTGTGAAAGGTGGGAGCGAAAATAATGCACCTACTCAGCTGAAGATAGTTCCATCATACTTACGAAAAAGCACACAGTGGGATTGTTTTATCAGCCTGTTCTTGTTTAGTATTACCAGAAGCATGAACTCCGGAATAACAAGCGCTCCCATGGACATGGTTTGCTTTTTTCGAGTCACTGTGTATGCAACGTTTTGTTCAACAAATGTTCAAATGTGTGTGAAATCTTATGGGACTTAACTGCTAAGGTCATCAGTCCCTAAGCTTACACACTACTTAACCTAAAGTAAGTTCCCCCCCCCCCCCCCCCCCCACACACACACACACACACACACACACACACACACACACACACACACACACACACACACACACACACAAACCCCCCTCCCCACACCCACACCCACCCCCACCCCCACCCCCACCCAGCAGGAACCGTTAAGAGGTAGGACGTCAAATGAGCCGACGTTGAGCAGGAGAGGCACCACAGGACATTTTAATTTCCACTGTCTATACTTTTACAAATAGATTCATAAAACTTTAACAGCATGACCAGGAAGGATTCAGGATTCACACTCATAGCAATGGAAGCTCTAAAACTTAACAAATCATTTTTTTTACGTGTGAAATTTCGTCATTTTTTTACTTACTACTGGCTGCATTTGTTGCTATAGGTACACTTTTCTTCCTAAGAGGGATTCTTCGATAACTTTTGCACAGCATACAAACCATAATCACACGTGTATGAAACTCAAAGATATTTAATTTATGAAAAATTTATGAAAAAATTTCATGTTTAGAAAAAATTCAAGTTTTGTAGTTAATTATCTCAATTTTTCCACAGTCTAATAGATGTGGAAAATTCTAGAGTTTCATACACCTGTAACTACTGTTCGTACGCTATGAAAAATTCATCGAAGAATCTCTTACTTAGGAAGAAAACTACCTATAGCAGTAAATGCAGCCAGTAATAAGTGAAAAATCATGAAACTTGACATGTAACAAAAAGGTATTTTGCTACGTTTTTGAACTTCCACTGCGATGAGAGTGAGCACTCAATCCTTCCTGGTCATGCTGTTAAAGTTTTATGAATTTATTTGTAAAAGTATGCACAGTGGAAATTAAAATTCCCTGTGGTGACTCTCCTGCTCCAAGTCGGCCGTTTGACGTCCTACCTCTTAACGGTTCCTGCTGCCTGAAATCGCGTGCAGGTCCTGGAAACTACTCTTTGGGACACTCAAATTGCTGCAGCCACCTCCCTCTGTGTGTCCAGCTTCTAACCGTCCTATGGCTTTCCATGCCGTAGCTTCGTGTGAGTGACGTCGTTGCATTGCGCTACCTGCTCACTGCACTATCTGAACCCAACTGCTTGTGTAATTCGTTTGGTAGAGAGAACGAGTCCACATGAACTCCCCCTGCAGCAACTTTCCGTTATTACCACTACCACGGTGACCGTAATGTTGTTGCCTCCACTCCGTAGAACCGACAGAAAGACGTCGAACCATTTTAGTTCATTCTGCCGATGACAATACTTCAGGACATAGATATCTCAACTGATCCCAATTGTTTTGACCAGTGTATTTAACCGTGTAGGTCGCTGTTTCGGCTCGTCTGTCACACATCTGACGTTTTTCAATAGAAATTTTGAATGACGGAAGATCTGACGGTTTGGCGCACGTCTATTGCGTTCTTGCGCCGCGCATGTTTAGCGAAGTTTTACTACAATTTATCTCACTATGGAAAATACGATCAAGGGGGAAAAACCAAACACTGACAATTACCAATATGCACGTGCGCGTTCTTCTCAGCCATATATTACGCAGGGCGAGTCTAAAAAGGAAACCTACATTCTCTAAGTCTGAATGCAGTACAGTAACTCTCCGGTTCTTCCACGTACCATATATATTGCATTTAAATGACTTTTCATTAGAAGTCTGAGTAGGATAGAAATTTTCGCTTAATGTGTCTTTCAGTGTGAGGGCGAAATAACTGAAGTTCACGTGTCCATCCGAAGAAAGCCGTTATCAGGTTTCAATATCTCCTTTAGCAGATTTTCATGGGTCTATTTCTTAATTTCAACCAGTCCCTGGACTGGTATCTTATTTTCTTTGTCTTGTTTGTACACAGTGACAAATTCAATGTAAGAAATGCTTCGTATGCATCGGTAATAATTCCCACTAGTATCAAAATATTTCGCGTCCACTAGTATCTGCTTCAAATGCGACTCGGCACTTTGCCATCGCCATACAGCCATCCACCACATTTTTTTTTTTTGTTTTTTTAAAAAAAAAAATCTTTATTTCATCAATATCATGTTACAATATAACCTACTGCCTAAATACATTAGTAGGTCCTAAGTTATTACTAATTTGTATCTGCAGCTACTTAATATATTAACACTACAGGTTTTTCATCCTACATTCCATCACCACTATGGGGGTTAATCTATCATATTTTATGTTAGTTGTTGTTGTTAAGACTACACTACCTGCAGCGTTACATGCGTGCCAGAATAGATACAAACCTACTTGTTTGGCCATTCCCACTGAGCTAATCCCAGTGGGAGTGCCCCTGGCACTGGGCGGGCCATTGATGCTTTCGCTGCAGTTCTATACTATTTCTAATATCCTAGATTGATCTTATAACTAATCTTATATCTAGTGTCGTAGTCGGTGCGTGTCAAGTCCGTGGTGATGTACTACCCCCCAACCTATTCCAAAAACCTGGCGGATTCCAGCCGTGAGGCGGCTGGCCAAGTCCACGTTCCGGCGGAACAGGGGGGCGTACCTGACAAGTCCGGTTTAATTCATTTATCGGTTGTTATCGAGATATTCTGTGAGGACTTTGCTCGATATTTTGTTTGTTAGGTGGTTCAGGATATTGAATGTGGTTTCGTGCCTGAGCAAGTGGTACGTGTCGTTGTTAGGCAATTGTTCCCTAAATTGTTGTGCAACATCGTCGAAGAGAGGACACTCGTACACCACATGGTCTGGAGTGCCTAGCTCTGCTCCACAGTCGCACGCTGGTGTTGCCCTTTTCCCAAACCGACAAAGATATGTCGGATAGGGTCCGTGCCCGGTAAGGAAGTGCAGCAATCCCCTAGTTGGTTTGATATAAGCGAGTTCTAGCCTTTCCTTTATGTTCGGAAGCAGTTCATGTGTTCTGCGGCCAGTTTCGTCGCTGTCCCAAAGATTTTGCCATAATTCCATGCCCCTTCTTTTGATACTTGGTTTGTCCCCTATATATATCCCCATAATTTCCTCAATCTTTTCCCTTCGATTTTTCTTTATCCAGTACCAGGTGGCCTGTTCTCTTATTTTTATGTCCAGTGGACATAACCCCATTAGTACTAAAAGTGCCCCTCCTGGGGTTGTTCTGTATGCGCCCACTGAGCGTAGGAGCATATTTCGCTGCACTCTCCTTATGGCCACGGCAGGCATGACCCTCGTGAGCCTGTGTGCCCAGACCGCTGACCCGTAGCCTACTATGGATGTAAGAATGCTATTGTGGTATAATTTTATGAGGTCAGGTGGGAGGTGGAATCTTTTGTGTCCAATACCTATTAGGTTGTTTAATACTGTGAGTGATCTCTGTGTTGCTGTGTCTATATGTGATGTATAGTTCCACCTCTCGTCGACGATGACACCAAGATACCGGGCTTCGCGGCGCCTGATAACTGGTAGACCATTTATTATAACGGTAGGATTTCTAGTGAGTTGGCCTTTGAGCAGCAGGTAAGTTGATTTATTGGGTGCAATAGTCATTTTGGTTTTGCGACACCATGTGGTTAGTATTGTAATGGCTCTTTACATTTGCCAAGTATATTTCTTAATGAAACTTACTGGCAGATTAAAACTGTGCGCCCGACCGAGACTCGAACTCGGGACCTTGGTCTTTCGCGGGCAAGTGCTCTACCATCTGAGCTACCGAAGCACGACTCACGCCCGGTACTCTGAGCTTCGCAGGAGAGCTTCTGTAAAGTTTGGAAGGTAAGAGACGAGATACTGGCAGAAGAAAATCTGTGAGTACCGGGCGTGAGTCTTGCTTCGGTAGCTCAGATGGTAGATCACTTGCCCGCAAAAGGCAAAGGTCACGATGTTCGAGTCTCGGTCGGGCACAGTTTTAATCTGCCAGGAAGTTTCATATCAGCGCACACTCCGCTGCAGAGTGAAAATCTCATTCTGGATATATTTCTTAATGCTTATTCTATTACATTTTTCGTGAAATGGTATTTACAAAACAAACTGGGATATGAAGAACTGACCCCTCTATAAAGTACTCAAAGTGATTATAAAACAAACACTGAACGGGCCTGTAATGCCGGGCGGTACCAACCGGCCGCCGTGTCATCCTCAGCCCTCAGGCGTCACAGGATGCGGATAAGTAGGGACATGGGGTTAGCACACCGCTCTCCCGGCGTTGTCAGATTTCGTGACCGATACCGCTACTTCTCAATGAAGTAGCTCCTGGCCTCACGGGCTGAGTGCACTCCACTTGCCAACAGCGCTCGGCCGACTTGGACGTGACCCATCCAGCCGGAAAGCGCTAAACTTCGGCGATCTAACGGGAACTGGCTTTACCAGTGCGACAAGGCCGTTGGCATTAAGTGATTACACCACAACAAATAAGTTCGCAAAATTTCACACGCGTATACGATGTCTAGATATGTCATACTTATTAAGAAGTTGAGCATCGCATTTAATACGTGTGCACTCTTTTGGGGTGACAACACTGCTGGCAACGTTCCAAGAGGAATCTCTGCGTTAAGCAATGCGCTGATAGAGGATTTGTGTTGTCTTGTACCTGGTATACGAGAACAGCAGGAGATTCACGTTCCTCTACTTCATAACTACGTAATGGATATTCCATAAATCTTATCGGAACAGGTGTTTGGAAATTTGGCATGATTCAGACGTATGCGCGTAATTATTATTCTAATCAGTAAATAAAGGGGATAACGCTATTCTAGGTTGCAACTGGCCATATCTTACTCCTTTTGATATCTCTGTCGAATTTTGTTGCGCTGAGCTAATTGTTGAAGGTGTCATTGTGCCCTGGAATCCACAATGAATGCTACTATTCCTGCTTGCTTATTTGTAACGACTTCCTCAGAAATTTCTATAATTATAAGCGAGACATGTCGCATTTTGGTTTTTTAGGGCTCTATAGCACACTTGCGGAAAGACCAGACAAGAGTGAGGTTAAACATAGTAACTTAGTTGGTCTGTTTGTGGGCTTGACCATCTTGAGGCTGGCAAACAGCATATTTGACGACTGAGTTCAATCGCATACGGGAGCCTTTACGAACCTAATCTTGAGAAATGTTTTATCCACTCACGTGTCAGTTTTTTGCACCTCTCATTTGTCGCAACGTCTTCTAAAATCCCTAAACTACTTATGAGAAACCCTGTATATAACATTACCGCTAACGTTTTAGCGACAATTTTCTCTGCAAGACGTGTATGTGTCACCGACACATGAACTGCCCCAGCCCCGCTTCTTATGTGTGTCGTTCTTAATCAGCTGGTAAGTGCATTCATTTATGGTGACAAGGATTCGAAACCATCCACACAACCCCCAATACCTGTTTTGTACCAGCATTGATCTACAAAACCTTTCAAAAAACTATACTCTTGAAAAAGGTCAAACGAGGTTTGCAGAAAATTTGTCAGCCAGGGGAAAGTCCATGTCGCACAGTGATGACTCACCAGACACTATTACTTAAGATGACAGGTTTCATCCGCGGATTGCTATATACGACGAAGTTTAATCCTTCCAAAACTGCACTGATCTCCACTTACATCTCCACATGAAGGCCAGGAGATCTGAAGATTACCTAACCGCCACTATTCGCTAGTTCATTTAGCGTTACCCAGGACATGTATCTTTCTGCTAAGGACACTAACTAGCTATACACGATGTAAGACAATCACGCCATTAAAACCCCGCACACCAGCTGATAGCCCTGACAGCTACAGACCAATAGCCCTGCTATCCATGGCGTACTCGTTACAAGCAGCTTATTCATAATAAAATCAGTATTGGATTACTTGAAGCAATTCCGGTTGAACAAGCAGGCTTCCAGCCAAAAGGAAATTACACAGACAAACTTATGTTACTCATAATCTATATCGACAGAGCGTTTCATTTCAAAAGAAACTTAGAACCGTAGCAATGTTTTTAATCCTTCAGCGATATACGGTACTTTCTCTCTCTCTCTCTCTCTCTCTCTCCGCCTGAGAGAGAGAGAGAGAGAGAGAGAGAGAGAGAGAGAGAGAGAGAGAGAGAGAGAGAGAGATATTAGTTTAATTCCTTACAGATCGACCGCTCAACTAATCGAAAATAGCGCTGAATGATCGAGTGTTGCAAGTAGTCACGGGATCTGACATCAGCTCCAAGAAAAATAACGAGCTGTCTACCTCAATGTCCTTGTTCGATTTCTCTCCAGTTTGCAGACATCTCAAATCCCAGGAAATTTGGTTCGCCGACAGTTGTAATTGCGACCAAGATCAGTTCAACAAGCGGAAGAAATCCTGACGGCTCCAGCATTACTAAATGAAGAGGCAATTTTAAGTAGTTTATAAAACTTATTTCAAATGCTCCACCAGAAAATTTTGTGCATGACCTGTAGTTTGTAGTTATTCTTTCACACAATTTTGCCAAATATCCTGGTGAGGATGACAACCTTTTGCTTCAACGCAGATACCGACCGTGATTTCTCAACCTCAGATTTGAGCCAACAGGATTTATTCAAACTAAGTGTATAGCGAGTGGCAATGTCTCCTATTCGAGTGCACATGATGTATATGAAGGCAGTGTGTTTGAAGGCGTGCTGCTACTTAACATTCTTGGGTTTTAACCCTTACCATTATCAGCTGCGGGCTCCATCCATTTATCAAATGAAATTTCCAACTCAAACGACTTTAGATACCGTGTAATATGAAGAAAACGTATCAATTACATAAATATAACGTAATAAGACCCTTATCTCCGGACACTTATCTGGTCGTTCCGTGCGAAATGAATACTACGCAAGACAATGTCGCTGTTACGAAGTGCATGAAAATCAACTACTAACATAAAATTCCCAATTCTCGTCGATCTTTCCCGACACTCATCCTCGAGCCCTTCACGTTACTATATTACCATGCATGTTATATTGATACGCAGCAGCCGTGGATTCTGCAACCACGTTAATGGCCGACAGCTGAACCTAGCCCGCTGACTAGTTCACATGCCAAAATTTCGTTTCTAACAATCCGACGAACGTACAACCTTTCTCGTGCATTTGCTCCGTACAATGTTAGGATGAGTTAAGGGCCAGCGGTACTCTACTGCCGAGCAGCAGTTATGATCCTTTAAAAGCAATTCTTTCACAGCGATAAAACGGCCCAGTCGTTTATAAAATTATGCAAGAAATCAGTAGGCTACAAAAAATGATCCAAGTCGCAGTTTCAGCAACGTGTCATTCAAGGGTACCGCAAACGAATTCGAATGCGGTGGGACGAACAATGGACTGGATGAATCTAGCCGGCCGCGGTGGTCTTGCGGTTCTAGGCGCTCAGTCCGGAACCGCGCGACTGCTACGGTCGCAGGTTCGAATCCTGCCTCGGGCATGGATGTGTGTGATGTCCTTAGGTTAGTTAGGTTTTAGTAGTTGTCAGTTCTAGGGGACTGATGACCACAGATGTTAAGTCACATAGTGCTCAGAGCATTTGAACCATTTTTGAATCGAGTAGAAAGGGAAACAACACAGCGATATGAAACTTCCTGGCAGATTAACACTGTGTGCCGGACCGAGACTAACTCGGGAGCTTTGCCACACAGTGCTCGGGTAGCTCAGTTGGTAGAGCACTTGCCCGCGTAAGGCAAAGGTCGCGAGTTCGAGTCTCGGTCCGGCACACAGTTTTAATCTTCCAGGAAGTTTCATATAAGCGCACACTCCGCTGCAGAGTGAAAATCTCATTCTGAACGCAGCGATATACCCTGTAATGCCGTCAACGCATTGGTACTTTAGGCACCGGTGTCACGAGGATTTTATACATCCACTGCACAAACTAAATCCAAATCGATTTAAAAAACACATTCATGGCTTGGGCCTATTCGACAATTCTCTTTGCACTTTGGGATAAGAAGCAGGCATGAACCGTATAATATGATGTCGCGAAGAGAGAGATTTAGTGTCAAATCAGCTGTATGCCATGTAGTACAAAAGCCCCCCCCCCCCCTTCACTGTGTGTGTACTTTTGCGAACCGACGTTTTGGCCTAGAGAAGACCAGCAACACGAGACCACACTGAAGGAGCCAGTCCGAAAGGGACAGAGCACAATTTAGAAACTGCGTTGGAGAACGACCCCAATTACACAACACATCACGAAACAAATCTGACAACGTTTACTACACTTGTACAATGTTTTTCTTTGAAAATTACACACGTTCCTTGCAACTGACAATTTTGTACATAGATATGCTTTGCATATTCGTACCAGTTCCATAACAATTATACCTGTTTTGCTATAAATGGATTTAAATTTATATAGACTAGAGATTGACAGTTGTTTCTAGTGTGCATAAACTATGATTGGCTGTGTTGTTGTGAAACCAAAACCAAATGAACAGGAAATAGAAAATTGACACCCACAATATAATGCAAAGAATAAATGGTGCGATAACTACAGCTGTAAGACTTGCCGTCGCAACCTCGTTATCAAGCCGCTTCTGTGGCACGCGGGGCTCCTTATTGCACAAGAGCACTAGCTTCATAAGTGGGCATCCAGCCAGAGAGTGAAAACAGGGGCACACAATGAAAATACACTTATACACGTTCGCCTAAATAAATGCGGAATCTATATGTCTTACGTTTTCTCCATCGAAAGGCACAACCGGCAGTCAACCTGGTACGGTATATACAATTAAGAGCCGAAGAAACTGGTACACTTGACTAATGTGTAGGGTCCCTGCGAGCACGCAGAAGAGCCGCAACACGACGTGGCATAGACTCGACTAATGTCTGAAATAGTGCTGACACCATGTATCATGCAGGATTGTCCATAAATCAGAAAACTACGAGGGGTGGAGATTATTCTTAACAGCTCGTTTCAAGGCATCCCAGATACGCTCAATAACGTTCATGCTTGGGCAGTTTGGTGGCCAACGGAACAGCTTAAACTAAGACTAGTGTTCCTGAAGCCACTCTGTAGCAATTCTGGTACTGTGGGGGTGTGTTGAATTGTCCTTCTGGAATTGCACGAGTCCGTCGGAATGCACAATGGACATTAATGGATGCAGGTGATCAGACACGATGCTTACGCACGTGTCACCTGTCAGAGTCGTACCTAGACTTATCAGGGTCCCGTGTTACTAACTGCACACGCCCCACACCATTGCAGAGCCTTTATCAGCTTGAACAGTCCCCTGCTGACATCGTGAATTCATGAGGTGGTCTCCATACCCGTAAAAGTCCATCCGCTCGATACAATTTGAAACGTGACTGCTCCAATCTGGCAACATGTTTCCAGTCATCAACAGTCCAATGTCTGTGTTGACAGGCGCACGGGAGGCGTAAACCTTTGTGTCGTGCAATTATCAAGGGTACAAGTGTGGGCCTTCGGCTCCGAAAGCCCATATCCATTATGTTTCGTAGAATAGTTCGCACGCTGATACTTTGTGATGGCCCAGCATGGAAATCTGCGGAAGGGTTCAACTTCTGCTGTCACGTTGAACGATTCTCTTCAATTGTCTTTGGTCCCGTACTTGCAGGATCTTTTTCCGGCCGCAGTGATGATGTAGATTTTGTTTTACCAGATTCCTAATATTCACTGCCAACTTTTTAAAGGGTCGTACGAGAAAATCCCCACTTCATCGGTACCTCGGGTATGTGTCCCATCCCTCGTGCGCCGACTAGAATACCACGTTCGAACTCATTTAAATCTTGATAACCTGCCATTGTTGCAGCAGCAACCCATCTAACAACTGAGCCAGACCCTTGCTGTATTATATAGGAGATGCCGACCGGTTACATACTGTTGTGCTGTCAGTTCCCTCGGTGACAGCCGTGACCCGAATTCATACCGGATGGCTCCGTGTACCGTGACTCGTTATCCTGCGCCAGACCCTTGCTGTATTATACAGGGTGTTACAAAAAGGTACGGCCAAACTTTCAGGAAACATTCCTCACACACACAAAGAAAAGATGTGGATGTGTGTCCGGAAACGATTACTTTCCATGTTAGAGCTCATTTTATTACTTCTCTTCAAATCACATTAACCATGGAATGGAAACACACACCAACAGAACGTACCAGCGTGACTTCAAACACTGTTACAGGAAATGTTCAAAATGTCCTCCGTTAGCCGAGGATACGTGCATCCACCTTCCGTCACACGTAATCCCTGATGCGCTGGTGCAGCCCTGGAGAATGGCGTATTGTATCAAAGCCATCCACAATACGAGCACGAAGAGTCTACATTTGGTACCGGGGTTGCGTACACAAGAGCTTTCAAATGCACCCATAAATGAAAGTCAAGAGGGTTGAGGTCATGAGAGCTTGGAGGCCACGGAATTGGTCCGCGTCTACCAATCCGTCGGTCACCGAATCTGTTGTTGAGAAGCGTACGAACACTTCGAATGAAATGTGCAGGAGCTCCATCGTGCATGAACCACATGTTGTGTCATACTTGTAAAGGCACACATTCTAGCAGCACAGGTAGAGTATCCCGTATAAAATCATGATAACGTGCTCCATTGAGCGTAGGTGGAAGAACGTGGGGCCCAATCGAGACATCAACAATGCCTGCCCAAATGTTCACAGAAAATCTGTGTTGACGTGATTGCACAATTGCGTGCGGATTCTCGTCAGCCCACACATGTCGATTGTGAAAATTTACAATTTGATCACGTTGGAATGAAGCCTCATCCGTAAAGAGAACATTTGCACTGAAATGAGGATTGACACATTGTCGGATGAGCCATTCGCAGAAGTGTACCCGTGGAGGCCAAACTGCTGCTGATAGCGCGTGCACACGCTGTACACGGTACGGAAACAACTGGTTCTCCCGTAGCACTCTCCATACAGTGACGTGGTCAACGTTACCTTGTACAGCAGCAACTTCTCTGACGCTGACATTAGGGTTATCGTCAACTGCACGAAGAATTGCCTCGTCCATTGCAGGTGTCCTCGTCATTCTAGGTCTTCCCCAGTCGCGAGTCATAGGCTGGAATGTTCCGTGCTCCCTAAGACGCTGATCAATTGCTTCGAACATCTTCCTGTCGGGACACCTTCGTTCTGGAAATGTCTCGATACAAACGTACCGCGCCACGGCTATTGCCCGTGCTAATCCGTACATCAAATGGGCATCTGCCAACTCCGCATTTGTAAACATCGCACTGACTGCAAAACCACGTTCGTGATGAACACTAACCTGTCGATGCTACGTACAGATGTGCTTGATGCTAGTACTGTAGAACAGTGAGTCGCATGTCAACACAAGCACCGAAGTCAACATTACCTTCTTTCAATTGGGCCAATTGGCAGTGACTCGAGGAAGTACAGTACAGACCGACGAAACTGAAATGAGCTCTAACATGGAAATTAAGCGTTTCCGGACAGATGTCCGCATAACATCTTTTCTTTATTTGTGTGTGAGGAATGTTTCCTGAAAGTTTGGCCGTACCTTTTTCTAACACCCTGTATAGGTGATGCCGACCGGAGCGCCGTCATCTGCCTGTTTACTTATCTCTGTATTTGAATACGCTTGCCTCTAAGTTTCTCTGGCGCTTCCGTGTGTAACAGGTGTGAAAAGCGTCCGGTAATTGATGACTGAAGCACAAGGAAATGCCGCATACTCTTGTGAGACAGCGTTACTACTTCCTTTAAATTCAGTGCCGCCATTAGACTTTTTTATTTGCAGTGTTACAGTTACACAATCATGATTTCGGCTTCGAAGTGCCATTATCGAGTGTTTTCTGAAAGCATATTAGACAATAACAGAGAAATAGATAAATTATATAACCATATAAGAATCCATATTTTAACGCTTACTTACAAGTGTTATACAGTGCCTAAGATGGCATACTCTCTTACTTGAAATACACGATTAAACACATTGTCTGAGGGTCGATATTTCTGGTAAACCCTACTGCTTTGTTTTATCACTGAGTATACCATCTTGACAGAGTTGTTTAAAGTGTCAAATTGTCTTGATCAAAGAAATTCCTGTTACAAGCATCTGACATTTCTTTTAATCTTTGGACTCTGTGTCCGGTATGATTAGAAGTTATCAAGAACACTCAGCTTTGGACTGGGAATGAGTCGACGCTGCTACGGTTTCTCAACAGATGTCAGCACAGAAACGAACTACAGAGAAGCAGAAAAGAAAGTTCGGCCGCATTTCGCAACAACATAGTGCGGACCACAGATCTTCAGAACGCACCGTCATCAACTTGACGGCTACAGATATAGACGATGGTGCAATGTCGGCACTTAAGAAAGGACTCAATTTCGCACCTTCACCGCGGGACCTTCCTGTCTGCGAAATAATAAGCGGCGTTTAACATTTAACAGGCAGTCCACAAGCTCCCACATGAAACAGCAGACGAAATACGGCGAGAAACCAGCCGTATACTGACAAATGCGAAGTTACCAGCATCCAACACGACCAGGGCTGAGCGCAACGGCCTTCGAGCACTATGTAATGATGAAAGCATTGTGGTACTTTCTGTTGACAAGGGCAATGTGGCCGTAATTATGGAGTTCGAGGGCTACGATACGAAGATCTCTGCGCTACTGAACGAAGATACTTATCACAAGCTCGCACGTGACCCGACATCAAGAATAGTAAGAAAAACATCGGAACTACTTAAGCGACCTTGAGTGGAAGACAGTGTTGTTAAAAATTGTCTCCCACAGACGCCTAGACCTAGTGCTTATGGTTTACCGAAGATACACAAGGACGGGACGCCATTTCGCCTTACTGTGTCCGCAATACAACATACAAGCTGGCGAAGTACTTGGCCAAGTTCCTCTCTCCACACGTGGGACACTGCGGACATCATATAAAAAACTCAGCAGAATTTATCAGCAAAATCAACCCTCTACGCCTTAGTGAGGATGATATGGCCAGTTTTGATGTAGTAGCGCTATGTGCCTATCGCAGACGCTTTGGACCTAATTTCACAGTACTTTGTAAATGACGTGGTCGAGCTATTTAGGCCCACTCTTACGTCGTCCTATTTCGTGTACAACGGCCAGTATTACGATCAGACAGACGGCGTAGCAATGGGTAGCCGGTTGGCTCCAGCTGTTGCAAACCTCTTGACGGATAATTTTCAGGATATTGCCATAGATACTGCGCCATTGAAGCCGAAGTGTTTCTCCCGATACGTTGACGACACGTTCGTCATTTCGCCACACGGACGCGAGAAACTAGAGTTTTTGGAGCACCTCAATGGTACAAACAGTAACATCCAGTTCACCATGGAGGTGGAAGAAGGTAATGCATTGCACTTTATCGACGTCCACGTCCACGCCTTGGCCACAGCGTCTACAGAAAACCTACCCACACAGACCTGTACCTGCACGCCACCGGCCATCATCCAGCACAGAAGCGCACAGTATTACGAACATTGGTACATAGTGCAAGAGTAATATCAGACGACGATAACCTGCCCAATGAACTGAGCCACCTACGCAAAGTTTTCAGGAATAACGGCTACCGCGCCCATCAAGCGAAAGGCGTGATTTCTGGGAAATACCAGAATAAGTACACCGACGAAGAGCAGGAAAAGAAAAACTTGCTTTGCTGCCATTCTGTGGCTCTGGGTCGGGCATGATAAGCCGCCTGTTCAAAAGACAAGATCAAATCAATCTTCAGCCCTCCAACGAAAATCCGTGATTACCGAGACCAGTTGAAGGCGCAGTAGGTTCTCAGAACGCCTGGAGTCTACGAAATACCTCGTGAGTGTGGCCAGAAGTACATCGGACGAATAGTGCACACTGTGGAACAACGCAGGAAAGAATAGGAGAGATAATATCGCCTACGCTATCCAGAGAAATCTGCGTTGTCTGAGCATGCGTTAGAAAACGGTCACCACATAAAATTTGGCGATACCTCTGTCGCGGCTCGCACTAACGGGTTCTGGGACGGTTTAATAAAGGAAGCTATTGAAATAGAAATTAGCGCTAACACCCTGAATAGAGACGGTGGCTTGCAGCTCAGCGCTGCGTGGGCGATTGAAGAGGGCACATCGAACGCCGACTCAAAACATGCCCATATATGATAATTTCACGGGCACCAGTGACGTCACAGCCGGCAGCTAGCGTATATAAGGGCGCACTAACAGCCCACCGGCAGTCATACCACTTGACAATGGCCAAGGAGTGCTTGGCTGAAAGCTCGTGTAGTTTTAACCAATTGACGCGGCTGGAAACCCGAAAACATTTTATTCAGGATTATGAAGGTTAGGAGCAATTTATTAAGCGTTACTAGAGTTGGAAATGAGCCTCGCCTTGTATCTTCATTTGGACGGCTGGTCGAATCGTCCAATATTCTGTGGGGCATTCAGACATGACAGTTGCTCTATGTTGGGCTGCTAGGGCACTTTGGATCAGGCGTACTCTTCTGGGTTCTGGTCGACCACCAGAAGGAAGGATTGCCTTATTGCCGGTAGTTGACTCTGTTATCATTCTGGGTCATGCACAACACTGGTCGGAGACCAGTAGCAGTCCAACGAGGGAACTACTGCGCCATGCGTAAACTGCCGGCGTTAACACAAACGACAGCGTTTGAAGAGGTGTCGTGACCGCGAAGCACGGGCTGCCGATTAATCTCGTCGCATAGTGTTTAGTGACGATTCGCGGTTCTGCACGACCCTGGATGACCGTCGGTGAGTATGGCGGAGATCTGGGGTGAGGTCCCATTCTTCCAATGTTCTGAAGAGGTACAGCGCTGGTACTGCTGAAGTCACGGTACACGGAGCCATCCGGTATGAATTCGGGTCACGGCTGTCACCGAGGGAACTGACAGCACAACAGTGTCTTGGTCATAACGTGTTGTCATGCGACTGTAGCGTGGTACCATTTTTCAGCAGGACAATGCTTGTCCACACATGGTACGTGTGTCTACGTAATCTGTGCGTCATGCTGAAGTACTCCCGTGGGCAACCAGATCCCAGATAGAAAATGTGTTCTATCAGTTCGGACGTCAACTTCGGACCAGTGCCATTATCTAGGACAACGAGCACCAGTTAACAATTGTTCGGTAGCTTACCTCAGAGGGTGCAACGTAAGACTACCACTAAAACGATGCGGCAACCCAAGGAAAGACGGATCAGAAGTCCGACAAACACAAAGGTACAAGGATTAAGAATTAAAGGTAAAGCTGCTAACATTAATTGAACGTCGCCCGAGGCTACAACAATGTTAGACTATAGACGGTTCTGTCTAAATGTTAGGAAAGTTCATTTCTTAGCGTCTGAGAAGCGCATCGTACTGGTTTAGCCCAATGTTGTCCATACAGTGACTTTCGAAACCCACAATTAAGAAGAAAATCGAAAAGACCTAGTCCGTAAAAGACCTTCGTGAACATAAAATGCAGGCACGCGGCAACTGAGAAACTCGAGTAAGTGAGCAACATCCTAAGGCAGAAGGCGGTATCTTATCCCTCCACCGACCAGGATTCCAAATTCCTCATGCCGTCGATAGGCGCCATGGCAAGAGCAACCTGGCTTGCATTGACGTTTTATCAGCGTACTGCAGAGGATAAGAAGTGAAGCCTCAAATCCCACCCGTCCGCGACCTTGGCTAGATTACCCGGTTTCTCACAGATAACCACCCGTTTCCTCGGGTTACACAACCACAAGATTATGTCGATTGCTAGCCTCTCTGCTGCAGATAAAAAAGTGATTTACGAGCCATTCGGTATGACTGCACGTTAAGAGCGGTCTGACCTTCACCTGCCAGTATTAAGCCACACGTGACAGATTACGTGAGGCTACAAACATCGGATTTCCCTATTTAGCCTTAATTATCATCGATTTCACTTTTCGTCCACCTGTCACGAAATACATCAGGCCAGTTTTGTGGCTGGATTTAAGAATTCATAGAAAATGAAAGACTTATCTTCACAGAAAAATATTCTGATGTACGGCCTGGTAGAAAACTTCGCAAATTCCGTGAGGCAGCTCTTTGATGACGCTGTTTCAGATAGGATAGTCGCAACGCTGAAAAACAACCTGTAGAGGAACGACGATTTATGAAATGATTGGCAGTTGAACGGAGACTTCGATAATTTTAACACTGAACCTTACATAGGACGAAAGACTATCGTTACACGACTAACTATCACTGGATATCGACGTGCCCATTAACTAAGTGCGAATGTGCGTATGTAGCGATTTAATGTGGAACGGCCACGTGAAAAGTAGGAAACTTGGCTGCTACACGTTTCATGCCCAAAACACAAAAAAATTGCTTGGCACGAGCTAAAGGATACATCGATATTAGGGGCTAGGCTGTCCAGCCCGGTCGTCTGCTTCAACGTCTTTTCGACCCTCTTCGAAAAGTTTGTATCACTCCTCTAGCCTTACTCTTAGTAGATTCGCCGAAGGCCACAGCAAACGTTTCGAATAAGTTGCTGCACTTCATTCCATTTCTCAAGCAAAATTTTATGCAAATTCTTTGACCCCCTTTTTCGAAAGCAAAAATTCGCCTAGCACTCGAAAACACAACTTTTCGACTTTCATCAGTAATCTTAATATCCGTAACAGCTGAAAAGGAAAACTTAGTAACATGTGTATCGCGAAGATAAAATTTGAAAATAGGGTGTATAAAGGTCGCGATATTAAATGCCAGCTCCTGGATCCCACCTGTTATGGATGGAGATGCTTTCGAAGGGAGGCACACGTTGCTATAGAACACTGGGTAAAAAAAATTTCGGTCTTGTCACCGACAACGTAGCCCCTCTTTTCTTCCACTGTTTCGATGGACAGATCTTGTTCCCTTTAACGCAGATTTGACCTTGGGGAATAGTAACATGGTGCTAGGTCACGCGACTAAGAGGGGTGGTCTAAACTGGGATCTTATACTTCGGTAGAAACCTGTTGACAGACAATGCCGTGTAAGACTATTTTCTTGATGCCGAACTTCTGACTTGTCCTTCCACAGTTCGGATCTTTATTTTATCACAGAGTTGAGCAAGATCCTTGAGTTTATTATGCTGATTGTTTTACGTTCACGAACCCAGTGAAGATACGTAATTTCGTAAATATCAAAGAAATAATCAGCTTCGCTTTGAATCACGATTAGCCCATTCGAGCTTTATTCGCTCACGGTGATGTTTGCTCCCCTCAAATGGGAGGTGCCTAGTTTCTGAATCTTAAGCGAAAAATCCAAATTCTTAATATGTCTCTCTCCACGAAATTGTGATTTTCTCAACAGTTTAAGTGTCGGTACAAACATTTTCACGAGATTTTTTTGTAGAATGCTGAGAATTTTCGGCACCAGCTTCGCACATTTTTCTAGTGTTGAATTAGCTGTGTAAAATTTGCCTTAGGCGTTCTTTGTCAGTTCCTACGGTTTCAGCAATCTTCTAATTTACGTTCAGATCGAACCAGATTACTTAATTTCTCGACATTTTCATCTTTTGATGTCTAAGAGTGCACCGAGCGCGAGTTATTTTCATGTCTTCTCGGCCTTCTCGGAAACGCTCGAACCATTCAAACTTGCTTAAGTTAAACAGCCTTCGGCATACATTTGTTTAAGTAAAACATACATTTCAGTGGCAATTTTTTCAAGCTTCACGTGAAACTTGGTGATAATTCGTTGCTCTATCAGAACACTTTTCCGCCGCAATAAGGAGAGAGAGAGAAGCTCTTACTCGAACGAAGGCCAAGGCCACACAGGTTTGTCTACACACACCAGAGATGGTGCATTCGATTCAGAAGGCTTCACACTTGGAAACGATTGGTCGTTCATCTTTAGTGCATGCGTACTTTGTGACAGCATCAGTCCCACTATTTTACAGCCACACCTAGTATGCCTCGCCTGTGAGGCACGGTGGGAGGTTGACTGATCCATGATGCGGTCGCCAATAATCCCCGCCCACACACTGAGGCTGAAACAGTGCTGATGTCCGCTGCCACTGTACAGTGGAGATTCTTCACAGCCCACAGATGGGCTCGTAAAGGTAACCTCATGTGTCTAAGATAACTCAATTCCTAGCAGTATGGTGGACTGTGCGACAAAACCGTCGACAAAACCTCCGTGTGTAATAAGGCTGCATGCGTTGCAAGTGAGACGTACATTGGCAGCTGTCGCTGAGAACGTTCCACACGACTAGTTTACTCCATGCTTACCTGCTTGGTTCTCATGCCGAGGACATTTCCTATCTTATGTCCTTTGAGTGAATGTATCTTCCTTGGAACCCATTTCCTGCCAAATGACCTGATAGCCTTTTTGCTCCTGATCTGATGGATAGTTTCCTGCAGTTTATCCACATTTAACAAAATCACCGTGTATATTCCGCAAGCCACCATACGTTGCATGGCGCAGAGCACATCGTACCAGTGCTAATCTTTATTCCACTCACGAACTTTAAAGAAAATTGATTGTGTATGTCTCTGTACGTCACCTACTCTTTTGCTCATGGTTCCTACGTCGGATATACGCTGGTGACAATATAAGGGCCGCAAAGTCTTCATCAAAGGTTCTCCAACTAAATCACAGGAGCTCGGAAGAACTACTTAGTCTCTCTTTGAACCATGCTCACGTTAAGTTCCCTAACATTTGTGTTACACTTTCGTGAGGGCTATACCGATCTGTTGCAATCTTAACAGCATGAGAGTTAATTCTTTCCATGTCTGCTGTCATGCCTAGCTGATAAGGATTCCAAAGCTCTAACAGTACTCCACAATTAGTCGCACTGGCGTATTTTATGTGTTTTCTTTTACAGATGCGCAACATTTTTTCTCACAACCCTTGCAACAAACCCCCAAATCCGATATCAGGCGCTCCATTTAATATCGCTTCTTAGTTTTACCCTTACATAGTCTTCTGTACATACAGGCCCACAGCCGCTTTGAATTTTTTGAAGGAAGTCTTTTCTATGTAGACTGCTCTCTTATTTCAGACTGAACATTGCTCCTAGGACATTGTTGTTGTTGTTCTTGTCTTCAGTCCTGAGACTGGTTTCATGCAGCTCTCCATGCTACTCTATCCTGTGCAAGCTTCTTCATCTCCCAGTACCTACTGCAGCCTACACCCTTCTGAATCCTTAGTGTATTCATCTCTTGGTCTCCCTCTACGATTTTTACCCTCCACGCTGCCCTCCAATACTAAATTAGTGATCCCTTTTAAGCCTCAGAATATGTCCTACCAACCGATCCCTTCTTCTGGACAAGTTGTGCCACAAACTCTTCTCCTCCTCAATTCTGTTCAATACCTCATTAGTTGTGATCTACCCATATAATCTTCAGCATTCTTCTGTAGCACCACATTTCGAAAGCTATTCTCTTCTTGTCCAAACTATTTATCGTCCATGTTTCACTTCCATACATGGCTACACTCCTTACAAATACTTTCAGAAACGACTTCCTGACAAATCTACACTCGATGTTAACAAATTTTTCTTTAGAAACGCTTTCCTTGCCATTGCATGTCTACATTTTATATCCTCTCTACTTCGGTCATCAGTTATTTTGCTCCCCAAATAGCAAAACTCATTTACCACTTTAAGCGTCTCATTTCCTAATCTAATTCCCTCAGCATCACCCGACTTAAAGTACATTCCATTATTCTCGTTTTGCTTTTGTTGATGTTCATCTTATATCCTCCTTTCAAGACACTGTCCATTCCGTTCAACTGCTCTTCCAAGTCCTTTGCTGTCTCTGACAGAATTACAATGTCATCGGCGAAGTTTTCTAGGACATTATAAACGTACAATTCAGTAAAAACTGTTATGTATATGCCTTGTTTGACAAAGCGAAACACCCAAGGACAGAAGCGTAACACTAAGAAGCGATATTACGAGGGTAATCCCGAAAGTAAGGTCTATTTTTTGTAAGTACATAGACCTGTTTATTTCTACAATGGTTTACATCAGTTTACAGCTTGAACATTAGTTATTTTTCGACGTAATCACCATTTCTGTAGATGCATTTTTGTAGACGCTGTGGCAGTTTTCTTATGCCCATGTCATAGCAGGTCGCCGCCATGCTGTTCAGAAAGTTTTCACCTCGTCGTCGGAGGTGAATCGCTTTCCGGCCAAATGTTCTTTTAACCTAGGGAACAGATGATAGTCACTGGGTGCCAAGCCAGGACTATAGGGTGGGTGGGTGGTGGGTGATTACGTTCCACTGAAACTATTGCAGGAGAGCAACGGTTTGCCGAGCGATGTGTGGGCCAGCGTTGTCATGTAGAATGTGTACGCCCTTGCTCAACATTCCTCTTCTCCGGTTCTGAAGTGCCCGTTTGAGTTTTTTTCCGAGTAGCACAGTACCTGTCAGTGTTAACTGTGGTCCCAGCGATTCAGCTCCAACGAGGAGGTGAAAGAAGATGTTCATAACTTTCTGAACAGCATGGCAGCGAGCTGGCATGGCATGGGCATACGAAAACTGCCACAGAGTCTAAATAACGCATCGACAGAAATGGTGATTATGTCGAAAAATAGTTAAATGTTTGAGCCGGATCGCTGGTCGATCGTCAGCGATCAGCTTGTTATCTTTGGCGCGTACATGAGCATCTTTGCGCTTTCGGCTGGGGCGCAGGGGACGGCGAGAGGTAGTCGGTTTTGGGGCGGCCGGTGAGACTGGCGGAGTTGTGGTTTCGGGCGTAAGCACACGTGTCGTGTCTGTTACACTGGGGCCGTTTGCTAATAGTGAAACTCCCGCGGCGGTTACTGGTTGCCTGGAAGGCAATTCGTATAAACTGTGCCGAGCTTCGCAGTGAGAGGGGAGTCCGGAGTTGGTGTTGGCCTGGATGTTTGTACAAATTGAGGTGCCTGTGTGAGAAGCACGGCTGCTTCGGTTGCTTCGTCCTTCTGGCAACCACCGCAAGCGGATATTCGACCGGAATGTCTACAGTTTGTGGTGAGCATAGTGCGAACAAGTTCTCGTAGGATGTGCTCCCAGCCTGACTCTTAGCCTGTGTTATTTGTGGGTGCCTACCCCTTGTCTGTTACTGCTTCCGGGTGTCTTGTAAAATTTCACAGCAAAACTGTTTTTGTGGCATTCTGTGCTTCTGGCTCACCGCCTAGAAAGGGCAAGGTTTGTGCCTCAACTGAAAGAGGGGAAGGGGGCGTTCGATTGGACATCTTTTGGAATTCCTTAATGCTGTAATTTAAACATATAAAAAATTGTTCTTTCAGAATAAGCGCCTGTTTCTCTGGGACGCTGCAGTTCAAACAGGAGTGGCGTAATGTTAATTAACATTTGTTATTCGTCGAATTAAGTGTATTTAATGTCTTGCAGTTTTCTGGGGCACGCAGCTGTGTTATTGAACTCATTTTGACGTGTTCTGTCGGGTGAATGACTGCTCCCCCCTTCAGTGTATTCTTTTGAGTAATATTTTAAGGTTTCTTGGATATTTGTCAGTGGGGTGTATTGATTCAATTTTGTTTCTTTCTTTTGAATTACGTAGAATTGTTTAGTTTATCTGTTTATTGGCTTAACTCGCGCTTCACGCACTAAATCAGCTGATATTGAAATTTTTTTTAATTCCTGTTTAATGTCAGACAGATTCAAATGTAACTTCATTTATGTTATTTGAAATAAATGTGTTGGACTGACAATGAATTATGTGCAATCTAAGTAAGGGACACAGTCCTTCATTGGTGCATAACAGTGGCGTGTAGTTCGGGTTGTGAGCCCCGTGCTTGGACCAATGTTCAAGCTGTAAACTCATGTAAACCATTGTAGAAATAAACACGTCTATGTACTTATAAAAAATAGGAGACCTTACTTTTGGGATTACCCTTGTAAATGGAGCACCTAAAATAAGCATCCGGGATTTATTGCAAGGGTTGAGGCAGAATTTAAGTGTGCGTGCTCAGTTCTGGGTCCACTCCCAGTATGGTGGCAGAAAGGCATCCCAAGCAAAGAAGTAGGTTATATTAGAGCAAAACGTCAAAGAGGTTGGATGGTAAGTGCTCACCACTAGGCCAAAACCTGAGAAATGCCAGTTGTCTTGGAAACAATTCACTATAGACATATGTCTATATTTTCTTGTATGAAATTAAATGCAGTAAATGAAGCAGGCAAAAAGGAATACAAACGTCTCAAAAATGAGATCGACAGGAAGTGCAAAATGGCTAAGCAGGGATGGCTAGACGACAAATGTAAGGATGTAGAGGCTTATCTCACTAGGGGTAAGATAGATACTGCCTACAGGAAAATTAAAGAGACCTTTGGAGAAAAGAGAACCACTTGCATGAATATCAAGAGCTTTGATGGAAACCCAGTTCTAAACAAAGATAGGAAAGAAGGGAAAGCAGAAAGGTGGAAGGAGTATATAGAGGGTCTATACAAGGGCGATGTACTTGAGGATAATATGGAAATGGAAGAGAATGTAGATGAAGATAAAATGGAAGATATGATACTGCGTGAAGAGATTGACAGAGAACTGAAAGACCTGAGTCGAAAAAAGGCCCCGGGAGTAGACAACATTCCATTAGAACTACTGACGACCTTGGGAGAGCCACTCCTGACAAAACTCTACCATCTGTTGAGCAAAATGTATGAGACACGTGAAACACCCTCAGACTTCAAGAAGAATATAATAATTCCAATCTCAAAGACAGGTGTTGACAGATGTGAAATTTACCGAACTATCAGTTTCATAAGTCACAGTTGCAAAATACTAACGCGAATTCTTTACAGAGGAAGGGAAGAACTGGTAGAAGCCGACCTCGGGGAAGATCAGTTCGGATTCCGTTGGAAATATGGGAACACGTGAGGCAATACTGACCTTACGACTTATCTTAGAAAATAAATTAAGGAAAGGCAAACGTACGTTTTTAGCATCTGTAGACTTAGAGAAAGCTTTTGACAATGTTGACCGGAATACTCTTTCAAATTCTGAAGGTGGCAGGGGTAAAATACAGGGAGCGAAAGGCTATTTACAATTTGTACAGAAACCAGACGGCAGTTATAAGAGTCGAGGGGATGAAAGGGAAGTAGAGGTTGGGAAGGGAGTGAGACAGGGTTGTAGCCTCTCCCCGATGTTGTTCAATCTGTATATTGAGCAAGCAGTAAAGAAAAAAGAAAAATTCGGAGTAGGTATTAAAATCCATGGAGAAGAAATAAAAACTTTGAGGTTCGCCGATGACATTGTAATTCTGTCAGAGACGGCAAAGGACTTGGAAGAGCAGTTGAGCGGAATGGACAGTGTCTTGAAAGGAGGATGTAAGATGAACATCAAGAAAAGCAAGACGAGGATAATGGAATGTAGTCTAAGTTGGGTGATTTTGAGAGAATTAGATTAGGAAATGAGGCACTTAAAGTAGTAAAGGAGCTTTGCTATTTGGGGAGCAAAATAACTGATGGTCAAAGTAGAGAGGATATAAAATGCAGACTGGCAATGGCAAGGAAAGCGTTTCTGAAGAAGAAAAATTTGTTAACATCGAGTATAGATTTAAGTGTCAGGAAGTCGTTTCTGAAAGTATTTGTATGGAGTGTAGCCATGTATGGAAGTGAAACATGGACGATAAATAGTCTGGAGAAGGAGAGAATAGTAGCTTTCGAAATGTGATGCTAGAGAAGAATGCTGAAGATTGGATGGGTAGATCACATAACTAATGAGGTATTGAATAGAATTGGGGAGAAGAAGAGTTTGTGGCACAACTTGTCCAGAAGAAGGGATCGGTTGGTAGGACATGTTCTGAGGCATCAAGGGATCACCAATTTAGTATTGGAGGTCAGCGTTGAGGGTAAAAAATCGTAGAGGGAGACCAAGAGATGAATACACTAAGTAGATTCAGAAGGATGTAGGCTGCAGTAAGTACTCTGAGATGAAGCTTTCTCAGGATAGGGTAGCATGGAGAGCTGCATCAAACTCGTCTCAGGACTGAAGACCACAACAACGAAATTGGGCTGTGACAAGCTCCACCACTGCAGGTTGCGCAATGCGCGCCCCGGCCGGCACGCACGTCCGGCCGTTGGCACGCAGCCCTGGCCGCCGGCCGCCGGCCCGGGGAGCTGCCACTCGATACGCCGTCATTCCCACCGGGTCACCTGCAGCAGGTTGCCCGGCGGTGCCAAGATCCCTGCTTTCACAACACGCCTCTGCTTATTATCGGTCCCTGGTCGCTCCCAGCTATTGCTCGCATTTTGAACAAAATGCATCAGGAACAGTGCCCGAAGAGCTCCGGTGCAAGAAGGCAGCCTTCGTACTGCCTACGACCTCGTCAAAGACGGCAGAGGAACGGACGGAGGTTCGGCCCCCCTCTTGCCCTCGGAACTGGAACATGCCCCTGACAACGGCACTCAATGTTCGAGACGTGTGTTCACTACCAATTAATCAGATAAGTTTCATAAAAAGTTCTGTTTACTTGCCGCGTCAAATTTGGATAAATCCCAAGCTTTCGATGACTATCTCCGTCATCTTCGTCAGGGGTAAAACTGTCGTGGACCGGTGAGGCTTCCGATACATTTTTGATCTGGCCACATGGCAATGAGGCACTGCAGCAGTTAGTTATTTGAATGGTATACATCGGAACATAAGATTTACAGTGGAGGTGGAGAAGGATGGGAAGCTACCGTTCTTAGATGTGCTGGTGGAGAGAGAATCAGATGGACGTCTCTGACATTGTGTGTATAGAAAACCGATGCACACGGATTTATATCTAAGCGCGCATAGTTATCACCACCCAGCTCAGAAGAGAGCTATGCTGAATACCTTGGTGATATCAGATCTACTCTGGCGAAGAAACCTAGGAAGGACGCTGTTCGAACAGATCGAAAGGACCGACACATCGCGCGCCTGCCATTCTGCGGAGCAACGACCAGCAAGATCGGCAGAGTCCTGAGGCGGCAGGGAACCAGACCAGTCTTTCGGCCACCCAGGAAGATTAAGGAAACGTTGCGACCCGTGACAGATATTCTCGGCCTGAGGGTACCGGGAATTTACAGTATTCCTTGCGAGTGTGGCAAAAACTGTGGGCCAGTCTGTAAGAACTGTTGCCGATCGCTGTGTGTAACATCAGCGTCACCTGAAATACAGGTATCTAGAAAAATCAGCGGTGGCTGAGCGCAGTTTGTTAAATAAACCTAAGATTTTATTCGATGAAACGAGACTACTTGCTCACGCATCAAACTATTGGGACTGTCATCAGGGAAGCAGTTGAAATTAGACTGTGTGAAAATAATTTCAACAGAGACTCCGGTTATGCACTCAGCAATGCACGGGAGCGCAATTGATAAAGAAAGAGCGCAGAGGGAGACTTCTTACATTCCTCGCAGTTCTCCGCCTGTTGCGATGGATGGCGCTGCAAGCAACGCTGGGTAAAGCGCGCAAACAAAATCTATGGACACAGAGGCCGCCACCTCGGTACGCGCCGTTTTCACCGTGACGTCGTCCAGCCAATGAGAAGCCGTCCCGGGCTTATAAAAGCGGAAGCCTCACCAGTCCACGACAGCCAGTTTTACGCCTGACGAAGATGATGGAGGAAGTCATCGAAAGCTCGGGATTTTATCCAAATTTGACGCGGCAAGTAAACCCAGAACTTTTTATGCAAGGACTCCGTCGCGAAATACTTCGTAATCGGACAAGTTGCTTTCAGAAGATGCCTCTGCAATTTTTTTCAACATGGCAACAGCCACAGAGCAAATCTACTTCTGCAAGTTCCGTCAACTTCGTGGGAAGTTAATGGAGACAGTTGATCTTGCTGCAAGTACTTGCCGAACTAGCCAGTTGCTCTAAGTTTTCCTCAAACTTACACAAGCTGTGTGTATTGAGTACAGATACGAAAAGGTCAGTGTCGAAACGGAGAAGAGCTGAAACGGAGAAGAGCTAAGACGGAGCGACGACTGAAATGTTGAATTGGAACCCCTGAACATCTATAGTGGGACACCGGCAGTCGAAGTGCAAAATTTATTTACCGTTTAACTTGTTTCACCAGTAGGGAAGTAGAATGGTAGTACCAGCATCTAAGTTTTTGCTTGTTTTTAATGTTAGCGTTGAAAAATTCATTACATTCCGCATGCAAGTTTTCAATACCGTTCGGAAAAGTGTACGATTAATTAAAATGTGATCTTGACGATACAGCCTGCCTCATTTTATACCTCATTTTCGGATATTTGATCCTGCGGCAGGGAAGAGATGTTTGTAACTTCCATACAGCATTCTCAGGAAGTTTTTACTCTGAGCGAAGGGCTAAATTCAATAGCGTTTCGTGACTTACGCCTCTATTCATCTGTTCAACCACACAGTTTTTCTGGCCGTATTTCGCCATTATTGTACGTTCAGACAAGATGGGGGAAGCGTTGCACACTGAACGTACACGCGTGCCTTCTAATATGACACGCTACATGGGAACAGATACGCTATTGTGTGAACAATGCCATGTCTTTCTAGAATGTGCTTTTTTAAACCAAAATGTTTAACACTGCTGCAGTGGCAAACCGATTTGGCCGAGATACAAAAAGTCGTTTCTCCATTTAATAGTGACTGGTGGTAAAATTGAATATCTTTTGATAATCCTAAGCGTCGTAAATCACGGGCGAATCCAGGCAAAACCAAATCGTTTTGGAAAGAAGACAATTATTTGTGTTTGGTGGGATCAGAAGGGTGTCGTCTAATATGAAACGCTAAAACCTGGTGACACCGTTAACACTGATCGCTACCGACTGCAGATGACGCATTTAAATTGAAAACTAAAGTGAAAAACGAGCGGAATATGGAAAAAGCAGCATAGTCATACGGGTCCTTGACTACGACCCCTCACACACAGCAAAACGAGCCAGGGAAACCTTCGAGGCGTTCAGTTTGGAAATACTGGTGCGTCCGACTTATTTTCCAGACTTTGCTCCTTCCGATTATCATCTATTTGCATCACTGGGACCTTTTGCTGAACAACACTTCGATAGTATGAAAATGTGCGAAAATGGTTCACTGACTGGTTCGCTTCGGAACTTCTTTGGCGTGGCATTCATTCATAGCCCACTGGAGAGGTGGGAGACATGTGTAAATAGCAATGGAGATTATTTTGAATAAAATATAGTTTATCAGTTTCAAACAACAGACGTGGAATTACTGCAACCAAATTCCCGATTCATACTTCTACACCTGTTATACTACACTACTGCAAAAAAATTAAAATTGTTCTCGTTCAGTTTCTTCATTTTCGTAAGTTGAAAGGGTGTGTGTGTGTGTGTGTGTGTGTGTGTGTGTGTGTGTGTGTGTGTGTGTGTGTGTGTGTGTGTGTGAAACACGCACTCAACCATGGTCGTAGGACCGTTGCTATTCACAGTATACATAAATGACTGTGGGTAACATCGGAAGTTCACTAAGGCTTTTTGCGGTTGCTGTGGTATATCGAGAGGTTGTAACAATGGAAAATTGTACTGAAACGCAGGAGGATCTGCAACGAACTGACGCATGGTACAGGGAATGGCAATTGAATCTCAATGTAAACAAGTGTAATGTGGTCTGAATACATAGAAAGATCCCCTATTTAGCTACAAAATAGCAGGTTAGCAACTGGAAGCAGTTAATTCCATAAATTATCTGGGAGTACGCATTAGGAGTGATTTAAAATGGAATGATCATATAAAGTTGATCGTCGGTAAAGCAGATGCCAGACAGATTCATTGGAAGAATCCTAAGGAAATGCAATCCGAAAACAAAGGAAGTAGGTTACAGCACGCTTGTTCGCCCACTGCTTGAATACTGCTCAGCAGTGTGGGATCCGTACCAGATAGGGTCGATAGAAGAGAGAAGATCGAACGGGGAGCAGCGCGCTTCGTTACAAGATAATTTAGAAACAGCGAAAGCGTTACGGAGATGGATGAACTCCAGTGGAAGACTCTGCAGGAGAGACGCTCAGTAGCTCGGGACGGGCTTTTGTTGAAGTTTCGAGAACATACCTTCACCGAGGAGTCCAGCAGTATATTGCTCTCTCGTACTTATATCTCGCGAAGAAACCGTGAGGATAAAATCAGAGATTAGATCCTACACAGACGCATACCGACAATCGTTATTTCCACGAACAATACTTGACTGGAATAGAAGGGAGAACCGATATAGGTACTCAAGGTACCCTCCGCCATATACCTCGATGTGGACAGCTGAAAATGTGTGCCCCGGCCGGGACTCAAACCCGGGACCTCCTTACATGGCATACACTGTATCCATCTGAGCCACCGAGGACACAGATGAATAGCGCGAGTGCAGGGAGTTATCCCTTGCACGCTTCCCGTGAGACTCGCATTCCCAACTGTTCACAATTCTACATATGTATTGTACCTTTTTATAGACATTTGCCCACCCACCCATTACTCGCGCACGCTTTGGTGATTCCCGTGAGAGTTTGGGCAACCTGTGCGTATTCGCACAGACGAAAGTCAATAGCTGGGTAGCCTTTAACTATATGTATGTAGACAGTAACTGTTACTCCAGGGAAAAGCTGCATGGTCATCAACAGTATTATTCTTTCGAGAACAGTTACTGTCTTCATATAAGCGCCTATTTCTTTGGGACACTGCAGTTCAAACAGGAGTGGCGTAATGTTAATGAGTATTTGTTAATCGTCAAATGAAGTGTATTTAATGTCGCAGTTTTCTGGGGCACGCAGCTGTGTTATTGAACTCATTTTGAAGTGTTCTGTCGGGTGAATGACTGCTCCCCACTTCAGTGTATTCTTCTGAGTAGTATTTCAAGGTTTTTTGGATATTTGTCAGTGGGGTGTATTGATTCAATTTTGTTTTTCCTCTTTCTTTTGAATTACGGAGAATTCTTTAGTTTATCTGGTTACTGGCTTAACTCGCGCTTCACGCACTAAATCAGGTGATACTGAAACTTTATTCCTGTTTAATGCCAGGCAGATTCAAATGTAATTTCATTCATGTTATTTGAAATAAATGTGTTTGATTGACCTTAATGAATTATGTGCATACGAAGTAAGGGGCTCAGTTCTTCATTAGTGCTTAACAGTGGCGTGTGGTTCGGGTGGTGAGCCCCGTGCTCGGACCAAACACCTACAGTGACATCTTTAAGTTGGACTTTTACGCTACACTTTCACCAAAAATGACAACTCCATGAATCAGTTTGCAAGTTGTGGACTTGCAAACAATGGATACATTTTTTGGACCCCTCTGTATATTGAAAAATAAAGAGGTTGTGTGAAGAGAATGTTACATTGGTGGGTCCTTCCAGGAAGTCCCACGTCTCAATACATTGTAGCAGTGAAAGCTTTACAAACTCACCATGTCGACGGTGACCTCGCCGACCTTGGTGCTGCCGTACTGCTTGCGGAAGGCCTTGACTCGCTCCAGCTCGCGCGCCGCCTTCTCGGTGAGCACCGCCTTCAGGTCCGTCGAGTCGCTGGCCACGCCGCGGGACACCACCGACAGCACGGGCAGCGCCACCTTCTGCAACACGACACACGCCTCAGTGAAATATCAAGTAATACTTAGAGTGGAACATCCGCGACTGCCGAGTACGGTTTACAAATCGCCTTACAACAGCGAGTGTGTTTCACAAGGGGGGTGCCGCACACGTTTGGAACGCGGATTTACTGCAAACTTCGTACACTCTTAGTAATCCATTAGGACAATAAAATATGTAAGCAGTAGCGCGTACTTCTCAAGCGTTATTGAGAAACTCGCAAGATAATTTCGGCCGTCAAATACAGCGTGATCGAAAAGTCAGTATAAATTTGGAAACTTAATAAACCACGGAATAATGTAGAGAGAGGTACAAATTGTCACATGCTTAGAATGACATGCGGTTTTATTAGAACCAAACAAAAAGTTGACAAAATGTCCGACAGATGGCGCGTGAAAGATCTCTTGCGGGCGTCGTTTGGTGGTGATCGTGTGCTCAGCCGCCACTTTCGTCATGCTTGGCCTCCCAGGTCCCCAGACCTCAGTCCGTGCCATTATTGGCTTTGGGGTTACCTGAAGTCTGAAGTGATCGGCCGACATCTCTAGGGATGCTGAAAGACAACATCCGACGCCAATGCCATAACTCCACACATGCTTTACAGTGCTGTTCACAACATTATTCCTCGACTACAGCTATTGTTGAGGAATGATGGTGGACATATTGAGCATTTCCTGTAAAGAACATCATCTTTGCTTTGTCTTTATGCTAATTATTGCTATTCTGATCAGATGAAGCGCCATCTGTCAGACATTTTTTGAAATTTTGTATTTTTTTGTTCTAATAAAACCCCAAGTCATTCCAAGTATGTGTGTCAATTTGTACCTCTATCTACATTATTCTGTGATTTATTCAGTTTTCAAATTTATACTGACTTTTTGATCACCCGGTATATATACCTGCACGTGGCCATTTTTACCATGAAGCGACGGTAGCCGAGTGGTTAGCATTCAAGCCCCTTAATCGCTGGGTCGCTGGATCGAGTCCTGCTAGTCAGTTTTTATTTCTAATAGTCATTTTCTTTACTATTTATATTGCTGTAATGGGGAAAAATAGTGTAATCCGATGAACTTTTATTAAATTTACAATATTATTTGGAAGTCTACAAATTTTTATCATCGCATTAAACAAAGTATTTCCAGAAACATCTGAAGCTATTTATAAAGCACTGAACGGGGTATAGATGAAGATAAATAAATGTTTAGTGTATGGACAGTAACAACTATTTTTATCTATCAACAATTCAACTAACAGAATTAGTGTTCCAACAACTACGAAATTAATACAACTACAAAATTATTAAGTACAAAGCAGATGACGCGCTTTTTAACTTGTGGCATCCAGGGTTCAAATACAAAGTAGAATGGAAAGCTAAGAAAGAATTTTTTTGAATTTTAGAGTGTGACCAGTCCTGCACCATATTCCACCTGCCCATCAACACACAGTGCTCCATGCTCACCCTCCACCCTAGTCGAAGCAAGTATATTTAAATAAACTTTGAAGCCGTGATTACAAACAAACTACAGAGACGCCAAACAGCTGTAGCGACGCCAGCGTTCCAAGTGGTTACGTTTGCCATTGCAATGAACAGAGAACTAACGACTTATGGTCAATCTACGGCGAGTTTCCTAGATCTGATCATATTTGACGGCAGACGAGATTTGACAAAGTTCCCTATTACACTTTCAAATTTGTTTCATATAAATATTTTACAACTTTGACAAAGAAATATAGTAGTGTAATGCTGGCCTTAGAGAGGAATTTGAAGTGCACCGCAGCTATTATTATGCTTTCATGTCTGGCACCTAACTGTCCGCACTGTCAGACGGCGGAAAAATATGAAAATACCGACCAGCAGGCACGTGAAGTATTTGGTTACTTGCACTTTCACTTTCATATAACAATGAGAAACTATGTGCGAGACGACATCTTCGTAGATTGTTGCAGTGTGTGTGTGTGTGTGTGTGTGTGTGTGTGTGTGTGTTTATGGGTTGCATTTTTTCATATGACTTAAGCCAATGGCAGCACGATTTCTCAAATCGTGGACACGCATACATTTTCAGTATCACTTTATGCGTTTGGTCGTTTACTAGCCTGTAGTTATGAATATTACATTATTTGTGATAGTAAAAATTTTTAGACTGCCAAATAACATTGCAAATTTATTAAAAGTTCATCCGATTACACGTATTTTTCCCCATTACATCAACTGTAACATAAACAGTGAAGGAAATGACTGTTAGAAATAAAAAACTAACGAGCGGGACTCGATCCAGCGACCCAACGATTACGGGGCTTGTACGCTAACCACTCGGCTGCTGGCGCTTCCTGGTAAAAACGGCCACGCACAGGTGTACGTATTTGACGATATTGCACGACCGACATTATCTTGCGATTTTCTCAATAACGCTTGAGAAGTACGCGTTACTGCTTGCACATTTTGTTGTCCTAATGGAGTACTAGGAGTGTACGAGGTTTGCAATAAATCCGCGTTGCAAGCGTCGTGGCCTCCCTTGTTGGCCTACCCTGCTACGGTTACACTGGAGATTTGGCGGTCGGTTTGCAGCCGTCGCGCTCTGCTTGCCTCGGGCCGGATCCTCTTACACCCCGCCGCAATCTGACACACCCGCCGTCCGTGCACGCAACGCTCTGGTGAGTGCAGCAAAAACTGCCCCTACAACGCGCCACATCTGTATTATCTAGAATACTAACTCGTTATTCCGGTTCACGGCTCGTGTTACCCAGGTGCCGGTTGCCTATCCAACTACCAGTGAGGGGAAAAATACTTTTCCATGTTTAATATAACTGACCGAATTTAAAGATTTAGAATGCTGTTCTAATTACTCATTCAGAGATAAAGTCTTATATAAAATGATTACCACAGTTAGGTATTACAGTTACGAACTGTGCATGTCTCGAGGCAAATTCACCGCGCTGAAGTACCCAGGCTATATTCTTCCAGCATTTAAGAACGAGAGCACTTTGTGATTTGCAGCAAACCTTACACAATATTAAATCCTTTGCGAAACCATCTCACGTACATGCTTTATGTCAAATATTTAACACAAAAACTAATTAGTAAAATATTCAGAAGACGTTTCGAAATATTTTATACAGCGGAGATACATTCTTCAAATATTTAGGTTGGGGGCATACTCGTAAATACCAACGTAAAGTCGTTAATACAAGTGAGCGTAGAAATACTAACGAAAACTGTTCAACCATTTGAAACCACACAAAACTAGTCGCAGCAAAGCAGCACACTGCATATCTGTATCGCATGCAGTAGCAGGTTCCTTCGTAATTACAAGCGATCGTCGACTTACACTATGTCATCAAAAGTATCCGGACATCTGGCTGGCAATGACAAGTTCGTGGCGCCCTCCATCGCTAAAGCTGGATTTCAGTAAGGTGTTGGCACACCCTTAGCCTTGACAGCTTCCACTCTGGCAGGCATACGTTCAATCAGGTGCTGGATGGTTTCTTGGGGAATGGCAGCCCACTCTTCACGGAGTGCTGCACTGAAGAGAGGTATCGATGTCGGTCGGTGAGGCATGGCACGAAATCGGCCCAGTGGTTTTCTATAGGATTCAGGTAAGAACTCTGTGCAGGTTAGTCCATTATAGGGATGTTATTGTCGTATAACCACTCTGCCCAGGCAGTGAATTATGCTCGATCGTGCTGAAAGATGCAATCGCCATTCCCGAACTGTTCAACAGTGGGAAGCAAGAAAGTGATTAAAACATCCGTGTAGGCCTGTGCTGTGATAGTGCCACGCAGAACAAGGTGTTGCAAGCGCCCCCTCCTTGGAAAACACGACCACACCGTAAAACCACTGCTTTCAAATTTTACTTTTTGCACTACATACGGTGGCAGATGACGTTCGCCGGGCAGTCGCCATATCCAAACCTCTAGAGATGGGTCGTTCGCGAACTGACGGGTCCAAAGGAACGATTCATGAAGATGAACGGAACGAGCGATGAACAAATTCTAAGGAACGGCGTTTCCTACTCCACTTCGGTCCCGGAAACGGGAACGACCGGTCTCGTTCCAGCCTCTGTGTCTCGCTCGGCCGGACTCTTCGTCGTCCGCATTGCCACTCGTACCAGTTCCACTGCCGACTGCTCATAGCCAGTTCAATACACAGGATTATTACAAATGATTGAAGCGATTTCACAGCTCTACAATAACTTTATTATTTGAGATATTTTCACAATGCTTTGCACACACACATACAAAAACTCAAGAAGTTTTTTTAGTCATTCAGAAATGTTCGATAGGTGCCCCTTTAGTGATTCGGCAGACATCAAGCCGATAATCAAGTTCCTCCCACACTCGGCGCAGCATGTCCCCATCAATGAGTTCGAAAGCATCGTTGATGCGAGCTCGCAGTTCTGGCACGTTTCTTGGTAGAGGAGGTTTAAACACTGAATCTTTCACATAATCCCAAAGAAAGAAATCGCATGGGGTTAAGTTGGGAGAGCGTGGAGATCATGACATGAATTGCTGATCATGATCTCCACCACGACCGATCCATCGGTTTTCCAATCTCCTGTTTAAGAAATGCCGAACATCATGATGGAAGTGCGGTGGAGCACCATCCTGTTGAAAGATGAAGTCGGCGCTGTCGGTCTCCAGTTGTGGCATCAGCCAATTTTCCAGCAGGTCCAGATAAACGTGTCCTGTTACGTTTTTTTCGCAGAAGAAAAAGGGGCTGTAAACTTTAAACCATGTTGTTGTTGTTGTTGTTGTTGTTGTCTTCAGTTCTGAGACTTGTTTGATGCAGCTCTCCGTGCACAGTAAAAACACGTTAACTTTTGGTGAATTGCGAATTTGCTGCACGAATGCATGAGGATTCTTTACCACCCAGATTCGCACATTGTGTCTGTTCACTTCACCATTAAGAAAAAATGTTGCTTCGTCACTGAAAACGAGTTTCGCACTGAACGCATCCTCTTCCATGAGCTGTTGCAACCGCGGCCGAAAATTCAAAGCGTTTGACTGTCATCGGGTGTCAGGGCTTGTAGCAATTGTAAACGGTAAGGCTTCTGCTTTAGCCTTTTCCGTAAGATTTTTCAAACCGTCAGCTGTGGTACGTTTAGCTCCCTGCTTGCTTTATTCGTCGACTTCCGCGGGCTACGCGTGAAACTTGCCCGCACGCGTTCAACCGTTTCTTCGCTCACTGCAGGCCGACCCGTTGATTTCCCCTTACAGAGGCACCCAGAAGCTTTAAACTGCGCATACCACGCCGAATAGAGTTAGCAGTTGGTGGATCTTTGTTGAACTTCGTCCTGAAGTGTCGTTGCACTGTTATGACTGACTGATGTGAGTGCATTTCAAGCACGACATACGCTTTCTCGGCTCCTGTCGCCATTTTGTCTCACTGCGCTCTCGAGCGCTCTGGCGGCAGAAACCAGAAGTGCGGCTTCAGCCGAACAAAACTGTATGAGTTTTTCTACGTATCTATAGTGTGTCGTGACCATATGTCAATGAATGGAGCTACAGTGAATTTATGAAATCGCTTCAATCATTTGTAATAGCCCTGTAGAGTTGTTCGTTTCGTTCGCTGCGCACGCCCGTTCTAGATCTGTTTTTCACACCGTTTTTAACTCTGAACTTCTGCTTCTTTTCGTATTCTATTTAGCGTCCATTAACGGTAATTAAAATTTTATAATTACGTAAATAACATAAAATTAAGTGATATGTAATACATACATCTTTTCAGGTAACGAAATGGCGCATCAGCTTACTTCACAATTTCGATAAACAGCAGAATACTTGTACAAAGGCTAGACTATTACACATGCAAACGAGATCCAAGGTAAAAGAGCTTGGTCATTGTTATGGAAGGGAGACCGACTTACAACCGAATGAAGCCCGCGCTTCGTAATCGATTGTATGGCGTCACATTTCGTAAAGTTCGCGTTCCATAACCGAGTGTCTGGTGTCGCTTTGTAAAGAGAATACGATAACTTCTGCAATATTATTTCAGTGGTACAGCGTGGCGCACGAAGAATCGACTCCGAGTACTAGACTGCTCATTGTCGCCTACCAATCGTCATCTTTTGTTTCGGAGTTGATTGCATTAGCTTATTTGTTATGCTTCCTAGACGCTCATGCGGTTAACCTCTCTGGCGAGGCTTCCCCATGACAAGACCTGCCGTAGGGCAGAACACAAAGTTTGTTATTTCTTCACTGCCTAATTATTACAGGTTATTATTCTACTCGTAGCGGTCAACAAATCCTGCGTATTCGGGGCTGGTTTTTTGTGCGCGATCTTATATTATTTCACTGCGATCAGCCACGTAACGCTACAGTTGGCTAAACGAGAGGTTTTTGCAGAGTCACGAAAATTACGAGTGTGAGAGAATTCTGTTTTGAATAAAAAGTCTATTCCAGGGCGGAGGCAAGTCCCCCTCTTGGCGCCTTCCACCTTCGGTCACCTATGCTACAAATTTTCAGTTTTTTGTAAGAAACTGATACCAAGCACAAATGAACGGTGAACGAGTAAAAATGAACGGTTCCTAAAAATGAGCGATCACCAGTGAACTAGTTCCCAAGCATTAAAGAGTTTGCCAATCTATTTTCCACTGCTCAATCGTCCAATGCTTACGCTTCTTACACCAAGCGAGGCGTCGTGTGGCATTTACTGGCGCGATGTGTGGATTTGTGAGCACCCGCTCGACCATGAAATCCACCTCCCGCCTGTCATAGTACTTGCAGTGGATCCTCATGCAGTTTCGAATTCCTGTTCAACTGTCGCCGGTCTCTGTCAACAGGCGAGAGCGACCTGTACGCTTTTGTGCTGTATGTGTGTCTTCACGTTTCCACTTTACTATCTCACCGTTAACCTAGGGATGTTTGGGAGTATGGGAATCTCGCGTACAGACGTATGACAAGTGATATCCAATAGCCTGGCTACGTTAGAAATCCGTGAGTTCTGCGGAGTGCCCCGTTCTGCTCTCTAACGATGTCTAATGACTACTGAGGTCAGTGATATGGAGTACCTAGCAGCATAATGCACCTAATATGAGGAAAGTATGATATAGGGTTTTTGTTATCGTTCTAGGGCGCAAAACTGCTACGGTCATTAGCGCCCGGTCTGTACATAAGAAAAGCTAAAAGAAACGAAACTGGAAACCAGCAGCAATGGGAGCAAAACTCAAAAAGCGGGGAAACCAAAAACAGAACGAAAGCTTAAAAAACCACTATAGAAGGGGGTTGTTTGTCCCAAAAAGAGCTTCAAATGACTGACATCTCACTGGCACTAATGAACTCGAGAACGCGATCGGCTGATCGCGTGTCATCTGCTAAAATAGAAGATATAGCAGGCGACAGCTGTAGACGGGCGCGTAACGGAGTAAAATAGGGGCACTCGAAGGTGTCCCACCGACCACAGTCGAGAGCAGTGGGGACAGAGTGGGGGAGGATCGCCGCTTAAAAGATGACGATGGCTAAAAAGACAGTGCCCTATCCGGAGTCTAGTTAAAATTACCTCCTCCCGACGACGAGTTCGGGAGGAAGAGGCCCAAGCACAGGGAAGAGCTTTCACGTCCCGCAATTTATTATTGGGAAGTGTCGACCAATGTGCATGCCAGATATAGGGGGTGTCCGGATACTTTGGATCACATAGTGCATGTAATCTGCTCCTCACGAGCAATATACGGAATCAAATAACGATATCCGATGTAATTATTTACTATCCTTCTCATCCCAAGGTCAAATTTTAACAAGACATGAGACTTCTTAGCAACTTAAAATCCAATGTGTTTTAAAGGACAGAATAACGGGTTAGCACAGTACCGTAATTGGAAATAAAACATCTGTAACAAAAATACAAACTTTAATCCGTTACAGGGTGGCTTTGTCGGAACTGATGGTGCGCTACAGTTATTTGTGCAGTCGGGTGACATTAACGTGGCCACCTGTCAGAAGCCAGAACAACCTCGTGCAGCGTGGACCGCGGCGAGACGTGCACAAAGTGTGTCAGTGAGGTTCTCGAAGGTGCAGACAGGGATGTGAAGCCATGCCAACTAGTGGCGCGGTCAGCTGCGCTGGGTTTCTCGACTGAGGATCTGTGGCGCGAACAGCCCGTTCGAGGTCGTCCTGTTTCTTGATTGGATCTAAATCGGGGAAGTAGGGTAAACTCATCCTGGTGCTCTTCCAACTGTACGGCATGCTGGTAGTTAGCGTGGCGCCGAAGAAAAATTGTTGTAGGGGTGGACGTGGTCCCTAAGGATAAATGCATCTTGTGATCTATTGGGACTTCCAGAATGACGAGATCACCCAGGGAATGGCATAAAAACATTCCCCAAACCATAACGATCCTCCCTTTGGCAGACGTTTGACGCCGTACACGCCAATGGTCATCTGTCAGAGGCAGCATAAAACTTTATTCATTTGAGGTCATGGGGTAGCAACGTTCGCAGAACTATCGTTGTGGAAACGCCTTTGGTAGTCCCTTGGTTTATCTGAACGGTCAGTTGTTTAACTGTTTCGTCTTTCACCCCTGTTATTTATGGTCCGTGGCGCAGGCTTTGAGCAACAGCATTTTGCCATGCATAGTATACATCAACCACAGTGGCACGCCAACAGTTTACAGACTCAGCCGTTTCGGAAATGCTTCCATTCTCGACTCTGAAGTCAATGCTCAAGCCCTATTTACGTCAGAAAAATCGCTGCGTTTCGACAACGACTGCACTGTTTTCTTGGAGTTAAACAGTAGCTATGTAACCAGTCGGGCCTGGTAGTATCGTGATAAAGCTCGTGTCGAGTTCGAAAAAATAGAGGGATCGAATCCTTTCATGTAGGCAGACCTCTCACAGACGTTAAGACTCATCAGGAACGATACGTGGATCAGAGTCCACGCGATATTGTAGATCCCCTTTCCCTTTTAGGATTACTGGGGAAGGTCGGTGACACGTAAGTCGCCAAAGTGGCGTCCAGTTGAAAGACACGCAATAGTCCGCTGGCGCATATGGAGTTAACTTTATATCTGAACGTTACCTACTTTATACTACTGTGTAATTTCTTGCAGCGTAGACTTCCGTTCCAACAAGCACACAGCAGGTTTGTTTGCACTGTGAGCGCCTCTTCAGGCATCTGCAGGTGACGTTACTATGTAATGTATTCAAGTATGTATCGTTATGTTTAGTAGTATGATGTGCAGTATAATATTGGTTCAAATGGCTCTGAGCATTATGCGACTTAACATCTATCGTCATCAGTCCCCTAGAATTTAGAACTACCTAAACCTAACTAACCTAAGGACATCCCACACATCCATGCCCGAAGCAGGATTCGAGCCTGCGACCGTAGCGGTCGCGCGGTTCCTGACTGTAGCGCCTAGAACCGCTCAGCCACGCCGGCCGGCACACCATTTTTAGTCAACTATATCCTTCTTTGAAGTGTTGTTATAGCGGTTTTCACTTCACCGTTTAAATCTGGCAACGGCACTGCTACTTGAATCTGCACTGGAACTGAAGTTGTGCTCTAAGCTTTTTGCACACTGCTGAACAAATAATGCTTCGAGATATGGTATCGAGGTACTCCCAGGCGTAGCTCAATCCTCAATGGCTGTTTAGTATCTCCTGGAACACGTTCGTTTTACGTACGCTATACCAGCATGCGACAATGACGTTACGTACGTCTCGGCACTGTACTCCCTCATATTGGCTGCGCGTGCGACAACAGCGTAACATACTTTTGTTCTCTCGCCAACGTCGACGTGTGAAAGCGACCGGCAGTGCATTCATGTTGCTGGCACTGCGAAGGAAGCCAGCCGGGCAGCGGAAGTGCGACGTCGTCGTCCGGATGCGAGTCGGGACGGGTACAGTCACGCAGACCAGAAGCTCACACGAGCCGGTTTCAACAGAAAAAGATTTGCAGAACTATAGACCTATATCTCTAACGTGTATCAGTTGTAGAATTTTGGAACACGTATTATGTTCCAGTATAATGACTTTTCTGGAGACTAGAAATCTACTCTGTAGGAATCAGCATGGGTTTCGAAAAAGACGATCATGTGAAACCCAGCTCGCGCTATTCGTCCACGAGACTCAGTGGGCCATAGACACGGGTTCCCAGGTATATGCCGTGTTTCTTGACTTCCGCAAGGCGTTCGATACAGTTCCCCACAGTCGTTTAATGAAAAAAGTAAGAGCACATGGACTATCAGACCAATTGTGTGATTGGATTGAAGAGTTCCTAGATAACAGAACGCAGCATGTCATTCTCAATGGAGAGAAGTCTTCCGAAGTAAGAGTGATTTCAGGTGTGCCGCAGGGAAGTGTCGTAGGACCGTTGCTATTCACAATATACATAAATGATCTTGTGGATAACATCGGAAGTTCAGACTTTTTGTGGATGATGCTGTGGTATATAGAGAGGTTGTAACAATGGAAAATTGTACTGAAATGCAGGAGAATCTGCAACGAATTGACACATGGTGCAGGAAATGGCAATTGAATCTCAATGTAGACAAGTGTAATGTGCTGTTAATACATAGAAAGATCCGTTATCATTTAGCTACAATATAGCAGGTGAGCAACTGGAAGCAGTTAATTCCATAAATTATCTGGGAGTAGGCATTAGGAGTGATTTAAAATGGAATGATCATATAAAGTTGATCGTCGGTAAAGCAAATGCCAGACAGATTCGTTGGAAGAATCCTAAGGAAATGCAATCCGAAAACAAAGGAAGAAGGTTACAGTACGCTTGTTCGCCCACTGCTTGAATACTGCTCAGCAGTGTGGGATCCGTACCAGATAGGGTTGATAGATGTAGAGGTAGAGAATATCCAACGGAGAGCAGCGCGCTTCGTTACAGGATCATTTAGAAACAGCGAAAGCGTTACGGAGATGATAGATAAACTCCAGTGGAAGACTCTGCAGGAGAGACGCTCAGTTGCTCGGTACAGGCTTTTGTTGAAGTTTCGAGAACATCCCTTCACCGAGGAGTCGAGCAGTATATTGCTCCCTCGTACGTATATCTTGCGAAGAGGCCGTGAGGATAAAATCAGAGAGATTAGAGCCCACGCAGAGGCATACCGACACTCCTTTCCACGAACAATACGAGACTGGAATAGACGGGAGAACCGAGAGTACTCAAGGTAACCTCCGCAACACACCGTCAGGTGGCTTCCTGTGTATGGATGTAGACGTAGGACTTGCTCCTGGCGACTGCCGAACACCTGTACCATTTACCCTCTCAGACTATCTCCGATTTTATGAATATACGTTTATATCGGTGGTCAAAGCTTAGTTCTGGGACAGAAGACTGGTTTGATGCAGACTCCATGCTACTCAATCCTGTGCAAGCCTCAAACTGCTGCAATCTACTCAATCCCGCCGGATAATGTTTGAAGTGGTCACTGTAGCAAGAAGGTATGTATTAATACCAGTTTTGCTGGCCTCTGCTTCGATCATAAGCGAGGCAGATTATTCCTACACGTCGGTCAGGGGCCTAAAGATGGCGTAATAAAGCGCCGAAACTGGTTGCCTAAAGTAAAATAAGGTTGAAAATTCACGGTTGAAAGATGTTTGACATCAATCGATCAGCCGAGTACCGCAACCGTCGCTAAAAAATGGATATACAGAGACATTTTCTTGGTTGAATTGCTTGTGCACGATTCACTTACAAGGCTACTCTTCACACAAGACTTCCCGACAAATTTGGGTGTTAACGAATTCCTCTTGCCAGACGTTATTAAATTATTAAAATAAAAGCAGATGCCACTTGTTTGATACGACGATCTGAAATTACATCCTCGTAACTATGGTTAAACTGAGGGTATTCGATGAGTTATGACATACAGGTAGAAAGTATTTACAAAAGTAATTTCACATTCCCAGAACACTGGATTGAAATTTAAAGATCCAAATTACGAAAAAAGTCAGTGATCGAGAAAATTCTGCTGGCTATCAACAAAAAATGTCATACTGGCTACCTCTCCAAGTGTGTTTGCTTATAAAACTTCATATCTTTCCACATTAATTGATTATTTGCATTTTTCAAGATCATTTAGTGTCCTGTAATGTTTGTATCCGTAATGACTGCAGGTCAGCGTCGAAACCACAGCCGCACGAAAGAACAGGCACTATTTCCCGTGAACAGAATGACAAAGGGAACACACGACGTGCAGCGATCGCTAAAGCTGCAGTATTTCCCGTCGCGGATAGTGCAGTCGCAGAAAATTATTTCCATAAATTCGAAAGAATTTATCAATGAATAAAAATCTATACAGATTCCAGGAAGGGGCAAATGCTTGCTCCTCTTGCCGACGCCACTGCCGTCCTGTGCTGAGAAATAACTGTTCAGAAAGATATATACGTTGTGCTGTTTCAGAGTTAATTAGCTTTAAAGTTACCCAATTAGGTCGTTCTGTATGCAAATTCAAGCGGCCCGCCAGATACAATTAGTGTCAGTTCTCATAGCGCAGATTACAGTGCACTAGACAGCTCAGCCTTTGGATCGAGTTCGGTCCTTACTACCGTCACATATCCAATTTTTGTATTGCTCTCTTGTTCAGTTTTAAGGAACTGTAACTAGGAACACGTTGGTGGCACCGCCTCTAGAGGGCAGCTTCTATCTGCGCTCGCAACGGCCTGAGTGGCTAATTTCGGTGCTGATTACCTCGGAAACGTCACAACGTATCTAACTTTTTATCCTGTACTATTTCTCTACACAACCCAGCCAACAGCGCGCCCCCGTAAGTGTTTCTAACTGTTTCTGACCACTCTGTATAATCAGATACCTTTCAGTGTCCTCTAGTCTCTTCCACACACAGAAACGCCTTCCACTGTTCTTGAACTAATGTTACCAATGATTAAATTGTGCTCTGTGAAAAATTATACCAGGTGGCTCCCTCTTCTTCCTTTAGCGTAGTGCATGTAATGATTTTCCTTCTATCTAGTTTCTGCCTCATCACAAATTTTACTACCTGAACAAACTCCTCCTACTTCAATTTGTAGTGATAACCTTGCACTGAACTCAACCGAAGTCTTGTTCTTCCTTCCATCGCACTTCACTAATTTTCATTTAAGTTTTATCTACTTATTTCTAAATTATCAATTCTACCTAGCCTATTAAGGGATCTACCATTCCAGCCCGAACCAGTAGAATGGTCGTTTTCTTTTCGTGATGGCATCTTTTGTAGACCTTGCCCAGAATGGCTCCCGGAATGGGGCACTATTTTACCTCCGGAATATATTACCCCGGAGGAATCCATCACTATGCCACGCCCTCTGGGGAATATAGCTGTGCTTTCCCTTTGTCATTGGCCGTACAGATGAGAGAGTTAAACACGTGACAGGGTGGAATCATGTCATCAGCTAGTATACATCAGTTGTAGAATTTAGGAACACGTATTATGTTAGAGTACAATTACATTTTTTGGAGACTAGAAATCTACTCTGTAGGAATCAGCAGTGTTTCTTGACTTCCGCAAGGCGTTCGATACAGTTCCCCACAGTCGTTTAATGAACAAAGTAAGAGCATATGGACTATCAGACCAATTGTGTGATTGGATTGA